>NC_044035.1:181948799-182322841 GCF_901765095.1 Microcaecilia unicolor
GTATCAAAGGAGGGCCCTTTCAAATTTAGGAGAATAAATCCTTTGCATTGTTTCAAAACAGAGCCTCCTTCTGATTTCATGGGGTGTAATACAGTATTTACAGGCAACATATCAAGGTGTGATGAGAAGCTCTTTTCAATCAACTGATGGCTACCAATAGAGTTGGGACTATTTTGTTTCTAATTGTTCATCTTGGTCCCTGATGATTTCCCATCTTGTGGTTGGAAGCAATAACTTTCATGAGAAAACATTGCCTGTACTAGCCATTGCCTCAAGCTGACACATCTCTCTCTTTACCTCCAGTTGCTTTCCCTCACACCACCAAATGCTGCTTTTATGATCTCCCCATCCTCTTGCAGACACTGCTATATCATTCTTCTGCTCCTTTGGGGCCCCCAGCTGCCAGTTCTTCCCACTGCAACTACAGCTGCTATACCGCTTATGTCGGCCCTTACAGAAAACTACTTAGGCACCCTGCTAGCACTTTTACAGGTTAGTGACAGTAATGTGCGTAAGTGCTAGTGGTCTGTAATTTTGCACATGTAAGGGGAATGGAAATGCAGGTTCCCCATTATAGAATTACCCTTCACATGCATATAAGGTACCGCTTCCAAATGACCTCCAAGTAAAAGTATGGGCAATGACAAGAAAGTGCATCTTGTCTTGGGTAGCACGGGTGGAGCTACAATTTACATAAGTACATAAGTAATGCCATACTGGGAAAAGACCAAAGGTCCATCGAGCCCAGCATCCTGTCCCCGACAGCGGCTAATCCAGGTCAAGGGCACCTGGCAAGCTACCCAAACATACAAACATTTTATACATGTTATTCCCAAAATTGTGGATTTTTCCCACGTCCATTTAGTAGCAGTCTATGGACTTGTCCTTTAGGAAACCGTCCAGCCCCTTTTAAACTCTGCCAAGCTTACCGCCTTTACTAGGTTCTCCGGCAACGAATTCCAGAGTTTAATTACACGTTGGGTGAAGAAACATTTTCTCCTATTTGTTTTAAATTTACTACACTGTAGTTTCATCGCATGCCCCCTAGTCCTAGTATTTTTGGAAAGTGTGAACAGACGCTTCACATCCACCTGTTCCACTCCACTCATTATTTTATATACCTCTATCATGTCTCCCCTCAGCCGTCTCTTCTTCAAGCTGAAAAGCCCTAGCCTCCTTAGTCTTTCTTCATAGGGAAGTCGTCCCATCCCTGCTATCATTTTCGTCGCCCTTCGCTGCACCTTTTCCAATTCTACTATATCTTTCTGAGATGCGGCAACCAGAATTGAACACAATACTCAAGGTGCGGTCGCACCATGGAGTGATACAACGGCATTATAACATCCTCACACCTAATAATACCCAACATTCTATTCGCTTTCCTAGCCACAGCAGCAGCACACAATGTCGGCAGATATAGACCAGCACGATCCATCCAGTTTGCCCAACAGAGAGGGCAGAGTTGAATCTGGCACTCTGCAAGGTTCCACTTCTTCATGGATTTAACACTGGTATACTTAATCTCTGCCTCTTCCTGCCAATTTGGGCACAGACTGTAGAAGTCTCTTTAGCACCGGTCCTACTTTCCAACTACTGGAGATAAAATATGCTCATTTATATGTACTTTATTACCTGCGAACACTTATATCTGCAGACAAGCAGATGTAAATGACTGTGGCTTCATTTTAACTGCAATTCCTGCAGCTCTTTAAAGGTAATTTTATAAAAACACATAGGTAATCATCGCCCAGATGCTCAAAACGTAACAAGCCAGCAACGTGGTTTTTGCACTGGTTCTAGCCAGTTAGCAAGCACAGATTACAGCCAGACATTTACAAAAGGCTTCTGCAAGCTTTATTTCTGTCACGATAGCAGCTAACAAAAATCATATGCAAAAGTTTTATAGTAAGCTAATTATTATACAAATGTGCATGCAAAGCAATGCACAGCCCTTTTCCAAATGATGCACACAAGCAGCCCCTATCTTTACTGTGGAAAATTTACAGGAGGTGTGGAGCTGTTGATCCTGAAAGTTCTCCATAGCAAGTACTCCACAGCCGCCTCCTCTGCCACTCCTGCAAGAGGAGAAGGACCAGCAGGGTGAAACAAGACACACAGGATAAGTCCTGCTGGCACCCTTCACCAGTCAAGAAAAAACCCCCACCCCTTCAAACAACAAACCAGTCTTCAGGTTCTATGGTGGGCTGGGCAGGGGAAGAGTGCAAGAACTTTAACACTAAAAGCTGCTCCAGTATTCGTAATCTGCAACCCTCCCCCCCCAAACGTCTGCAGGTAGGAGAGTGGAAGGCACCCAATAGTGCAGGCTCCTGGTATCAGCAACGTGACAATGGCAGCTTATGGTCCCAACAGCTATAATGAACAAAGCAGAGCACATACACGAAGCACTTCATCCTGCTGGAAGTCTTCTGTCCTACCAGGCCACTTCCCCACTGCTAGCGACAATTCCTTTACTTTCAGCCTCCACTCACATGCCGAATGGGTGCATGCTCCAGTGTCTGCAGCTCATTTGTCCATCCAGGGGCTCATTCATGTTAATAGCCAATTAGAATAGGACGGGTGGTTCCAAGTCGCCTGCTGAGGGAGGTGGAAGAAAGCAATTTGCCAACACAACCCTACCCTCACATAAAGAACTATTAAAGGAAAAAAAAAGCTATGCCAACTTTCATACACGCAGCTTGTCTGCATATATGAAAGCCATCTGTAGCATGAGCAGAGCAGCCAAGCTTAGTGATTGGCTGTTCTGTGCATGCTCAGCTTGCCGACTGGTTTCATCCTTATCACATGCAAATGAGTTGATCACAAAAGCAGTGACCATCTCATTTCCATGCAATTCGCTTTGTGAATCCCTTTGTATTTCCAAATTGGTACTTTTTATCGAGGTGGAAATACAGAGTGATTCTTTACTGGGACCTTTGTGCATCTGGCTGATGCATGTGTCATAAAACTGCCTCTCAACCTAGATGACCAGCTATAAAAATATTCTTCATGAGTTCTAGTGTCCGTCCCGGGTGCAGGCAGCAAGGGGGTGCGCCGAGGAGGCGCGTGGCTGTCGACTCTGCCGTTTCCCTGCCTCTTCTGATGTTTACTTCCTGTCCCAGGGAAGGGAACTGGCAGAGCCGACAGCCATGGACCTTCTTGGTGCACCCCCTTGCTCGGAGGGGTGTGTGCTCTACCTAGGGAGGCAGGTTCTCCACCCCAGGTGGCAACTAAGGTAGGTACTCCCAGTGGCGTAGCCAAGGGAGGCTGGGGTGGGCCCAGGCCCACCCACTGTAGATTCAGGCCTACCAAGTAGCAGCCACCTATAATGTGGCTGGCAGGGACCCCAAGCCCACCAGCCAAAAACTCCCAACAACTGTTTACTGCCGGTGAAAATCTGCTATTTAAAAGGTATACGGGGGAGAGGGGATGTTTGAAAGGCCATATGGCATACAGGCGAGAGAGGGAGAAACCAAATCACTTGTAGGACAAGGTGGAGTTCTGCCCACCCACCTTGGGTCCAGGCCCACCCAAACTTGGGTGTCTGGCTACGCCCCTGGGTACTCCATTGTTCATGAGGACAATTTCCAAAACCTATTTACTTGGAAAAATATTGGATTTGCCCTAATTATCCATCCTGATACATGTGACATGTGTACTTTTATCCAGGCTAAGGGGAGGTGTTCTCCAGGGGTGACTTTTGAGTGAGATTAGGAAATTGTTCAAATATGTTGCATTTTCAGATTATGCATGCTACTTTCAAGCCTAATTTAGCTCACACAAAAAAGAAGTGTGAAGTTCAGTTATAAACTCTGTATTTGTGCTCATTTTTCTACACTGTTCTATACAATACATATGGCCAAATGTCAATGAGGATATCCTGTTTCCTGATGGGTTCACCTTAACTGTTGCCTGGTGTTATAAAGATGGAATATATTGAAATTAAATGGAAGTAGAATTAAACTCTCCTTTCAGTGCGGCACATGGAATCACATCTTCACTTCATCTGTTTTATAGAAGTTTACATTTTAGATATACAAATGAATTATTCTGTTTCGAGCACATTTCAGGGACAATTGGTTTTGCAAGTCAAAATAAAAATAAATATTTTGTTTCATGCAGATCTTTTATTTAAACATAACTAAACGAGCTATAAGCCCCTAATGTAGTCCATTGGTTTTCTTATATTTTGATCTTGTGATAACATACTGTGCCAAAACTGAACCCTTATCTCTATCTGGTCGATAATAAAAGGAGCTCATTGTGAACACTATCCATCCTAAAAGGTTGTTTTGTGATTATACATGAGGAATTGTGATATCGATTAAATATATGTTTTTGTTCTTAGTCATGCATCCAAAGGTTATATAATCCTTTCAAGAAAGCCAGTTGTTTAACTTATTAGTGGAACATAACCGAGGCATGGTATGGTCGCAATATGGTAATACTAGAGCCCAGCTAAGGGACAGGTTATTTTGAGTTAGTCTTCACTGAACTAAACTTGCTTTCCTTCTGCCATCACCATCCAGCTGGATTGGCAGTGTCTTAAAAGGTGGAGGATAAAGGATATTTTTTTACATTTATAGCCCATATTATCCCAAGCAAACTTGGGTTCAATTTGACTTACTTTTGAAAATATAGTGAGACAGAATAATAGAATTCAGTTATATCATGGGATGGCATAAATGTGGCTAAAATGATGGTGAAAGATGTAGTAGGAGATGGGGTATAGAGTAACAGAAGAATGGTCTGCAGGCAAGAGAAGGAAGGAGAGACAGGGCTGGAGCTAGGGCTGGTGAGGGTTGAGAGTCAATGAAGGGTAGGTGAAGGCTGAGAGGGTGAGTACAGAGGATTGAAATGGGGGACTAGAGAGCGGGTGAAAGATGGGGAGGGATAGGAGACTGGGAAAGGAGAAATGGAGGCGCTAATGGGAATGCTGGAGAAAGGAATGGGAAAAGCCAGTAGATAAATGAGACATGAAAAGGAGGAGACTAATGACTAGAGATGAGAGAAAGGGAGAATGAGGGTAAAATTTAAACAGACAAATATAAAATACAGAGAGAGAGACAGGAAGGGAGAGAAAATTGGCAGATGGACTGGAGATCTTCTAATGAAAGTTAAGAAAAGGCAGTTCAAAGCAGAAAGTATATGTTTTGTTCCTAGTCATGCATCCAAAGGTTATATAATCCTCAATCCATTGCCTGCCGCATTGAGCCTGCCATGAGTGGGAAAGCGCAGGGTACAAATGTAACAAAAAAAAAATTAAAATAAAATAAAAATTGGAAACCAGGACAACATAATTGGAAAAAAAAACAAAACAACCAGACGACGGTAGGAAGAATTTTAATTTTATTCTTAATTCAGTGAGCGGAAAATGTCAAATTTATTGTAAATTCACACTGCTTTCTTTATATTTTGCAGAGTGCCGTTTCTATTTCTATTTTTCTAGTGTTGCATTGCTTGCACAATGTGGCTTCTTAGGCTTAATGTTTGTCTATCTATTATTTTAACTTTGTGCTCACTTATTCTGTACCTAGCAAGGGTCTATTTGCGTTCAGTGGCTAAGGCCAAGGCCAGGTACTCTGTTTGCATGGAGTTTCTGTTTAAGCATTTGTAATTTTTCAGTTTGTTCAGTTTCCCAATACATATTGATGTTCTAGGTATGACTGCAATATTTACTGTGTTGCATTTTCCTAAGTAGGGTCCTTGTTGTGTTACTTCTGTAAGTTACTGATGTTTTGGTAAAGTAGATTAGCCCTATAGGTCCTGAATGGTTTTTGTAGGCTTTGTGTTACAGATTTCACAACATGCTTGGGACTGGAGAGGGTCTATGTTTTACCGAGATTACTTAGCCAAAATAAATAAATAAATAAAACCCAGTGAATTGGACGATGGATGGCAGACGATTCTTTATTGAAACAAGCAAATGACTCAACACGGACTATGTTTCTGCCAAAGGCCTGCATCAGGAGTCAATTGATATCTGATCAAATGCAGGTGCAAAGTATTACTCACACACTAACAATACATTCTGTCTGCAGCGCCGTGCAGTGTTCTAAATGTAAACTTGCTCAATAGAAAAGTATCTAGCATGAACATTGCCAAATGATTTCTCCATCAAACTTTGCAGTTTTTTTGTTTGAGTTTCAGTGTTGTACGGAGTGTGACTCCTTGTCTTGCTGTTGCTTTACTAAGATTACACCAAAACCAACTTTTTGTATGGTGTATTCCTGGGGAAATGCCCTTTTCTGCTTTGCATCCATTCTTAGAAGAGGAGCTATGGGGGTTTCTGTGGATGCAAAAAATATATTTAAATTAACAGCTTGATAGTCCAGTGTGCAGATGTCCATTTATCTCCTCCTCCCACATATGTCTTGAGTTGGCGCTTGCTGCCACTCATGACAAATTGCCTTTTGGACGTATGTGCCACTGCTGCAGTGCTGCCCCTGAAATTGTGCCACTTCTGGAGGGCAATTCTATAAAGTGGAGCCTACAGAGCACCTACTTAGAGCCTATTTTATGAAGAAATGTAGGTGACCACCTTCATTTAGAGGGTCCTAGGCAGTGGCATAGCCACAGAGGGCCTTGGGGGCCTGGGCCTCCCAAGTTGGATTTGGGCCCTCAAAGCCTGTTGGTTTGGCTGACAGGGGTCCCCAAGCCCCGCCAGAGATGTCTGCCCTGCTTCCCCCCCCCTGTGCACATGCTGGCTTTTAATGACATTGGGCATGTGCAAGCTTCACGCATACACAGTTTCATTAAAACCCAGCATGTGCACTGGAGCAGGAAATCAGGGCAGTGTGACATCAAAAATCACCACGGGAACTCTTCTGCTGGCGGGGCGTGGGGTTGTGGTGGGGGCGGAAAGTAACAGAGAGGTGGGGCAAAGTGCCCCCCCTATTTTGGGTTCAGGCCCTCCTACAATTGAGGTCTGGCTATGCCTCTGGTCCTAGCATATATGGGTACACGTATCAGTTTAGATATGAGCACTTACACCAGCCACAGAGCTGATGTAAATGCTCACGCTTAGAGATTCAGGCAATACACACATAGCTTATAAAATTGACAGAGGCAGGTGGCACCTCATAGACAAACAATTTATTGAGGCATGTGCTTTTAAGGACCAGAGTTCACTTAGTGAAATGTTCAGAGACTGGTCTTTTAAAGCTCATGCCTCAATAAATTGGTTAGTCTATAAAGGTGCCACCCTGCCTCTGGCAATTTTATTACACCAGATTAACATGGCTACCTCTTTTAAAGTGCATATCTTAGCTGAATATTAGCGGCTAGCCCAGTCACTGGCTTTGTCGCGCAACATAGCTAGATAGCGCCAATATTAATTGGCTGACTGGCTAAGTTATAGCGGCCAAAGATAGGCCTGCTATTTATGCGGGTCTATCTTTGGCCACTATAACTTAGCCAATCAGCCAATGAATATAGCTTAACCAGCTATGCATAGCAGCCAAAAACCCCCTGGAAATTCAATGCTGGCCGGATATGGCCCGGCATTGAATTTTCAGATTCACCACCAACCGCGGGAGGCAGCCCGGCTAACTCCCACAGTCTGAATATCAGTTCCTGTGTGTGTAAATGTGTGCCCCACCCATGCTTCTCCAGACTCTGCCCACCTGCAAATACATGCCATTGAAGATGTGTGAATATTTACAGAATAGAGTGTAGCTGGAATATTGCAATTTACCCAGGTTTGTGATCACATGTGTGTAAATGTCTAAAGTGTCAGCAATTACACTTTAGGTGGCTTCTTAAAGAAGAAATTAAGATTGCCCCTTAGAATGCTATCTCTTCCAAGCTAGGGGACCTGGAGAGGGACCCCTTCAGAGCTCCAGTAATCAAGCCCTACAAAAGCAAGCATTCCAGACTTATATAGAAAATCTATCTCAATAATAGAAATAGAAACTGAAATGAAAGATATCAAAGATACACGTTTCCCAAAGCTGACATTAATAAAATCAGAAAAAATAATACTGTTTTCTACCTTTGTGTCTGAGTATTGCTTTGGTCCCAGTGTCTCTTTTCTGCTTTTCTTTATCTCTTTCCAGGTTCTTCTGCCGTTTTGACATCTCCTATTCTCCAGCCTGTCCAGTATCTCTCCTCTACGTGCCTGTCCTCCCCCTATAGTCAGCATCTGCTCTCTGTGTCTCTATCCTCCCTCCACATTCAGCATCCCCCCACTGTGTTCCTACCCCTTCCCTTGTGTCCAGCATTGCATATCTGTGTCCCTCTCCCTCCCCATGTCCAGCTTCTCAAATCTCTGTTCCCTTCCTCCTGCTCTCCCCACCCAACCCCTGAGTCTAGCATCTCTCTCTCCTCCTTCTGCTGGTCCAGCATTTCTCCCACTTTCTCTCCTGGTCCTGTCTCTATCTTTCCTCTGCTCCTTACCCTCATCTAGCATTTGTTCCCCTTCTTCCCCCTTCCCTTTGCTGTTGGTCTCTTTTTCTCTCTCGATTCCCCTCCCACTCCTTATCTCCAGATCTCTCTCGCTCTTTTTCTTCCCCCTTTGCTCCTCCAGGTTCAGAATCTTCCCCCCCCCCCCCCAACGTGGGCCTGTCATCCCTCCATCACCCCCTCGTGCATGTCCGGCACATTAACCATCCTCCTAGGAGTCCTCAAAATGCATGATGAGTCACCAGCAGATGCAGCACTGTAAACAGGTTGTCTATGGTAGTCCCACCAGGGTCTTTCCTCTGCCTGCCCACAAGAAGTTGCAACAGAAAGACAGGATGCAGCAGAGAAAAGGTCCCAGTGAGGCCAGCTGGAGGCAGCCTGTTTACACCACTGCCTCTGCTGATGGAGGAGTGGCCTATTGGTTAGAGCAACGGTCTTGACATTCAGAGGTGCCCAGTTCAAATCTCACTGCTACTCCTTATGATCTTGGGCAAGTCATTTAACCCTCCACTGCGTCAGGTACAAGCTTAGATTGTGAGCCCTTCAGGGACAGAGAAATACCCAGTGTACCTGAATGTATCTCACCTTGAGCTACTACTGAAAAAGGTGTGAGCAAAATCTAAATAAAACAAAATAAATTTTGAGGACTGGGGGGGGGGGGAGCAGGAGCTAGAGAGATGCTGGACCCTTGTTGGGCCAGAGGAAGGGAAGAATGCTGGACTTGTGGAGAGGGAGCAACTGCAGTTGGCCTCTACCATTAAGCAACTCTGGGCACTTTGCCAGGCTCACTTGGGGGCAGGGCCGTGCCTAGGGTCTCTGGCGCCCCCCTGCAGACTATCAGTTGGGGTCCCCCCCCCGTGAAAATGACCGCTCACCACTTGCCACACTGACAGGAATTGTCAGCAATATTCTTAGAACAAATTGCTATACATTGCAAAATAAGATGCAGATGTAAATTCTCAAAGTGGACATATTCCAAACACTAAAATGAAAATAAAATGATTTTTTCTACCTTTGTTGTCTGGTGACTTTCTTTTTCTGATCATGCTGGCCCAGTATCTGATTGCTGATATCTGTCCTCTTAACTCCGTTTCCAGGGCTTCCTTTCCATTTATTTCTTTCCTTTCCTCCTTCTTCATTTCTGGTCCTCAGCTTCTGCCTATTTTCTTCATCCATGTGCAGTTTTTCTCCTCTTCCTTTTCCCTCATTTCATTCCTTCATCTCTCTTCCCTCCCCTCTATGTCCAGCAATTTCTCCTCTCCTCACTGAGCCCTTCCCTCCCATCCATGCTCCTCTGTCCCCTGCCCCCTCCATTCATCCCTATCCAGCAATTCCCCTCTCTCCCTGAGCCCTGCCCTCCCATCCATGCTCCTCTGTCCCCTGCCACCTCCATCCATCCATATTAAGCAATTTTTCCTCTCTCCCTGGGCCCTGCAATCCCATCCATGTCCATCCATGCTCCTCTGTCCCCTGCCCCCTCCATTCATTCCTATCCAGCAATTCCCTTCTCTCCCTAAGCCCTGCCCCCCATCCATGCTCCTCCCCTCCATTCATCCCTATCCAGCAATTCCCCTCACTCCCTGAGCCCTGCCCTCCCATCCATGCTCCTCTGTCCCCTGCCCCCTCCATCATCCCTATCCAGCAATTCCTCTCTCTCCCTTCCATGAACCCTGCCCTCATATCCGTGCTTCCTCTCTCCCTGCCCTCCACCTCCCTGTCCCAACTGCCCAGTCCCTCTTCTCCCCCCCACATCCCTTTCCTTTTTTTTTTCTTTTAAATTTACCTCCGTTCGGCAGCACAGGCGCAGCATCAGTGAAGGAGCGGCGCTCCCGACGTGCCCGCTCCCATGTCCCAACTGCCCGCCCTCTTCTCCCCCCTCCCAAACATCCCTTTCCTTTTTTTTTTCTTTTATTTACCTCTGTCCAGCAGCACAGGCGCAGCGTCAGTGAAGGAGGCGGCGCTCCCAATGTGTCTAGCCTTCCCTTCGCTCAGTGTCCCGCCTTCTTCTGACGTCATTTCCTTGACATCAGAAGAAGGCGGGACACTGAGCGAAGGGAAGGCTAGACACGTCGGGAGCGCCGCCTCCTTCATTGACACTGCGCTGCCGGACGGAGGTAAATTTAAAAAGGAGGAAAAAAAGGAAAGGGATCTTCCGAGGGAGAGAACGAGGGCGGGCAGTTGGGCAATGGGAGCGGGAGGGCAAGGTAAGCATGGTGCGGCGGCGCCCCCCAGAGGATGGCACCCCCCTGCCGCTGCTACCCCGCTTACCGTGTTGGCACGGCCCTGCTTGGGGGTAGTTATACCCCTGTTCCTATGTCACCCGCCTGATTGGTTACACTGGTCCTTGTCACATATGTTTTATAAAGCAAGGAACCAGACTGATCATTTTTCAAGGTTCCATTAATGCCAACTGTATGTTCCATATATTCAGCCATTAATACTGAGAGCCCTCCCTGCTAAGGATGCCTGTAGCCTGAGTGTTTGACTTTTACAGTAAAAGTTACCAATGGATTGTCCTGGGTAGAGTCTTCGCTCAGGGTATCCTGGGACAGGAGTCTCCTGCAGCACTTTGGCGCTGTCAGTAGCATATTTCACCAGGAGCTGGCGCTCAGCCAATGTCAGAAATGCCTCTGGTTTGTCTGTGAACAGAAAATGTTATTGTACATGAATGCAGGGTCCTATAACTACTACTACTATGATAATTAAACAATACAGCACTACGAGGTGCACACAGCACTTACAGGCACACAGAAGACACAGTCCCTTCATAGCAGAACTTATAATGTAGTTGACAGACAGATACTGTGGATAGATGAATGCAGACCCTTTTGCAAAGAATGTTTAAGAATGCTGGGAAATACACATATAGATTGCCAGCATTTACAACAAGGCAGCCATTTAGAAAGGAATACATAGCTGCCAGATTTGACAAAACTGGACATCCAGGAAAACCAATGGAGGTGCCCAGTGAAGTAACTAACAAACCGCTACTTGGAAACTTGGGTCTAGTAAATGCCAGATCAGTCAATAAAAACATTTCCTATGATCCATGATGTCATCTTCACTGTCTGAGTCTGAGTCAGTATCATCTCTAGATAGAAATATTTGGGGTGGCCACAGGGAGGTAAGCTAGGGATGGGGGGAGACAAGCCAAAGTGACATTTCCATACATCATATAATTCCCTCTCTCTCTCAACCTTTAAATAACCTATAAAAGACACTAAGTCCAAGGGTCTTCTATACATAAAGAATCCCCCTAACTAGTAGTCACCCAAGAAACTATCGTTCTAACTGATTCATTAGGTCTTCTATATTTAACACAATAAAAAACCTGACCATTTACATAACATAGTAACATAGTAAATGACGGCAGATAAAGACCTGCATGGTCCATCCAGTCTGCCCAACAAGGTAAACTCATTTTACATGGTATGCGATATTTTATATGTATACCCGAGTTTGATTTGTCCTTGCCATTCTCAGGGCACAGACTGTAGAAGTCTGCCCAGCACTCTTCTTGTACTAAAAGTTCTGAAGCTAATTTCGAAGCCCCTTAAATTTACACTCAAGCCCATCCTTATCTATTCAGTCACGATCAGGGCACAGACCATAGAAGCCTGCCCAGCTCCCTTTTTGTTTCCAGTTACAGGCTTCGCCACCCAACCTCGGCTAAGATTACACGGAACCATTCCATCTAAACAGGATTCCTCTGTGTTTATCCCACGCATGCTTGTGGAATGAGCTGCCACTGAGCTTGCGTATATTGCAGAATGTCAATCAGTTCAAGAAAGAATTAAAAACATTTTTATTTTGACAGGCTTTCGATATTAATCTGGTTGTTTTGATTTTGCTGTCTATTTATAGATACTTTGTTAGCGCAATGAATGCATGATTTATTTATATTATGTTTAGCTGGTTTGTCTTGTATGCTATGATGTTATATTATAATTTCTCTATTGTACACCGCCAAATACTCTTGGATTGTGCAGTTTAAAATACTTTAAATAAATAAATAGTGTTAGGGGTGCCTGACATGTTTCAACAGCTGTCTTGTTTTGTGCCTTCCATGGAGGCAAGAACTTGAAAGATACACAGGCTTCCTCAGAGTCTGTCTCACAGCCAGCCTCTTTGCCTCAACAGCCAAAAGAAATTGGAGGATTGTTTAATGCTGTATTGTTGATACATTGATTTCCTGTATGCATCATCTACTGCAGATCATCATTTATATTTCTCTCTGGCAAATCTCTGTGCTGATATTTGCTTCTTTTAAGTATCTTTACAAATGTCCTTTTAACACAGTTCTTCAGCTCCTCTGTCATGTTTCCCTTCCTTGAGTTCTCCATAATGGAGAATCCTTGAGAGCTCATGTTCAGATATAGGAATATCATCACCTGTCCAGTTACTAGAAGAGCCTCAGTACTAGGCGTGTCTTAGTTCCTCTGCAATTGCAATGTTATCTTGCCACTTAATTTCCAAAAGTTGCCATATATATCTCAGTTGCAAGCTTGTAAGCTGTTTTCATGTGTTGCCGATTCTGTGGGATACAGAAGTGCAGTCAGCACAGCAGACCTTCGGCTTAATTTCTACAATGATGTCATGCTGATATTAAATCTGTTATGCTAACCTTTCAAATGCTGTGGATGCTGACTGAATGCAATATTCAACCTCTTCATCAGGGGTTTTATCAGCGAAACTGTGCTTCTCAAATACATTACATAAGAACATAAGAAAAGCCAGCCTGAGGTCCATCAAACACAGCATAATGTTTCCAACAGACACCAGTCCAGGATGCCAGTATCTGGCAGATCCTAAAAAGTAAATCTATTCCCCATAGTTCCTTTCCAGGTGTGAACAAGGGTATCTCATGTCTACCTAGCTAATCATTGTTTTAATGGCCTTTTTCTGATCAGAAATTTGTCCGATCCTCTCTGAATCCTGCTATGCTGTCGATCTGTGCCCTGAGAAAGGCAGGGACAAATCAAACTCGGGTATACATATAAGTATCACATACCATGTAAAATGAGTTATCTTGTTGGGCAGACTGGATGGACCGTTCAGGTCTTTATCTGTCGTCATGTACTATGTTACTATCAGGCTCATTTCAAAAGAGGTAGACATCCAAAAAGTGACATAAGGCAGCATTTGGACGTTTATCTCACAGAACGTCCAAATCAGTATTATTGAAACCTTTTTTTGGACGTCTTTCTCTGAAGTCCGTCAGAAGGACGTCCAAATCTCAAGGGGGCGTGTTCAAGGCGGGCGTTTGTAAGACATGGATGTCTTTTCAGCAATAATGGAAACAAAACAAAGATGTCCAAGACTAAACTTAGAAGTTTTGAGCTAGACCTATTTGTATAGCGAATGGCTGCAGTGGGAATGAAACCCACTATCCCAGGATCAACGTCTACTGCATTAACCACTAGGCTACTCCTCTACTCCACACAAGAGGTGCCCCCAAATGACCACTGGAGGGAAGGGGATCACCTCCCCTACTCCTCCAGTTTTCACTATCCCCCTCCCACCCCAAAATATGTGATTAAAAATATTACTTGCCAGCCTCAGATGTTATACTCAGGTCCATAGAATAGCATGCAGGTCCATGGAGTAGACTAGTAGTGGTGCAGTGCACGCAGACAGGTGGACCCAGGCTTCTACCTCCCCCTACTTGTTACACTGTGGAGGAATTGATGAGCCCTCCAAAACCCACCAGAAACCCACTGAACCCACATATTGGTGCTCCCTTCACCTGTAAGGGCTATAGTACGGTGTACAGTTGGGGGTAGTGGATTGGATAGTGGGGGCTCAGCAGCTCAAGGTAAGGGAGGGAGCAATGGTGAGATGTGTTCCTGGGAGTATTTTATAAAAGTCCACTGCAGGGCCCCAAGGATGCCCTATTGCTTTTCTGGGACGTCACTTTTCCAATATTCTACCTGATGCCAAGCTTTCTATTTCTTTTTTTATAACATCTGAGCCTTGTGTTATTGTTTTCATTAGATTGGGCTTTGAATTCAGATGTATAGATGGAAAGGAGGTCTCATTACATATATCTAAATATCAGAGTGCTATTTCCATACTTCATAGCAAGAGTGTACATTCCCTAATTACCTGTCCCAATGCAACTGAAGCTTTTACCTCCTCCTCAGTGCATGTAAATGGTTTTCATCCCTGTGTGGATTCTCTGATGCCATGTGAGGCTTTCTTCCCACCAAAGCTTTTACCACACTCAGGACATGTAATGGTTTCACTCCTGTGTGTATTCTCTGGTGCAAAGCTTTTACCAGACTCTATACATGCAATGGTTTCTCTCCGTGTGGACCTTTCTGATGCACTTTGAGATTTACATTACAACCAAAGCTTTTACCCACCTTAGAACCATGTGAATGGTTCACTTATTGTGGATTTTCTTGTGTATTTTGTACGTTTTGGTTTGGATTTGGATGTATTTGTTTGGACAATGGACCAAAAATAAAACATCCAAATCACAAAACATTTTTCCAAACAGCATTTTTCAAAAGGAAAAGAGAGACTTTTTTTTGTAGAAAATTACTTTTCCTGTTCTGATTTGGACATTTTACAAAAAACGTCCAAATTCAGACTTAGATGTCATATCCAAAAATGTCCGCTGTGTACTTCACTTGCCCAAAGTCACAAGGAGCAGCAGTGGGAATTGAACCATGTTGCCTGGATCAAAGCCTGCTACACTAACCATTAAGCCACTCCTTCTCTGTTTTGGACATCTTGCATTTGGACGTTTTTTTTTTCAAAAATGGACAAAAAAAAAGGCCATCCAAATCACAGGACATCCATAGTATTTTAGAACACAAAAGATAGACATCCATCTTTTTTTGAAAATGACCTTTTTTTTCCTGTTCAGAATTTGGACGTCTTTGTAAAACGTCCAAATTCTGATTTAGATGTTTCTTTTGAAAATGCCCCTCTATGTTACCTTGGCCAGCAACAGATTCTACAGCCTACTTACATGTACAAAAAGTTTCTATGATTTATTTTAAATTTGCTGGTCATTAGTTTCATGGAGTGTCCTCTTGTTTTTGTGTTTGATAGATTAAACATGCATTCCCTATTTAACTATTCCCAGTGGCGTTCCTAGGGGGGGGGGGTGCAGTCCGCCCCGGGTGCACGCCGCCGGGGGGGTGCCACGCGCGCCTGTCCTCCGTTGTTCCATGCTTCTTCTCTGCCCTGGAACAGGAAGTAACCTGGGCCGGGGTAGAGAAGAAGCATGAACAATGGAGGACAGGCGCGTGCGGCACCCCCCCCCCCCCGGCAACGCTGCACCCGGCGGGGGGGGGTGGGGGCCTTCTCGGGGGTATCCTTTTGCCAAGGGGGGGGGGTCCGCGCTGCATCGGGGGGGGGGGGGTGCTGCACCCAGGGGGTGGGGCGCATCGGCGATCTGCATCGGGTGCCAGCCCCACTAGGAACGCCACTGACTATTCCACTTATACTTTCATAAATTTCTATCACATCCCCTCTCAGGTGTCTTTTCTCCAAAGACTTTCTTCCCTAAAGACCTGCTATATCCCACTGATCACTTTAGAATATCAAGTTAACACAGACTATAACCACACCCTATAAGATATCTATCCAATGAGAATGTATTCACCATTGTCCTACTTATAAAACATGTAACTGTAGTTCCTCTAAGTTGTAAACCGCACTGAACCCTAAACAGGAGATATTAGGCAGTATATAAGACCTAAACTGAATTGAATTTGAAGAGCCCTAACCTGTTTAGCCTCCTTTCAGAAGGACATACCTTCTATCCCCTTTATCAGTTTTGTTGCTCTTCTTTAGTTGCACTATAACCTTTTTGAGATTGAGCGAATAGAACTGCACATACATCAAGGACCTATATATAAAGTGTAATGATATTCTTAATTTGTGTCTCCATCCCTTTTCAGACAAATTTCTAATATTCTATTTGCACTTTAAGCAGCCATAGCACACAGAGCTGAATATTTCAACGTAATATCCACAATGATTCCAAGATCTATTTCGTGGGTAGCGACTCCTAACTCAGAACTTATTGTTAAGGTTATTCTTCCCCTGTGTGCATCATTTCAGAGTTGAGCACATAAAATTTAATCTGCCACTTAGATTACCAGTCTCCAAGTTTCACAATCCTCAGTTGTTTTAAGAACTTTGAATCATTTTGTGTCATCTGCAAATTTGATCACCTCAATTCAGATTTTGCATCACTATCTACTTTTTGCCTATTAGATGCCTGATAGACAAAATTTGGTTTTTCTAGCATTTATCTGTAACCCAAACTGCTCTTATAAGCAACAAATTCTATGTCCTCCAGAAAAAGAAGGTGCCTGACATGCTCTTTATGTACTTTGGAACAGACATATAATATAAACAAGTTAAGTAACATTCTATCACTTCTTGTATGAATGTAAACTCTTAAACTTAAGGTTTATGATACTGCAGTAAGAACAGTAAAGAATGTGGGACCAAGGATGTGACCTGCTCTCACGCTACAGCGTATGTCAATGATTCAGTAACATTCCTGTCACAGAAACTCTACCAGTCATCCCATCATGAGATTCTTGTGATACTTTGTAAATTTCTCTGGCCAGCTTTAATATTTAAACAGTCTTCATAAGTTTCTCTATTCACTGCATCAAAGACATTAACAAATCAAGAAACAGTACAAATAGGCTGTTTCTTCACTAGCCCTCTTTCTTCCAGTGAAGACCATACCTGCAGCAGTGTGATTCTACATACTTCATTAGTTCCTTGACCCAATCAGTTTGCCAAAGTACTATGTGGTATAACAATTCACTTGCCATCAACCCTGACTTTGACATCAACAATGCCATAGAGCTGTCCCTTCTTAATTCAATTCATGAAGCACATGTGGATTCTGTTGGCTGGAAAGGCACTATATAAACCCTGTTTCCAGCTGTCTTGCCAACAGCTACCAATCATGATCAGGCAAGCCACGACTATCACTGAACAGCCTTACTTCTGCTTGTGTCTGGTGGATGATACTCCCTTCACTGCTGTGTTAGCAATAAGTAACTCTTTATTGCAACCTAGTGGCCTAGTGGTTAGAACACCGGTCTTGCAATCCAGAGGTGGCCAGTTCAAATCCTGCTGCTGCTCCTTGTGACCTTGGGCAAGTCACTTAACCCTCCATTCCCTCAGGTACAAACTTAGATTGTGAGTGAGCCCTCCTGGGACAGAGAAATATCCAGTGTACCTGAATGTAGCTCACCTTGAGCTACTACTGAAAAAAGTGTGAGCAAAATCTAAATAAATAAACCTGTATTTTATCCATGGTTATCTTAGATTAAGGATAAGTTTAACCATTAGAGAGACTAGGTGGTCTTATACAATGGCAGTTTATGGTGGGGGGAATCAAAGAGCAGCTCAGGTCAAAGCAAAAGTATTGGAGTAGTTCATTGTGAGGTTCAACACATGTGCATTTGCAGTTCAGATAAGTTGGCTTCTGTTGGGGTTCTTTATTGCAGTGTCTATTTTCAAGCTAAAGAAGGTTTTGCAAATAAGCCAAGACTGCTCAATTTTCTCCTATAGTAGTACCTAGTTATAGCTTTCCTACTTCAGGTGAATTCTGGGGACACAGCATGTTTGGGGAGAGCTTATTTATTTATTGACAACTGATTTTTCACCTTAAGGGTTCAGGTATTCACTTTACATAAAAAATTGGATAGAGGGTTGAGACTGGAGTATATTCTATGATGTTTAGAGCTGTTCAGGTGAGCCGCTTTTTAGCGGTGTGACTCACTGAAATATTGCTCGGCTGTATGTACAGCCTAGACTGAATCTTCCTTTAACCCTCAATTACAAATTAAAAAATTAAAAATAAAACAAAGATAAAAGGTATATTTACTTCATGAGATCTTCTCAGGAAGCTCTCCATGAACATTTTGTTGTATCCTTTGACTTTCACCAGTACAGTTAGGGATAGACTTACTATGTTTATTTAATGACATTTGTATTCCATATTAGCGCAAGAAGAACTCAGGTTCAATGTGACTTATATGACAAACATCAGTAGAATGGTACATATTTTGAAAAGTATCAAATTTTATAATACATCATATAATACTAGGTTGACATTTAAAATGAGCTATTTCAAAGACAGCAAAGTTACCTATGTACCTTTATAAAAAGGCTTCTACAATAACCCCCAGTAGTGCACAAATGCTTTCTCACAAACTTATACCTGCTGCATAGGAGGTGTAAAATGTGCATGTACTCTCATTTTTTATAAAAGAAAGAGAAATCAAAGGACATTCCAGCGAGGCTTAACTGGTGGTTTTCTCTGTTTTTCTGGCACAGTACTCTTAGGCCTTGTTGATACTGGAAATGTGCCCTTTTCTGTATTCTTTATTGACATTGCATTGTTATTTGTATTAATTTGTAATTTCTGTTTTGTTGCGTGTGCATTAATTAAATATTTAATTACTGATAATTTGTTTAAATTGTATTTAATTTTTAATTGTATTTTATTTTAGTGTTCAATTCAATTCCATTTATTTTTTTTAAATATTTTATTTATAAATTTTCGTCCAAATTTAACAACTCACATGAGAAGATTACAATATGAGAAAATTTACAATATCTATAATATGTCTATTACAATTGAAATGTTTATACTCTACTCTCGACCAGAAATATAAAGTAATTGGATCCAAGAAAGGAAAAGAAAAAAAAACCCCAAAAGACAAATTGTTACAGTAGGATTGTTGTTACCAAGTAAACCTTCCCTAAGCGTATCATACAGTGTGGTCTGGTAATCCTACTACTACATTCATATCCTCTTTTGAAACTAAAAACTCCTCTAACTGTTTAGGATCAAAAAACTGGAACGATTTGCTTTGATATAATACTCTACATATACAAGGAAATTTTAACATATAATTTGCTCCAAGTGCCAGAGTCCTCTGACTTAGTGCTAAAAAAGCACTATGTCTTTTTTGGGCCTCTCTAGCCATATCAGGAAACATTCTTATTTTAGATCCAATAAAAGTAGATTCTAAATGTCTAAATGAAAGTCTTAAGACTGCGTCACGATCCATTTCTAAAGCAAAAACAACCAAAGCAGTCAACCTCTGGGAAATTACTTCCAAAGATGATTCAAGAAATGCTGTCAAGTTCATCGCTTCTCCTCTGTGCAGTTGGAGAGTCTCTGAATTTGATTTATTTTGTAGATATTGTACCCGAACAATAGGAGGTAAGGAATCACTTGCCATTCCTAATATCTCAGTCAGATATTTTTTCACCATATCAATCGTGGAGATTAAGGGAGATCTTGGAAAGTTCGTGAATCTCAAATTAAGTTTTCTTGATTTATTTTCAAGGTATTCTAAACGTCATAACATATAATTTTTATCCCTAATTGAGGTTTGACTAATATCTTCCAAAGATTGCATTTTCTCTCCCAATTGTTCTATTTTAGAAGTATGCTGATTAGTTGTCTGTGCTTGCTGGAGGGCAACTTGAGATAACAACTTAATTTCAGCTGAATTCTGTATTGTTTGTTGCTGTAAAGAGGAATGCAAAGCAGCAGTTTGATCCCAAAGTGACTCTAATGTCATCACGGCAGGTTTTTTAACACATTCCCCTTGAAAAACAGAGGGGAGGGGGCATTAGCAATTTGCCTCAGTGTACTCACAGTCTGCTCTTCCACCGGTTCAGCCCTTGATGTTAACACAGCTGAAGATAGGCTCCATCCTGCTCTCTCGGCTCCTCTGCGGGAAGCCGTGACGCAGGACTTTCTCCAGCTTCCAACCCTCTTGTTTGCGGGGGAACCGTGCGCATGACGGGGCTGAAAGAAACCCCGTCTACACTGTCGGCCAGCTCATTAGTTCCGGCTCCGATAGCAGGGAAAGATGTTTGACTCGGGCCAGAAACCACACCAAATTGCTCCAGTGTCGGCTGCTGTAGAAGGTGGGTTCCACTCGGAGTTGAGGGATTAACCTGAGTTTTCCCTCTCCTTTTCCCCATAATGATAGGGAATCAAAGCCCTCCCGCAGTGTTCTGAAAGAGCAAATTGAGCGCGTCTGGTGCAACAGCTCTCTCGGTGGCCATCTTGGATGCCACTTTTTTTTTTTTTGTATGCATACTGCTTTAATGTTGGTTGTCAGAGAGAGATACATTAAGTTTATTAAACACTGATATTCTACTCTTGGATGACTAGTCTCACATTTTTTACCTGAGTTGGGGAAGTCTGCTTTGTTGTTGTAGGAGAAGGCCACCATGGACCCATCACTAGAAGGCTTGGCCAGTCCCAGAACCTCTGTGGCTTTCAGCAGAGTGTAAGGGGTTGCAGAAAGGAGGATTAATGTGCCATCATCATCCTCACCTGGGTGGACCAGAAGGTGGGCACCTGTGGGAAGAGCATCTGGTTATTTATTTATTTGTTACATTTGTATCCCACATTTTCCCACCTATTTGCAGGCTCAATGTGGCTTACATGTTACTCGGTATGAACAAATACAGAGTGATGTTGTAGATATCCTGAAAACCTGACTGGCTGGATATGTTCCTACTGGTGACTCCCAAGGACCAGTTGAGCATCCCTGACCTAGAGCTAAAGCCTCCCTTTCTCATCCCACACACAAACATGTATTATATATAGACTGATATTCAAAGGCATTTATCCAGATAACATTTATCCAGATAACAGCAGCCATTATCTGGATAAATGCCCTAAGTGTCTATCCACGGATAGTGCCACTGAAAATCTTTACAGACCACTCAGCATTATCAGATAGTACTGGAGGAGAACAAGGGCAGAGCTTGGGCATTTTGACCAACTATATGGAAAGCAGAAGTATTCAGTACTTTATCCAGTTAAATTTAGAACAGGAAAAAGGCTGGGATATCTATCTCTATAGCAAACTGAATAGCAGCGGCATTGACTGTATATTGAATGCTGCTCACTATTGGAATAGTGGCACTAATTATATGCAATTAATTTAAATATGCAGATGGCATTTAAAAAATACATCGATTGTGGTGTTCAAAAATTGACCCAATGTATATCTATAACTATATCTATCTATATAATATATTATATTACATTATATTATAGCAACACTGTACCAAGGGCTTTGCAAAACGTGTGGCCACACAGGGCACAAATATGGAGGGGCACAGAAATTGCTCCCCACCCACCTTCTCCTCTCAATGGCGCGGCATAGTGGGTTGGGTAGGAGGGTGCCAGTGGGCGAATCACAGAACACATTTGTAGCTTAGTATAGTCCTGTACTAAGGTTGGAAAGGATAGATTCAGGAGCAAAAGCAGCATTTCTTCACAGAAAAGTGGATCAGCCTCAAGAAGAGGGGCTGGGTGTAAAAAGTGGTCTGGGAACTCAGAAAGGCACGCGACAATCAGAGGTAGAAATAGAAGGATTATTCTAGAGAGAAGAACCATTTGGTGTACTGTAGCAAGCATGGAAAAGGGCAGAATAAGTGGGCTTGTAGGTCTTTTATCAGTTATAGCCTCTGTTTCTGTATATCTACATATACACACTACATATATACACTTATATTTCTGCAGATGAATACCTACTCCAATAAAACAAACACCTATGTATCTATTTATGCACACACACACACACATACACATGTAGTATAAACACATGGATACATGTACCTACACTGATGCCAGAAAGATGGGTACTTCTCCCCTCCCCAAGCTTACCGCCTTCCTTTTGTGTCCTTCCAGTTTAGATATGAGCCATCTCTTGGTTTCTGCTTTGGCGGGATATCTCAGTTGTATGGCCACCAGTGACTGGATGCAAGATGTATAGCAGCATTGGCAGGGGACCGGTGTCCAAGAGCTCATGGTAGTGCTTCAGTGATGGACCTAGATGACCTGCAGAAAAGGAGGGGGGGGGGGGGGGGAAGATAAGCAAAGGCAATCACAATCCCAGAAACACTTTGTGGCATCACTGCCCCAGCACTCATCACACAGGTCCTGGAAATCCTCCACAGCCAGAGAGGTCTGTGGTGATTCTTGTGATTAATCATTATTGTACAATTCTGAGGGAACTACTACTATAAATCATTTCTATAGCGCTACCAGTCATATGCAGCGCTTCACAATTTAACATGAAGAAAAGACAGTCCCTGCTCAAAAGAGCTTGCAATCTAAATCAGGACAGACAGGCAGGACAAATAAGGGATAAGGGTAGGACAGACAGAAGGACATTTGGGAAAGGGAAGAGAGGAAGACAAGATAAAGGTTACGAGCAGGTGACAAGTTAGGAATTAAAACTAGTAATCAGTCTTGCTGAGCACCTTCATGTGGTGACTTTGTTATACAATGCCTAGACCAAATATCAGTAAGATGACACTACTATTGAACTATGGAAGGAAAAAGAAAAAATATGTTTAAATAATTTTTATTGATTTCAAAAAGTTAACCAAGAATACAGTTTATACCGTAAGCAGAAATCAACAATACAGTTTAAGTACCATCTCCCCTTCACCCCACCTTCTCTATTCCCCTGCCCCCACCCCCTTCAGTATCCCATCTCTGTTGCTCATATAAGGATACTTTAACTGTACAGTTTCCAAAGAAATATTAAGGAGTATAATCAAATGTAAAGAGACAAATTAAGGGACGTTCAAAATTCTACTACACATCACTGTCCCTAAAGTGATCCAAAATGGTTCCCAGATCTGACGTAATCAAACACCCTTTTGTGGAATCCATGTCCGAAATATCATAACATTCCATGGTAAGCAATTGCAGCATTTGTATACACCATAATGCCAATGTAGCATGATCAGCCACAATCAACACCAGTAAAATAGTATTCTGAGTCATCAGTACAGCTCTCCTCAGAAACGACTGTAATCCCTTTGGAACAGGGTGAGCTATATGATACTGATCAAACAACACATTAGGCAATAGTTCAACCTTATGCTGTCACTGGAGATGGACAAAGTTCAGCACATTTGCCTAATATTGCAACATCGGGGGGCAGAACCAAAACATATGACCCAAAGTTGCCTTGTCAGTCTTGCATTTTGGGCAACAACAGGATGCAATGAGCTTTAAAGGTTCAGTATGGTGAAACAAAGCCAAAATAGAATCTTATATTGTAATTCCCACAAAATAACATTGTCCATAAGTGTTCTGCCACCAAGCAAGCACACATGAACCTGATCTGCTGTTATGTCCATATGCAATTCCTCTGACCATTTCAAAGTGCTTATTCCACAGTCAACGTCATCTGTCACCTCATGTAGGGCCACATGATGAAAGCGAAGTGGCAAGTGTTATTGAGAACCAAAAGTGTAAGAAGTGGTTAAAGTTTCATGTACTTCATCAGTTAAGTGAGCTTTGGGAAGACTATTAACATAGTGCTGTAGTTGAAGAGATGCAAAGACATCAGTCTGTGGTAGAGAAAACTTATTCTGAAGTTCCATAAATGTCTTCAAGCCACTCTCTTCATTGAGTAATTGATAAAGATAGCATACACCCTTGGCTTCCGAGTTTAGGAAGTTTTGGCTATCACAGCCAGATGGAAAGGCTGTATTATTCCTGATGGGCAGATTTGGCGTGGTTGTTGAAGAAAATTTATAAAAAGTGCAAACCCATCTCCATGCCCTACGTAGGGTCATAACAATAAGTAATTCTTTAACGTCACAGGCAGTTTCCCAGGAGACACATGCAGCAATGCATTAAAATGATGATGGGGAAGTTGATGCAGTTCTAAAGAAGTAACTGGAAAGTCCTCTCTACCCCTAAACCAGTCATTGATGTGGTGCATAGAATTCGCAATCCATAAATAGCAAAGATTCAACACTCCCAATTCTCCCTTATCTCTAGCTTTCAATATATGAGACACAGACAGATGAGGTTGTTTACTCTTCCACAGGAATCTCTGAAGCCATCTGAACAAAAGTTTTGGACCTTCTGGAACAAGTACAAAAATTCTGGAATTAACATCTTGTAAAGGTGTACTTTCCCCATTAATGACAAGGATAATTTTTGCCAGAGTTGTAATTTACAATTGAAATCTCTGAGCACAGGCAGTACATTGGACACATAAAGTTTACTCAAATCTAAATCTGCTGGAATGTTAATACCCAAATGTTTGATGTGAGTCATAGCCCAGGTAAATGGAAAGGGTCCAGTCCAACCAAATCGTATTTCTAGGAGAACAGGTAATTCTATTGATTTTTGATAATCTAGACTAGGTGTCCATAATTCTCCAATAACTGTAATAGTGATGATAGAGACTCCTGTAGATTTGGCAATAATACAAATAAATCATCTACAAATGCAAATACCTTCAGTTGTGTATTTTTCAGCTCCACTCCCCGTACCTCCTCTGAATTTCTGATGACATGCAACAAAGGTTCTAAGGATAATAAAAAATAACAAGGGAGACAAAGAGCACCCTGTCGGGTACCCACCTGTATGGAAAAAGAGTACGTACACCCCATTGACAAGTAAAGAAGCAATAGGAGAGAATAGAAGGCCTTAACCGCTGCCAGGAACCACCCAGAAAGCCCCACATGCTGTAATGTGGGAAACAAATTAATTGCAGTGCACCTTGTCAAAGGCCTTCTCCACATCCGAGCTTAAGAGCAGAGAAGGCACTTCGAACCTTTGGCAATGGGACATATCTAACAATATCCTTAGCACATTAAGGCCAGAATGCCTTCCCTTCTCAAAGCCCACCTGGTCCCCTGCGATAAGTTCAGGCAAGTAAATGACCAACTTTTCTGCCAATATTTTGGATAGTAATTTAACATCTACATTAAGTAAGGACATTAGGTGATAAGAACTAGGAAATTCTAAGGGCTTCACAGATTTCAGAATAAGACTAATGAGAGCTGTATTCGCATGGCGGGGAAAAGAACCCTGCTGTGCCACTGTGTGATAATATGCTAGCAGAGGCCCATAAAGCTGATACTGAAGCAACTTATAAAACTCTCCCATGTAACCATCTGGGCTGGGGGTCTTATTATTCTTCAAGGACTTAATAGCTTTTTGTAATTCCTTAGCTTGCAAGGGGGCATCAAGTTGGGCAATAACTTGTTCTGAAAGGCAGGGAAAACCTGACCTCTGTAAATAAGATGCTACATGATCGGGGAATGACTCCACAGGAGACTTATAAAGGTTACTAAAGTAATCATAAAAAACGGTAGCCACACCTGCCGGTTAGATTTAATTTCCACTGTTGTGGCTTGTAGGGAATGAACATAATGAGGACCACTCCTACTTTGTGAGTAGACTACAAAGTTTTTTAATTAGCTACTGTGGTGGTATGGGCATAAATTCTTCTCATCTTGTGTAATGGTTTATCAAGGGCCACTATGCCTTTGATAATTTTTTTTTTTTTTTTGCGTGCACTGACAAACTATCAAGTCTCCCCGCTGGACCACTTTGGCCATTTCCCAGAGCAACATGCTGCTGATTATTTTGGGAAAATTCCTCCCATCTTGCAGGCCAGTATCTTCCTCAGCAAAATAGCCACTCCTCCCTTTCTATGCCCTGAAGAGGAATAACAGATTTCTTCCACCTATGCCATGGACAGACAACCAATCTGGTCTCCTGGAGACATACTATGATCCTATGGAGGGCATTAAGAATTTTCCTGCATTTTACAGGCAAAATAATCCCCACCACTTTCCATGATATTAACCTAGGCAGGTTTGCAATAACAAAAGAGTAATTCTAAAGGAGACAGCCAGAAGTAGAAAAAGAATATACTAAAAGATGCAGAGTAGACCCATAGTATTGACAACAACAAAAGCTCCCTCGCCCCAGTAACTGCAATTTAAACTATCCATACCAAATACCCCCTTAGAGCAACATACAATAGCACCATCATTACCCCTTACCCCAAATAGAAAAAGAAAAAATATATAAGGCTGCATGTCATCTATGATAAAACGGTGCCCAACCTTAGCCTCAGCATTAAGAACTAATAATGATGCCAGGGACAGTGCATACTCTTCAGATGAAAATAATGTCCTTGATACAGCTATAGGCCATGGTGACCCTGTTCACAGATCCAGTGCAGCAGGAGACAAAACAGAGAACCTAATAAAATATTAAGAGGACTAGGTGCAATTAGGTGGAGCCTTGAAGATAATAAAAAGAGAGATAATTTATTGCTATTTTTATTCCACAAACTCTATATTTCAATCAAAATGATTCACAAAGTGAACACACCAAAACTGGAGAAGAGAAGAAATAGTGTCAAAAGAAAAAAGCAACAATGAGCATCTGATCCAAATTTAAGATCTCTAAGTAGAAAAAAAATATTAAAGGAATAAAATTTGTAAGTGATATAATTTTAAAACAACTAAGGGCTGATTTAGGAAGAGAAATAGACGGAAGGAGGAAATTTGAATGAGAGAAGCAGAAGAAAGGTGCTAGAATAGCCAAGGAGCTCCACAAGAAACAACCAGAGCAATTAGAAGAAAAGTATGAGGTACAACACAAGATGATGAGAGTAATATATGACAGGCCAGGAAGCAAAAAAGACAGGAGATAGGCCAGGAAATGAAATAGGATGTGCAACTGGGTTCCTGGCTTATGTGGAGATAGAAATATACTTGGGGGTTCAGGAAAGGAATGAATATCTAAGTTAAACCTGAAAAACAGTAAAAGGATGATAAATATGATTAATAAGGCTATAGCCTGCACAAAGAGACCAACACTGATATCACAAAAATAAATTGGATACAATGTTGTGCAAGAGAGATCAATACTAAAAGAGTCCTACAAACAAGGACACACAGCTAGAGGAAAAAGCAAAGAAGAAAACATTATGTATCACTGAGTACAGAGATGTCATTTGTTGTCTAGTACCTGAAAGGATCGATGAACCACAAATAAGAGTCCACATAGGAGTAGGGTGTATAATGGCTCTTCCAACGACATGAAACCAAGTGTTCAATACAAGGAGTTTACTGTAGTGAATGCAACACTAAGACACAACATGGTGCCGTGTTTTGGCGTTTCCGCCTTTGTCAGGTGTCTGTAGATGTGCAGCCTAATAGAACAAGAGGTAATCAGTACACTCTTCAGAGATAAAAATAATGCTTATACCATCCAAGAAGCACAATGCCACCATTTGAATATGATGTTCTTTGGCTTCACAGGCTTTTTCCCAATAATCAGAGCACCAGAAAAGTTGAGAAGCAAGTGAGGAAAGCATGTGGAATATGGCTCATGGAATTCTTGCCAACTCTTCTGATCTTGGCTGGACAGATTTGGATGGGCTGCAGTGAGGCTTAGATTAAATTAGAGAACAAGGCTAGTCCCGGGCAGATTTCTACAGTCTGTGCCCTGAAAATGGTAAAGACAAATCAAGCTCAAGTATGTGTGTGTAGTATGACATCATACATTATGCTATGCTTATCTTGTTGGGCAGACTGGATAGACCATACAGGTCTTTCATCTGCTGTCATCTACTATGTTACTCTGTGAGTCTGTCTGTGTTGTCTTTGTGTCGCTCTGTAACCTAGAGGAAATACAGATT
This sequence comes from Microcaecilia unicolor, assembly GCF_901765095.1. NCBI lineage: Eukaryota > Metazoa > Chordata > Amphibia > Gymnophiona > Siphonopidae > Microcaecilia > Microcaecilia unicolor. The sequence goes on from NC_044035.1 coordinate 181,976,708, forward strand.
GAATAGCAGATGGTTGAATGAAGCAGACTTCAAGCATTCTGTTGGTTTCGAAAGAATAATAAATTGAAACAAAGTCAACAGATTTTATAGGCATCTCAGAAACTTTGCAGAAGAAGGGCAAGAAATGGAACACAGTGATGCCAGGGTAGAAGTTATTCTGACATGACAGAGTAGTATTGTACCTCACCTGCTTTTGCCAAAGCTAATTTGCATATCTTTGACAGATGGCCATGCCCACCCCGGTCCCAAAAGGCAATCAGAAGTGAGGACATGCCCAAGCCCTGCCCACTTCTGGTTTGTCCTGCCCACACTCCGCCCCCTTTGATACCATTGCTGGATATAAAATCATAGCCCTGCCCCTTTCATATAAACCCACCCCTAATCCTGCCTAATTTGCATAGCCCCACTCTAAACTCAACCCCTTTTTATAACACTACCCCCTTTTGTGATATCACAGGAAGTGATGTCATAGATATACCCCCCTTTTCCAAGATGGCAGCCACCACTGGTTGCACTATAACACTTCCTGTTTCTACTGCTGGTCGCCATCTTGGATGGGGTCATGTGATGGGAAGCGATGTCAAAAAACCATGTCAAAAAACCTCTTACAGCCATGTAAGAATGTGTGCATGCACAACTTGACCTTCTTTTCCTCATAGGAAGGAAAATAGACATTTTGTTTTCTTTTTCTTATAATTTTTTTCTTTCAAAAGTACACCTTGTGCTTATTTTTTATGCTGTATCACGTTAGGTCCATCTGTTTTTAAGAACAGGCTGATTACTAAATGACAGCCGTTTTAGGGTTTAAAACAAAAAGATTGACCTCTCACAAGATCCTTCAGCAAGCACTTGCAATTCTCTCCTGTTTTAATGACGTTGAATAATTTTGTGTCATCCACAAATTTGACCACCTCACAGATTACAACTATCTCCAGATCATCTATGAATATGTTAAAAGCAGCACAGGGCCCAGTATAGACCACTGAGGCACTCCAGTTCTGACCCTTCCCATGTAAAAGATCATTCATTCCTACTTTCAGGTTTCTGTTTGTAGGCAGTTTGCATTTCACAAAAGTGCACTGTCTCCTATCTCACGATGCTTTAATTTCCTATGGAGTCTTTCATGTGGGACTTTGATAAACACCTTCTGAAAATCCAAATACACTATCAGGCTCATTTTCAAAAGAGAAAAACATCCAAAAAGTGACATAAGTCTGCATTTGGACATTTATCTCACAAAGACATCCAAATCAGTATTTTCGAAACCTATTTTTAGATGTCTTTTTCTGAAGTCCATCAGAAGGACATCTAAATCTCAAGGGGGCATGCCACGGGTGTGTTCAAGGTGGGACTTGGGCGTTCCTAAGACATGGACGTCTTTCAACCATAATGGAACAAAACAAAAACATCCAAGACTAAAACTTAACACGTTTTGAGCTAGACCTGTTTTTATAATGAATGGTTGCAGTGGAAATTGAACCCACTTCCCCAGGATCAAAGTCTTCTGCACTAACCACTAGGCTACTTCTCTACTCCACACAAGAGGTGCCCCAAATGACCAGATGACCACTGGAGAGAATCAGGGATCACCTCCCCTTACCCCCCCCCAGTGGTCACTATCCCCCTCCCACCCCAAAGAAATGTGATTAAAATATTACTTGCAGCCTCAGATGTTATACTCAGGTCCATTAGAATAGCATGCAGGTCCATGGAGTAGACTAATAGTGGTGCAGTGCACTGCAGACAGGTAGACCCAGGCTTCTACCTCCCCCTACTTGTTACACTTGTGGAGGAAACTGTGAGCCCTCCAAAACCCACCAGAAACCCACTGTACCTACATACTGGTGCTCCCTTCACGTGTAAGGGCTATGGTAGTGGTGTACAGTTAGGGGTGGTGGGTTTTGGGGGGGCTCAGCAGACAAGGTAAGGGAGCAATGGTGAGATGTGTACCTGGGAACATTTTATAACGTACACTGCAGTGCCCCCAAGGATGCCCTATTGCTTTCCTGGGATGTCACTTTTCCAATATTCTACCTGATGCCAAGCTTTCTATTTTTTTTTTTTTTTTATAACATCTGAGCCTTGTGTCTATCATTTATCATTAGATTTGGGCTTTGAATTCAGATGTATAGATGGAAAGGAGGTCTCATTACATATATCTAAATATCAGAGTGCTATTTTTCCATACTTCATAGCAAGAGTGTACATTTCCTAATTACCTGTCCCAATGCAACTGAAGCTTTTACCTCCTCCTCAGTGCATGTAAATGGTTTCATCCCTGTGTGGATTCTCTGATGCCATGTAAGGCTTTCTTTCCAACCAAAGCTTTTACCACACTCAGGACATGTAAATGGTTTCACTCCTGTGTGTATTCTCTGGTGCATTGTGAGGTTTACCTTCTGACCAAAGCTTTTACCAGACTCTATACATGCAAATGGCTTCTCTCCCGTGTGGACTTTCTGATACACTTTGAGATTTACATTACAACCAAAGCTTTTACCACAGTTAGAACATGTGAATGGTTTCACTTTATTGTGAATTTTATTGTGGATTTTATACGTTTTGCATTTGGGTGTATTTGTTTGAAAATGGACCAAAAAATAAAAAATCCAAATCACAAAACATATTTCCAAACAACATTTTCAAAAAGAAGAGAGACTTTTTTTGTAGAAAATGACTTTTCCTGTTCTGATTTTGGATGTTTTACAAAAAAAGTCCAAATTCAGACTTAGATATCATATCCAAAAATGCCCCTTTTGCATCTGACTCGCCCAGGCATTTGGGCATCTTTTGTTAAAAAATGGATCAATAAAAAGGAAGTCCAAATCACAAAAACATCCAAATCACAAGATGTCCATAGCATTTTCGAACATAAAAGATAGACGTCTATCTTTTTTGAAAATGACCTTTTTTCCTGTTCAGAATTTGGACATTTTTGTAAAACGTCCAAATTCTGATTTAGACGTTCTATCGAAAATGCCCGTCCACGTCATTCAACTCGCTGTTATCCTCTTGTTTCTTTACACCTTCAAAAAATGTAATAAATTGGTGTGCCTTTGTTGACTCATTCCTATTAAGCTGTCTATCTATACGGTTATCATCCCTTGAGTTCTTTTGATTTCTCTCCAACCCAATGGAAGTTTTAAATAATTATTCAATGGAGTTGACAATGTCTGTCTGTCCATCTATCTGCCTGGAGGCAAAATAACTCTCCAAAAATGTAATGGAATAGGATGAAACTTGGCATGAGAAAAAAAAACAGTAAACACACATAATCCCCTCAATATTCAGTGCTATTTAACTGGCCAGGAATGGGTCCTGACTGGTTAATAGTGTTTAGCTGGCTAACTGCTAATATTCGGTGGGAGACAGCCAGTTGTCTCTGCTGAATGTTCATGATTAGCGCATAGCGGCTAACCGGCTATATCGCGTGATAAAGCCAGTTAGTGCCAATATTCAATGCTGGGTTTAGCAGTTAAATAGGACCACATAAATAGCAATCCTGTCTTTAACTTCTAGGAACTTAACTGGTTAGCACTGAATATTGGATTAACCGGTTAAGTTCCAGCAGCAAAAAATGAAACCGGATTTTCAATGCCAGTCATCGGAAATGGCCTGGCATTGAATATCTGGGAATATCAGCCCCAATGAGTTATAAAATGAGCCAGATCAGACTGGGGATTCCTGAGAAATAAGCCCCCCCCCCCCAAAAAAAAAAAATGACTAAATACATTTCTATAAGAGAAGGAGTTCCAGCTTCTGTGGAATAGAACAAGTAGGTAAAACATATCAAACATGACTCATGGAATTCATTCCAACCCCCCCCCCCCCCCCCAGAGCTGGTATAAGTGCGTGTGCCCAAATGCAGCAGGGATGAGCATAACTTACAGTATTGTGTAAATTAGGTGCATAACATAGGGACAAAAGAGTAGCCATACTGGGTCAGACCAGTGGTCCATCTAGCCTAATACCCTGTTTTCCAAACAGTGGCTAAGCCAGGTCACAAGTACCTGGTAGAAACCCAAATTGTGGCAACACTCCATACTACAAATCCCAGGGCAAACAGTTGCTTCCCATGTCTGTCTCAATAGCAGACTATGGACTTTTCCTCCAGGAATTTGTCCAAACCTTTTTTAAACCCACATATGCTAACCACTGTTACCACATCCTCGGCAAGGAGTTCCAGAGCTTAACTATTTGTTGAGGGAAAAATATTTCCTCCTATTTGTTTTAAAAGTATTTCCAAGTAACTTCCTTGAGTGTCCCTTAGTCTTTGTACTTTTGGAACGAGTAAAAAATCAATTTACTTCTACTCACTCTACACCACTCAGGATTTTGTAGACCTCAATCATATCCCCCCTTACCTGTCTCTTTTCCATGCTGAAGAGCCCTAACCTCTTTAGCCTTTCCTCATACGAGAGGAGTTCCATCCCCTTTAACATTTTGGTTGCTCTTCCTTGAACATTTTCTAATTCCGCTATAGCTTTTTTGAGTTACGGCAACCAGAACTGAACGCAAACTCAAGGTGTGGACGCACCATAGTGCGATACAAAGGCATTACAGTATTTTCAGTCTTATTCACCAGCCCTTTCCTAATAATTCCTAGCGTCCTGTTTGCTTTTTTGGCCAACGCCACACACTGAACAGAAGATTTCAGTGTATTATCTATGACACCCAGATCTTTTTTTCTTGAGCACTGACCTCCAAGGTGGACCCTAGCATCAGGTAACTATGATTCGGATTATTCTTTCTAATGTGCATCATCTTGCATTTGTCCACATTAAATTTCATCTGCCATTGAACAAACTTTTGGAAAAAGAAACAAAAGTGAACAGTCATCTTTACTTTCTGACAATCTACAAGAAGAATGACATCATTCCCAAAGGACTGAGGATCAAAAATCCTTTGGCTACTACTTACAATTCTGACTATGCAGAGAAACTCTGCAAACGCACTAGTCAGAAACTAAGAAATGAACTTATACATCAACTCTACAAGAAAAAAAGAATAATACAAACCCAAAGGGATGTAATCATGAGGAACATGGAGGAATTACATCCATACCTTGTGAACCAACTTAAAGAGGACCTACATAACATCCAAGGAGAAAAACAATACATTGCTATCCGCAAAAAAGAAATAAAGCTATATTCTCTCCTGCAAAATCATAGAAAGAGAAACTGCTTATCCTTGAATAGCTACAGCTCTGCAGAACCAACATCCCCAGTCACCTTGGAGACACTTGGATACACATCTGAGGCATGTGAAAATCAGAGCCCAAACAAACCAGGGAATACTGATCACACCTTTACAGGTGCAAACCAAATGGGGATAATAAACCTCTCGAACCATCAATTATCACAGCATGAGGTCTCTGTGCTCTCCAAAGGGCTCTCATTCTGCCCATCCAGTAAACTAGATGAAATCCAACTATATTCAGACCTAGAAGAATTCTTTAGAAAAATGTGCCTTAAAACACATTTCTATAATAAAGGGACACCAAACAGACCGGAATACAGTCTTAAACAAAAGAACACTTATTTCACCCCACAGGAGGGACAAAACTACAAGCTGGATAATTACATAGAAAGTTTTAGACATAGGGTGAAATCCCAACTTTCCAACAAACAAAAGAGAATCCTGTACAATCTTATCCCACCAGAAAGAGCGGCCATAAGAACCCTACAAACTAACGAATGCATTATCATCAAACCCGCAGACAAAGGAGGTGCAGTGGTAATTATGGACATACAAAAATACATTGAAGAGGGGCACAGACAGCTCTCAGACAATAAATACTACAGGAAACTAACTGAGGACCCCACACAGAATTACACAAAACAGCTGAAAGACCTTATCAAAACATTTCCTACACAAGCGCAACCTCACCTGAAGAAACTCATACCAAACCAGCCTTCTGTGGGCACATTCTACATGCTACCCAAGATCCACAAACCGGGAAACCCTGGCAGACCAATCATATCAGGTATTGGCACACTCACGGAAGAAATATCTGGATTCATAGAGGGAATTCTGAAACCTCTCGTACACAAAACTAACAGCTTCATACAAGACACCACAGACCTTCTGAATAAATTGAAAAATATCAAGCAACTACCACCTAATACCCTTCTGGTCACGATGGATGTAGAATCACTATACAGCAACATTCCACATGCAGATGGCATAGCTGCATGTGGAAGACTCCTAAAAAAATCCACACTGGACCATCAATACTCACCAGAAACTATTACAAAATTAATCAAATTCATTTTAACTCACAACTACTTCCGCTTTAACAATGATATCTATCTACAAATAATGGGCACTGCGATGGGCACCAGGACAGCACCCCAATATGGCAACCTTTTTTTGGCTTAGCTCGAAGAGTCATTTCTGAATACACACTGGACCAAACCTCTAAAATACTACCGGTACATCGATGCCATTTTTATGATTTGGAGGGAGGGTGAAGAAACTCTGAAACAATTTTATTCTGCCTTCAATACATACCATCCTACAATCAGATTCAAAATTGACTACTCCCCAGAAAAAGTCAATTTTTTGGACACCACGGTCTCAATCAGTGATGGCTGTATACAAACATCTATATACAAGAAACCCACAGACAGTTGCAGCTACCTCCACAACTCCAGCTTCCATCCTTCACATACAAAAAGATCCATCATTTACAGCCAAGCCACAAGATACCACCGTATCTGCTCTGACCCAGGGGACAGAGACAGACACCTTAAAAGCCTGACTGCATCCTTCAAACAGAAAGGCTACAACCCCAAAATAATCTCCAAGAATATTGCCTCCTCCCTCAAAACACCCAGGGAGAATCTGCTACAGTACAAGGAGAAAAAATCCACAGACAGAATCCCCCTTGTAGTGACATACAATCCAGAGCTGGAAAAACTGAGGAAAATCATAAGAGATCTACAACCTATACTCCAGGAGGATGAATTACTGAAAGAGATATTCCCATCCCCACCAATACTGGCCTTCCGACAGCCACCCAACTTAAAACACAAGCTAATCAGAAGTAAACTTCCATCACAGACTGAAAAGGAACAGAAGGGCACACTCCCCTGTAATTTATCCAGTTGCAAACTATGCCAAAATATTTCACAGGACCCCACAGTCATCCACAAAGGAAAGATATTCAACATAAAGGAATCTTTCACTTGTTCATCTTCCAATGTGGTATATATCATTCAGTGTAAAAAATGTAACGAAGGATGCTATATTGGAGAAACAGGCCAGATGCTTAAGACAAGATTCAATTTACATAGACATCACATGAACAATACTGGTGCCAGTAGGGCTACCACCCCTGTTGGTCACCATTTTACAGGACCAGGACACTGTACCAGTGACTTCACAGTGAGAATCCTGAAAGGTAACTTTAAAACCATACAAGAACGTAAGACCTTTGAAGTCAGAATGATTGAATATTTTAACACCCAACAGAAAGGACTTAACAAGGATCTGGGGTTCCTAGCCCATTATAAACCATAAAGCTGTATTTCTCTGTTGATCACCCCACCCCTCACCTATCCACACCCATCCTGTTAGAATATCAATGATATGCTTTGATGTCCCCATGCATACCTCCTACCCACCCATCCTCCCACCCTGTCAGACTGTCATAGTAATGCTTGAATGTTTTCGCTTATATACACTGTCAGCTAGCACATTTGCTTATTTCCGATCTGACGAAGAAGGGCAACCTTCGAAAGCTAATCAAGAAATGTATTAAGTTATGTCCAATAAAAAAGGTATCATCTTATTTTCTTTTCCATGTTTTATTTTGTTTGATTTCTATTGATCTGCCATTTGGACGCTCAGTCTTCCAATTTCCTAAGGTCTTCCTGCAATATTTCACAGTCCACACGTGTTTTAACAACCTTGAATTGTTTTGAATCATCTGCAAATTTAATCACCTCACTTGTCGTTCCTATTTCCGTATCATTTATAAATACCTCAACCGGCTCACCTTTGTCCACATGTTTATTCATGCCTTCAAAGAAATAAACCAAATTGGTGAGGCAAGACTTCCCTCGGCTGAACCCATGCTGACTCCCAAGTAGATGTAATCTACTTGGATTTCAGCAAAGCCTTTGATACAGTCCCCCACAGAAGACTCATGAATAAGCTGAACTTAGGACCGAAAGTGGTGAACTCTATAGAAAATTGGTTGAACGACAGGTGGCAGAGGGTGGTGGTAAATGGAATTTGCTCGGAGGAAAGGATGGTGAGCAATGGGGTTCCTCAGGGGTCGGTGCTGGGACCCATTTTGTTTAATATATTTGTGAGAGATATTGCTGAAGGTTTTGAAGGAAAGGTGTGCCTTTTTGCGGATGACACAAAGATAGCCGATAGAGTGGATACCCTGGAGGGAGTAGAAACGATGAGAAGGGATCTCCGAAAGTTAGAAGAATGGTCGAGGGTCTGGCAGTTAAAATTTAATTAAAGTCTACTCAAAGAAAAAGAGGGTAAACTATTCACAACCAGAGCACTCAATATAATACTGTCTTATTTAATGTGCTCCAGACATTTGTTTGAATATCAAAGTTGTTTTATTATAACAAACCACTCCCAACAAACATACAACCCCTAATTACTGAGTCAGCTCAATCCCCCGTGAATATTGTACACGACAAGTTGTTATACATACACTGTGAACACATCACGACTAATAATCACATTTGAACAATATCATCATTCACTGTCTTCACATCCTAATAAAATATTACCTATCTAGGTTTCAGAAAGTTTAAATTCAATTGCCACCTAATGAGCACCCCCTTATTATTTTTCTGTCATCATACGCACACAAAGTCTTTAAAGAGGCACAGCTTCAAAGCTTCTTTTTGATGAAAAACACTGTAAACAACTATCAATCCTCCATGGTTTTAGTGTACTTTACTCCATGACCCAACTGTTGTGATATATCTTTAACTTGTAACTGTTGATGACTCCATTTAGGACTCCCATGCGCCATTAAAAAAACATAGAAACATATCAGTCCTTGATGAAACAGCACTGTTGGTTCAAAGTTGGCAATTTCATAACAAACTTTACATCCTCAGTGAATTTATTTCCACAAGCTCTCTTTCCACAGGATGCTCTGACTTGCTGTGAATAATCTCAATGCACTGTCTTTTCAACAATAATCCAACATACGGGAGAGCTTCCTTCAGTACATTTAAAATTGACAAAAACACCAAGAACTCCTCAGTTCCTCAATGCGTGACCGCATTTCGTGCTACTCTTCTTCAGGATGACTACTTCCCATGTATTCTGCAAACACCCAACAACACTAGTCATCATCATAACCACCTTTCGTAAATAGCCATTTCAATATTAACTTCATTTAATCATACAGCATATTAAAACTACTTATAACTGCTTATCAACGGGATTGCCGTCCAGTCAAAGTCCCGGATATCCGATCCTCAGGCTTCATGCCCTCACATTCTACTACCGAGGTTAAATACACGTGTCTTAACCTTGCCCCTTCCAACTATTAAAGGGAAATGTACCCTAAATCCACTCAACCTCCATGTTTAGTCCATTCAGGGCCACCGTATTCCAAGAAAAAATATACCACTGCTCAATCGTCATCAGTGCCTCGGTAATATCACCTCCTCTAGACAACGTCACCTGAAACAAGACCACGCATTTAAGATCCTCCAGCAGATGATTCTTTAACAACCAATGAGACACCAAAGGAGTCTCTTTCCTTTGATGTCTAATGTTGCATATATGCTCTGCCAATCTTTGTTTCAGTTGACGTTTCGTGTGTCCAACATAATACAGTGGCAGGGACACATAATGCAATACACAACTTGATCACTAATGCATGTAGTCCTGTTCTTTAAATAAAATTTCTTGGAAGACCCCGGAATGGGCAAACTACTGGTTGTCAAAGAGTGTCTGCAATATATGCATTTCCCACATGGGGAATGCAGACCCACAGAAAAGTCAGGGATTGGTCTCTTAAGCATTTCCCCCAAATTGGGTTTCCATCTATATGCCACCTTAGGATGCTCGGCGAACACCCAATGCACAGCAAGAACATGCCAGTACTTATGAATAATGCATCCTATCTGGGGAGTGTTATAAGAATAGGGCAGCACACATGCCAAAGAATTGCATGTGTCCTTTTGCCTCGGTAGAAACAACCAGGGTCTGTGAGAATATAGAGCCCTTTTAAATGCTCTCTTAAGCACCCCTAATGGGTACCCTCTTTGTAAAAATCGTGCCATCATAATACGTGATTGAACTTTAAATTCCCCAATACAGGAATATAAACGTCGCAATCTGAGGAACTGACCGACAGGAACACCCTTCCTCAATGCTGCATCATGGAAACTAGAATAGTGCAGCAAGGTGTTCCTGTTGGTCTCCTTCCTAAAGATGGTAGTATCAAATCTTCCATTCAATAATTTTCTGATTTTAATGTCCAAGAACTCCATCTCAGTCACCTGAATCCTGGCTGTAAATTTAATATGAGCATCCACTATGTTAAGATAATCAATAAATGTCACCAAGAGGCATATTTTCAAAACACTTTGGGAGGCTAAGTTCCATAGGTTTCTATGGAACTTTGGGAGGCTAAGTGCTTTGAAAATGAGCCTCCAAGTCACTCTCAGACCCCTTCCAAAACAGAATGACGTCATCAATATACCTCTTCCAGAGAAAAATATTGCTATAAAATACAGAGGTATATACATGATTTTCTTCGAATTGCATCATGTAAAGACATACCAGTGACGGTGCGATGGTAGCACCCATTGCTACTCCACTCATTTGAATATAAAAATTCCCCTGAAATTCAAAATAATTGTGGCAAATAACCAAATTTAATAACCGCTGCAAAATTGAGATCTTGGGGTCTGAGACTTGAGCTTTGGCAAAATATTCACACGCTAACTGTACTGCTGCGTTCTGTGGTATATTGGTATACAGGGCCACCACGTCAAGACCCACCAGGTAGACATGGTCTATCCCCTCCAGAGTCACGTGGTCCAACATCTGATTAAAATGTATAGAATCTCTGACGTATACCCTGTATACCAATATACCGCAGTACGCAGCAGTACAGTTAGCGTGCAAATATTTTGCCAAAGCTCAAGTCTCAGACCCCAAGATCTCAATTTTGTGGCGGTTATTAAATTTGGGATAAACACAAAGGAATCCTGTTTAGAAGGAATGGATCTATGGAATCTTAGCGGACATTGGGTGGCGACACCGGTATTTGGAGAATACAACCGGTGCTGGGTGGATTTCTACGGTCTGTGCCCTGATCGTGACTGAATAGATAAGGAAGGGCTGGAGTGTAAATTTTAAGGGGCTTCAACATTGGCTTCAGAACTGTTAGTACACGAACAGTGCTGGACAGACTTTTACGGTCTGTGCCCTGAGAAAAGCAGGGACAAATCACACTCGGATATACATATAAAGTATTACATACCATGTAAAATGAGTTTATCTTGTTGGGCAGACTGGATGGACCGTTCAGGTCTTTATCTGCCATCATTTACTATGACTCTGTCCCATTAAACCATGTTTGTCTACGTGTTCTGTAATTTTATTCTTTATAATAGTTTCCACTATTTTGCCCGGCACCGACATCAGGCTTACCGGTCTATAATTTCCTGGATCACCCCTAGAACCCTTTTTAAAAAATCAGCATCACATTGGCCACCCTCCAATCTTCAGGAACTATGAAAAGGAGAGATGTTGGATCTGGGGGTGGAAAGGAGGGAGATTATCAGTCCTTTAGGGAAGGGAAGGGAGGTGGGATTTGATATACTGCTTTCCTGTGGTTACAATGAAAGCAGTTTACATATTATAGATAGGTACTTATTTTATACCTGGGGCAGTGGAGGATTAAGTGATTTGCCCAGAGTCACAAGGACCACAGTGTGAAATAAATAAACAGGCTTTAATTGTGCATTTAATCGCAATTTAAAATTTTAATCTAAATGCATCCCTAGCACATATTTGTGCAAATGCCAAGATGCCGGCACGTGCTGTTCTATAACATGGTGAGTAAATATAATGTCTACTTTTAAGGTGGGTACATATGGGCAGAGTCTGGCTGGAATATGGATGGGATGCACACATATTACAAGACAGTAATCCACAGGAAAATTACTAGAATCCAGGCACAAGCATTTATACCAGCTCTATGGCTGCATGAGTGCTTGCACCTAAACGTATACGTGTATATATACCCTACTACGGTAGTCAGCTAAAGAGAAAAATAAGCATCCATTTTCTTTATGGTATAGGGTCCAATTTGACATCCTCTAGGCAACCATTTTACAGAATTGCCCCCAGAAAATACAGGTACACATTTACACCTGCTACAGAACAGGTGTTAATTGTACACTATTAGGCATTATTGTAAGTGCCCATTTTATAAAAGACACATAGGCAGCACCTATGTTGGTTTTTTAGAAAACAGACAGATGTTATCCTATATAATAATTCTCACCTCCAACGTTCTGAGGCTGCCTGGAACCGTGGATTACGCCGGATGTGGTCTGCTTCATGGAGTAGATCAAACTGACGTCGGCAGCAAATAGCCACACAGCCAGGAGGAGGAGTAGCAGCCAGGGGGAGGAGTAGGGAAACACACGGAGCGTGTTTCCCTACTCCTCCCCCTGCCTAGGAATCGCTACACAGTGGCTGCCAACCTTGGAGTTCCGAACTAGAGAGCTGCACGGCTTCCGTCCCCGCGGGAATCCCGCGGAACCCGCGGGATTCCCGCGGGGACGGAGGCAGTTCCTGCGGGGTTCCTGCGGGGATGGAAGCAGTTCTGCGGGGTTCCCGTGGGGACGGAGGCAGTTCCTGCGGGGTTCCTGCGGGGATGGAACCAGTTCTGTGGGCTTCCCGTGGAAGTGTAAGCTGCACCTGCACCAGCCTCTCATCTACCGAATACCAATTTATTTGAGTGCTGTCTCCTCCTCCTCTTCTTCCTTGCTTTACTAGCATAAATGTGGAAAGTCTTCCATTAAGGAGGTGGTAGAGTCACAAATGATGACGGAATTCAAAAAGGCGTGCTAACCTTAAATGGCTGCATGTGTGTGGATATTTCAAGTGACACTTAGATGGCGACTCTGGCTGTGATGAACTAGAGCTGATACCTGGCAGACTTGTATGGTCTGTGTCTCATACATGGCAATCTGGTGTAGGATGGGCTGGAAAGGGCTTAGACAGCAACTTCAGTGGCTGGAACATGAAGACAGTGCTGGACAGACTTTTATGGTCTGTGTCCCACAAATGAGAACATGAATAGGCTGGAGTGGGCTTCGATGGCAACTCCAGCAGTTGGAACATAAAGGTTGGGGCCAGATAGACTTCTGTGGTCTTTGTTCCAGAAACACGAAAGAAAGACCATAATCAAGTATATAATATCACACTCGTTGATTTAATGATGAATTGATCATGAGTGTGACTATTGGGCAGAGTGGATGGACCGTTCAGGTCTATTTGCTGTCACTTACTATGTTACTATTAATCCTCTTTGCTCCCAGGCTGGTGCACAGACCTCAGCTCTGACACAGGCACGAGAATCAGATGTCACCTGACCTACTGGCGCATGCATGTGGCGACCTCTCAGCACACACTGCCAGTGAATCAGAGACAAATCTTACATGTGCGCACCAGAGTGTTCCAAGTTCCAACTTCCATTCCTTCCTTGCCTACAGTGCTGTGGCTCAAATCCAGAGAGAGACTGAGGGAGCTGACTGGAACTTTCTTTTATGTACTATTAAATTCTTGCGGGGACGGGTGGGGACGGGTTAAATTCTTGCGGGGACGGGTTGGGATGTTTTAAATTTTTGCGGGGATGGGTGGGGATGGGTAAGATTCCAGTGGGGATGGGTAGGGACGGGTAAGATTCCAGCAGGGACGGGCGGGGATGGGTAAGATTTCTGTCCCCGTGCAACTCTCTATTCCGAACCACCCATGCACCCTAACCGCCCTGGAAAACCCGCCGCCACCCTCCCTGTCCTCTCCAAGTCCAGACCTCGCCACCCGCAACCCCCACCAGCCGGTACAAAAAGAAAGAAGAAACCCGAAACAAAAAACAAACTGCAAAACGCAGCTCCGTAGATAGCCATCTGCGCAGCCGCTCCTCCTCTCCCCTGCACGTCACTGCCCCTGGAGGAAGACCCCAGAGGAGCGCTGCGACGTCAGAGGGGAGAGGAGGACCGGCTGCAGAGACGACAGCCAATGACAGATGGCTGTCTACGGAGCCGCGTTTTTCAGGTTGTTTTTTTTCCCCCCCGTTTTTGTCCTTTTTTTCCGCCGCTGCTGCTCAACAGGAGAAGCAGTAGCGGCCACACACTGTTACTATTGGGGGTTGTGGGTGGCGGGGGGGAGGGGTAGGGGCTTGCGTGATGCGCAGGGGGGGAGGAAGCATTGCTAGCGCCCGTTTCCTTCACAACAGAAATGGGCCTTTTTTACTAGTAAATTATAAAAGTTGTAAAATTACTCCTTCAGCGAGTTGCAAAATCTCTGTTCTGTGGGGGCTGTTGCTAATATTGTTCCTGACCTGATATGATCTTTCAAAGCTGTGGGACAAACAAATGTGACCACATTTTCAGTAGTATGTACTTAAACATTCATCGAGAGCGACTTCCCTAACCAATCCTGGTGTTCTCTGCTGAGCTGGAAAAGGTCACACAACTAAATGACTTTGAACAAACTAGCCAAATAAAAACAGCCTCACCTGGATTGTCCTATTTCTTCATGAATTGGCTTTCTCTCGTTGCTCATTCACAGTGTTGGAAGTTTTCTTGCTAGCCTGCTTTATGTCTTCACCCCACCACGTATGTGCCTGAATACTATTAGAAAAGTCAGCCTGATTAGGACAGGTAAGGGTACCTTTCTCCAAGACATTCGCTAAGCACCGGGCGGGGCTGATGTCTTTGCATAGAAAGTGCCTGTTTCTTCCCTCTCCAGTGGCCTTGCAAGCGCTGAGGCATACCTTCCAGAAAGATGGAATGCCTGCACTTAGAGGAGGGGCAAGTTTTCTGGAAAATCTGGTTATTGCTGCTCTAAGCTTAAAGTGGAATTTGGCTTTCTGGGTCCTACACCCTGACAGTTTTGGAAGCGATTGTGCAGCCTATTTCACTGTGAAGCATGAAAACACGGGCACGCTTACTCTCCCAGAATAGGCATACAGGCTGAGAGATTGTCAACAATTTTCACTGCTTAAGGTGGGTTAAAGATGTACACACTTAAAATGCGAGAGACTCCAATCAAATACAGTCTGTAAGGGATGAAAATGTCAGAGATGCCATACAAATACAGCTTGGAAGTGGCTACAAAAAAGTCAGACTCCAACAAAGCACATAACATGGCTTGAAAATACAAAAGTTTGAATCCTGAGGCACCATAAATGGAAGCACACTATCATAGGAAAGCATAAGGCTTTGACTTTACCCTCACATCAGCCTGTTCTAAGTCTAACCTATAAATGTTATGCACCTCGTGAGGCTGCTTTCTCTTTCTGAGTGAGGAGTTAAGGAAGAAGAACTGGAGTGACCTGATTTACTGGTTGCTCCAGGAATAAAGGGGAGGGATGAAAAAGAGGTGTTCTCTTACTCACCTGTGACTCTAACGCTGCTCTCTCTCCTTTACTAAGCATACATTCACACTCAGGAAACCTTATTCGCATAACCTAATTCTGTTCCAACTTACATTTAAGGCACAAGCACTTACACCAGCCCTATAGTTAGTGTAAATGCCCATACTTAGTTAACGTTCTAGAACAGTAATAAATTACAGTATTACAGCACAGTACCCTAGTCATTAGCATTGACTCCATGGGTGCTGTGGGTGCTTGAGCACCACCAATATTTCCCCGCCAGAACCGGACGTTCCCCAGGACAGGAGCCAGCCCGCTGCCCGACCTCTTCTCCCACTCCCACAACAGTCCTTCGCCTGCCCCTCGCCTTGCTGCATGCCGCCCATAACTTAAAAGTCATCTTACCGGGGTCCCAGCGGCAGCAGTAGTGAAAGGCAAGTACAAGCAGGCTCGGCGAGTCAGCGCTAAGTTCAGCCTGCCTTCCCTTCTCGTTGCTCTCAGCTTTGCCTCTGGTCCCGCCCTCATTTCCTGTTTCCGCAAGGGTAGGACCAGAGGCAGAGCTGAGAGCAACGAGAAGGAAAGGCAGGCTGAACTTAGCGCTGACTTGCCGAGCCTCCTCGTGCTCGCCTTTCATTACTGCTGCTGCTAAGACCCCGGTAAGATGACTTTTAAGTTATGGGCGGCATGCAGGAAGATGAGGGGCAGGCAGGGCCGTACCAACACGGTAAGTGGGGTAAGCATGGCGGGGGGGGGGGGCCGCACCATGCTCACCTCGCTCGCCCTCCCGCTCCCATTGTTCAACTGCCCGCCCTATTCTCCCCCCACCCAACATCCCTTTTCTTTTTTTTTCTTTTTAAATTTACCTCCGTGGGGGTCCAGAAATGATGTCAGAAGAAGGCAGAACACAGCGAAGGGAAGGCTAGAGACGTCGGGAGTGCCGCCTCCTTCACTGACGCTGCGCTGCTGGACCGCCACGGAGGTAAATTTAAAAAGAAAAAAAAGAAAAGGGATGTTGGGGTGAGAGAAGAGGGCGGGCAGTTGAACAATGGGAGCGGGAGGGCAGGGGAGAGACGAGCATGGATGCGAAGGGGGAGAGGAGAAGAGGGCGGGCCAGGCCAACTGGGACATGATGGGAGCGGGAGGACAGAGGAGAGAGGAGCATGGATGCGAGGGGGGGGGTCATGGAAGGGAGAGAGGGGAATTGCTGGATAGGGATTAATGGAGGGTGACAGAGGAGCATGGATGGGAGGGGCAGGGCTCAGGGAGAGAGGGGAATTGCTGGATAGGGAATTAGGGATGAATGGAGGGGACAGAGGAGCATGGATGGGAGGGCAGGGCTCAGGGAGAGAGGGGAATTGCTGGAAAGGGATGAATGGAGGGGGCAGGGGACAGAGGAGCATGGATGGGCATGGATTGGGAGGACAGGGCTCAGGGAGAGAGGGGAATTGCTGGATAGGGATGAATGGAGGGGACAGATGGGCATGGATGGATATGGATTGCAGGGCAGGGCTCAGGGAGAGAGGGGAATTGCTGGATAGGGATGAATGGAGGGGGCAGGGGACAAAGGAGCATGGATGGGCATGGATGGGAGGGCAGGGCTCAGGGAGAGAGGAGAAATTGCTGGACATAGAGGGGAGGGAAGAGAGATGAAGGAGATGAAATGAGGGAAAAGGAAGAGAGGAGAAAAACTGCACATGGATGAAGAAAATAGGCAGAAGCTGAGGACCAGAAATGAAGAAGGAGGAAAGGAAAGAAATAAATGGAAAGGAAGTCCTGGAAACGGAGTTAAGAGGACAGATAGCAGCAGAATCAAATACTGGGCCAGCATGATCAGAAAAAGAAAGTCACCAGACAACAAAGATAGAAAAAAATCATTTTATTTTCATTTTAGTGTTTGGAATATGTCCACTTTGAGAATTTACATCTGCTATCTTATTTTGCAATGTATAGCAATTTGTTTCTAAGAATATTGCTGACAATTCCTGTCAGTGTGGCAAGTGGTGAGCGATCATTTTCACCGGGAGGAGGGGCGCCGCCGCCAACTGATAGTCTGCAGGGGGGGTGCCACAGACCCTAGGCACAGCCCTGGGGGCAGGCGTGGGAGTGGGAGAAGAGGTCGGGCTGGAACTCGAGTCAGAGGGAGGGAGGGGCTGGAACTCAGAGGGAGGGGGCTGGAACTTGAAGGTGGGCAAGGAGAGGGGGGGGGGGGGGGACAAATGCACCACCTGTAAAAAAAAAGAAATTAAGCACCCCAATCATTTTGAAAAGTTGGCTCCTATGACCCTAGTAAATGTTGGCAGGTAAAGACCTGCATTAATTAGTATTGCTCTGGTTTCCTGGCAACAACTGACACCTGCAGTAATTAGTTGATATGTAGCTATTCAGGAGGAATTCAAAACAATTGTTTTGAGATCACTGACTCCCAGGTCCAGCTGCCAACTGGCCATGAACACGGCATTTGACCCCTTCCACATAACTCCCAGAAGTGTCGTCAACCCGGTAGTGGATAAGAAAAAAAGAATTACTCAGTTCATAGTGAGCTAGTGAATGAATCTCACTAATACATCTTGCTGACGTGATGGTAATCAGAAAAAATGTTATCTAATCTAGAAGCCTAGGTTGTACCGATTGGATAGGTTTAAACAGAGAGGTAGTGAGGACTGTTTGTATGAGATTCAAATCCCACGCTAATGGAGGAGGCTGAAAAGGAGGACAAAGATATATCAAATCTCTCAAAATATGTTTCATTATAGGATGCTTGAAACATGGATAACGCAACAAGATGTAATTGTACTGCTGAAAAAGACAATCCACTATTTGATAAAGGCAATATATAGTCAAGGACTCGAGATAGCCTACAGGTTAGAGGATGTTAGTTATGAGAAGAACACCACACAGCAAATTGATGCCACTTATCTGTATATGATCTGCTGGCTGAATCTTTCTTAGACCCAAGAAGAACCCCCAAAACACCTGGAGAAATGAGAAAGACAGAGAAGCCAAGCTACTAAATTCAAGGACTGAAGGTTTGGGTGCAGAAGTTGGCCTTGATTCTGGGTTCAAAGCCGGCTGTTTCGGTAAGAAAACTGGTGGATAAATAGACATGATGAGCACTATCAGGAACCATGACTGCCTGAGCCAGTATGGTGTGATGAAGATCACATGAACTGAATCCCATTGCACCTCTTGAAAAGTTTACGCAATGAGAGGTATTGAAGGATATGCACACAGGAGGTCTTGACTCCAGGATATTTGGAAAGCATCGATTGCTACACTATTCTGAGGTGTTTGGTGATGTTTGATAATGCTAACAGGTTGATAGTGGTGTATCCTCACTTCTGGAATAGGGAAAATATAATTGTGGCCTTAATAGACCACTCGTGAGGTTGAAGATTTCTGCTGAGTGAATCAGCAAGAGTGTTGAGATTCTGCAGGAGGTATGACACTATGATAGTGGAACTGAGGTTGAGAACAATTGTCCAAATGCAAATGCTTTCCTGCACAATGGTTTCAAGCCCATACCCCCCTGCTTGTTGATATAATACATGGAAACCTGATTGCCCATCTGTATGTGAATTATTTGATTTGTCAAATCATTGTGGAAAGCACAAAGATCTAGTCAAATGGCTCTCAGTTGTAACAGATTGATGCTTTGCACCTGTTCTTTCACCAACTACCCTGGGTCATGTGTTGTGTCAGATGAGCTCTCCAACCTTGTTTAGAAGCCTCTGTCATCAGTAATATGGAGGAAGTCAAAGGTTGAAAAGTCACTCTGACCAAGATTTCTTGTCCACCACTGAAATTATCATTTGAGGTGAAGAGTAATTTGTATCTTGGCTGTCAATGGCTGATCGAGATGTGACCACCGATCCCTTAGGTGCCACTGTAACTGTCTCATGTGAAACCTTGCCAGAAGTAGAACACGGAGTGTTGCTGCCATGTGGCCCAACAATGGGAGAAGGACTCTGGTCATCAGAACATGCATGTGGTACTTGTGAGATAAGTCTGTGCTCCTGAGAGTGTTAATTGTACAAGAGGTAAAAGAGTGATGATATGAGCTCCTATATACTTCAGGTTTTGCACTGGCTGTAAATGTGACTTTCCAATGATTGTGAGAAAAACCCAAGGCTGTTTAGGAGACAAGCAGTAACCTGCAATGCATGAAAGGCATCTTTTGATATCTGGGTTAGAATTAATCAGTCATTCCAATATGGGAATACGACTAGTCCACTCTGATGAAGATGGGTCACTGCTGTGAATACTCGTAGTGCTGAAGTCAGACCAAACGGAAGTACTCAGTACTGATAGTGATTTTTAACCAGAACATAGGCACTATTTTGATATTTGATGAATTGGAACAATGAAGATGTGCATCCTGTAAATCCACAGACATGAGCCATACATTGCATTGCAATAATGGAAGGATGGTAGGTAGTTTGGATATCCAAAATTTTTCATGTTGATATATTTGTTGAGCTTTCGGAGATCCGGGCAGAATCGCACAGAAAAATCCCCCTTTCTTCTTTGGAATAAGGAAATATCTGAAGTAAAACCCAGTGTTCCTTTCAGTGGGATGCACTTTTCGATTGCCTGTGCTGCTACAAATTTGGACACCTATACTTCTAGCAGATGTATTTGCTCTACTAGAGTTGTATCTATCCTGAATGATTATCAGTACCCAAGTGTCTGTAATGATGGCTCTCCAAACATTGCAGAAATACTGAAGATGGCCTCCTACTGGAAGATGTGGATGTCCATAGAACATCCCTCCGTTATGGTGTCGATGAGTTTGGTGATTTTATCTCAAACAAAGATTTCCTCATACAGGGGGCAGGTGTTACTCTTTTGTAGACAACCCCCTTCAGTGTAGACGCTCAAAGCCAGGAGAGAGGTTTGCTTAATATCACTACTGCGGCACCTTGAACCATAATGTAAACTTGATCCTGATCTTCCAGCGGCACCGCATGGGAGAGAGCATAAACAAGTATTAATTCACCATGGGCTTCGGTATTGAGGTTCTCTTCTCAATTCCGATGACTGCCTCCTGATGTCTATGCACATCCATGTCAGAGTCGTGAATACCGATGTCAGCAGTTGGCTTGGCACCAAACTTGCTCTGAACGCCACTATAAACATGATTCTGATCTCCCAGTGGCACTGCACGGGAGAGAGCAGAAACAAGCAATCCTGCATTGACTGTCGGGACAGCTGATGAAGCAGTCTGACGCCCAATAGAACTAACAGAAAGTATCTTGTTAGTAAAACCTGATGTTGATATTTTATCACAGGTTTGAGATTGAAGATAATCCTTTAATTTCAGGATTGTTAACTGAATAGTCTTTGGTGACATGCACTGAAACTCAGCACATTGGGCTAAGCAGGGCTGCTGACCAAAACTTTTCAAGCACTGAATGTACGGAATAAAATTAGACATCTTCTGTGTACAGGTTTAAGACCCCAACATGGAAGACAAAAACCTCCACTAAATTAATTTAAAAAATTGAAAATAAAAGAAAGTAGTAGAAAAAATAAATAGAAATTTAAAGAAAAACTGAAAGGAAAACATAAGGAATTAGTATCAGACTAAGCATTTTCTTGAAGGGACTGAAAGGCAATGCGGGTCATGTTTCAACCACGGACTAAACAAGAGAGCTGTGTCCTATATACACTACAGTAGGGCGCGAGCCTAGGGACATATACAGAAATCTCTATTAGAGCTTTCTGAGCTTTAAAAAGGCTGGATCAGCAATGTAACCAGTATGTCACTGCAGTTGTCTTGCTATGAGATC
Source organism: Microcaecilia unicolor (assembly GCF_901765095.1). NCBI lineage: Eukaryota > Metazoa > Chordata > Amphibia > Gymnophiona > Siphonopidae > Microcaecilia > Microcaecilia unicolor. The sequence goes on from NC_044035.1 coordinate 181,998,113, forward strand.
TGAAGTCCAGGGAGAAGAAGCTCAAACTGCAGCATATGCCTAAGGTGTGTCTACAAGGAGCAGGACATGCTTCTTAGTGCATGCACTGAGAAGCACACAGACCCTTTAGATCTCAGATTTATTATGTGGCTTGTGGTGCTCTCCCTTCTTTCTTGGGTGCTCTTATTGTCCTCCCATCCAACTATACCCCCTTTTTCTCAAATTCCCTACTGCGACCTACTGCCTACTCCTAGGTAAGATGGGATCTCATATTAAACAACTTGCTAGACATACTATGCCTCACAGAGACATGATTGACTGATTCTGACCTCTCTTTTCTTATGTAAGCAACCCCAACTGGTTTCTTAACCCTTCATTGAAGCAGACCAGCTAAAAGAGGTCCTCCAAACTTTCAATCCACCTCTTGGCAATGGCTACACCAGCCCCGTCAGATACCCTCTAATTTAGAACACCAACTTTACTACCTCACTCAATTTACTTCTACTATGTTTTCCTGCACCAATTTCCCCACCTTCAAACACTACAATGAGTTCACACCAACATTGATTGACCTCATCGTATCTGATTATCTTAGGAAACCTAAATATTCACTTAGACAATCATTATGCTCCTTTTAGTGAGGAATTTAATGATCTCCAAGATCTTTCCCTTCAACAACATATTCTCTATCCCAAGCATCAGGTTGGCCACACATTAGATGTGTTCTTATCTCCCTCTGCAGCTGCTACCACCTCACATGCTTCTTATCCAATTCCTAAACCCTGGATGGACCGCTACTATATTAAAATTGATGTCTCTTTTCACTCTATTGCAACATTGGTGAAGGAAATCCAACATTGTTACTGAGATACGAAAAATCTCACATTTGAGGCTTTTGCTGATGCAGTCCCCTTAACCCTTGAGAAGTTTCATTCTGAATCCCTTGAAAACTAGACCCTTCTCTGGAACTTAGAACTTTCCAAGATTTATAACCAATTAGCCCCTCTAAAAATTCAAACATCTTCAAAACAAAAGCATCAAAGGAATGTCTGGTTTAGCCAAGATCCACAACTTCTAAAAAGCCAGCTTAGACATACAGAAAGTATTTAGCGCAAACGTCGCACTTGTCCAGCCTCAAGAAATATAAGTCATAGGCTTGCTAGTATAAGAACACCATTCTTAAAGGTAAAAAGAAATATTATTCAACCCAAGTGATCTCTGACCCCAACTCTGAGAAAATATATCTCATTCTCAAATCTCTCATCTCTTCATCTACTGCTCCATTTTTGAGTGAACAGGCACCTTCTGCGGATGATCTTGCCCATTACTTTGAGGATAATATCTCAACAATTTGCTTGTCCTTCCTAACATCCACTACCTCTTGCAACACAACTGCACACTCCACGTTGCACTAACATTAACTAGTACTATGAAAGTTTTCAATCTTCAAACAACCTCCACTATCCTTGAGGCATTACAAACTGTGAAAACTACCACTACACAGACTTCTACTTATCACTCCATAACTCAAATCTCTTCTATATCTAAACTTGCAGAATGCTTTGTACTGAATCAATTGGAGGATTTCCACCCTCCATCCAAACCAGACTGACTTTAGGAAAGCTGTCTTAGGTGTCACAACATTCATCTATCAGGCCTTAGATCAAGACAAAACATCACTTCTATCATTAGACTTTTCCTCAGCATTCGACTTGGTAGTTCGCAGCATTATCTTGAGCAGATTACAAGACATAGGCATCGCTGATACAGTTCTAGACTGGTTCCAATCATACCTCTCATATAGAACCAATACTGTTACATGGGTGGGTTCCTCTTCCTGTTCCTATTCTCTCCCTTGTGGGGTTCCTCAAAGATCCATACTGGCCCCAACAATTTTCCATATATTCATGTCACCTCTCCTAACACTTATTCAATCATTAGGACTAACCCCATTCATTTATGCAGATGACATCCAGATTCTTGCAAGCCTAGTCAACGACAACAAACAAGACATCATCAATCTAAACAACCACTTGACCAGTATAGCCAACTGGCTTCAATTATGTAAGCTCAAGTTGAACCCTGATAAGATAAAGGGGCTGATTATAGGGCGCAAAGGACATCCTATTCCTACAATCCTTTTCGCCATAGCTGGGACCCCAATAACTTTCAACTCTTCAATAAGAGTCTTAGGTGTCATCCTTGATAATACTAGGAGCTTTCAATTTCACATCTCTAAAACTATTGAACGCTGTGTTTATGCTTGAAAACATATCTATTCAGTACGTCACTTATTTGACAAGTCAGCCCTCTCTGTCCTCACACATTCTTTTGCTGCAACAAGGCACATGAGTACAAGGTATTAGATGGTTACAGATTATACAAAATTTGGCTGTGAAATTAATCTCCAGAGCAAAAAAATATGATCATGTTGCCACCTCTTATGAGAAGAACATTGGTTACCCTTTACTCATAGAACTTCTTACAACCTCCTTTCACAAACTACAAAATTCTGGTATCCCCCTTGTACCTCTCTCGACTACTGACCCCACTATGGAACATCCAAGGTCCTTCATTCTGCTAACTGAAACCTACTTTTTCTACCATTATTCTGCCACTAGGAAAAAATGCCCGTTTCTGAGCGGAATGAAACGGGCGCTAGCAAGGGGCCCCCTCCCTCCGTCCCTCGAAGCTACTTGCCTTGTTCGCCCTCCCTCCGTCCCTCGAAGCTACGTTGCCTTGTTCGCTGTGGGCCGTTTCGGCCCTTGAGTGTCAATAGCTCTGCCCTCGACGTCATGACGTTTTGACGCGTCATGACGTTTTGACGCGAGGGTGGTGTAGACACTCCAGGGCACACCGGATATCTCGGGCGCCTCAACTTCCGTGGAGGCTTCAGAATGTTGGGGTTGCCTTTTATATATATAGATATTTGCTATGATTTTATCTGATCATATATGTTTAGCATCACTGGTCCCACTTTATAGAACACACTCACTTTTTGTCTCTCTGATTAGAAGAATCCTACGCTAAATTTAAATCAGATCTCAACCTTCCTGTTTAAGGATGCTTATGATTAGTAGCCCACCTTCTTGTTGCCTACTTGGCAGATGGACTTGACTGGATATTGGTAATTTTTACTTTACTCTTCTTTTTCCTATCCCCAGATGTACTTCCTTTCTGATCTTAGAACTGCTTTGTTATATTACTGTGAACCACCTAAAAGGGCTCCTCATTAGGCAGTATCAAGCCTATTAAACTTGAAACGACTTGCATGACCTATCCAGTCTGCCCAACAAAACGACCAGATCTGCATTATTATGGCAGCTGCATAGTCACATTCATTACCAACACATGATTAAACCAACAATACTAACATTTTGCTCATTAATTTCAACATTAAGATGTGTTCCCTTCCCCCACTGAGATACACAATACCCACATTCATAGTATATGAATGCGGTATAAAATACCCATATTTGATCCTGATTATGGGGTCTTTTACTAAGCCATGGTAGCATTTTTTGCTCACGGTAGGAATCAGCTGGTGGTAAATGCCAAGATGTCCATTATATTTCTATGGGCATCTTGGCATTTATCGCCAGCTTATTTCTACTGTGAGCTAAAAATGCTACTGCGGCTTAATAAAAGACCCCAATCTTTGCCATGTACAGGGCACAGACCATAGAAGTCTGCCTGGCACTGGCCTTACTTCCTAACTACTGAAGCAGTGGCATAGCCATGGAGGACCTCAGAGGGTCTGGGCCACCTCACCTTTGTCTTAGGCCCCCTCTGCTTTAATGGCTGGCAGGGATGCCAAGCCCTGCCAACAGAAGAGAGCTCCTTTGTGAGTCCCGCCTGTGCTGCCAGAGCAGCACCTAAGTCAGCAGATCCACTTCGGCCTCTGATGCTGGCTCTCTTGTACATGCTCAGTTCAGCAGTTCTCTGGGGGAAATGTTTCCAGAATGAGGAACCAGTAATAAAGAACATAGATGACCTATATCAATCTTACCAAATGGAATAAAGGTACAGTCAAAAATGGTTTTCAACAGATCATAAATGAGATTTTTCATAAGACTAGAAAAAGTGAAGTAAGAATCAAAGGGACATCATTATTCAAAACCCAGGGCTTTTTTTGAGGAGATACTTGGGGTACTGACTACAGGCCCCTTTTTCATTGTCTGCTAAAATTGATCCTTCCATATCATCAAGCTGATCAATCCATAGACTGGTGGGTTGTGTCCATCTACCAGCAGGTGGAGATAGAGAGCAAACTTTTGCCTCCCTATATGTGGTCATGTGCTGCCGGAAACTCCCCAGTATGTTCTCTATCTCAGCAGGTGGTGGTCACACACAGCAGCAGCTCTGGCTAGGCCTCCAAGCCTAATTTTTAGGTTTTGTTGAGTGCCTGGGGTTGAGGGCTCTTTTGAGCAAGTGCAAACCTGGTGGTGCCAGGTCCCTCCTTTTCTCCCCCCTCCCGCTGGCTCCGTTGAAAAAAAAAAAAAATTTTTTGAACGTCCTTAAAGGCGTTTATTTCGACGTTTATTTAAACGTTTATTGCAGCTACTCACTGGGACACCAGGTCGTTACAGCTCGGAACGGACAGCAGGTAATTTTTACCTTTTTATAGCGGGCAGGGGGTTCCCCGATTTATCTCCACATGGCATATGGCGTCGGAGGGCGAGGGCGTAAAGAGTCGCTCCCCGGATCGCTTGGGCGCTTCTAGAGGGGATGCGGGGGTCTTAAAGCCTGATTCGCCCTTGTTGGGTGACAGTTTCGTGGCCGATGAATGTTCCAGTCCTTCCTCCGGCGTGGCGATTTTTCCCGCCATAAACGCCCATCCCCCGCTCCTCGCCTCCGCCATCTTGGCCGGCCACGCGGCTCGGACGGCTTCTTCTTGGGCCGCCCTCGAGGTTGGAGACATTAATGCCATAAACGCCCTTAATTTGGGCGACGGCACAAAGCGGCTAAAGTTAAGCGCCGTTTTTCCCGCGCGGCTCCTTCGCGGAGTGTCGCGCCGGACGCCATTTTGGATGCGCAGCATGTCTCTCCCCCGCTCTTGCGAGCGCCGGTTGAGGGTGCGTCTAGGGCTGTTGCCCAGACTGCGGAAGTACACAGTCTGGGGGGTTTCTCCCCCGAGTTTGTTTTGCTGCTGCATCAGGCCTTCCTTATGCAAAACGCTGCCCCTGCTCCCTCGTCTGGTAAAGAGGTTGAGGTTCCCAGAGGTAAACGCCCTCGGGTTGATTCCCAGGCCTTGGAGGACTTTGTCTCCTCCGATGTAGATGAGGGCAGCGTATCTGAGGTCTCCCAACGGTCCTTTGCGGATTCCTTGGAGGAGACGGATCCCCGCTCGGATGGAGCGGATGACCCCTCTGCAGCGCGGCTTTTTAGCTCAGAGGATTTGTCCAACCTGTTGGTACAGGCCATGGACACTTTGAAGATTTCCTCTCCGGAGGACGTCTCTCCCTCAGCCCCTGTTGGCTCTGCCATTATGATGGGGACGAAGCGCCCGCCTAGAACCTTCCACGTGCATGATGCCATGCACACCTTAATTGCGGCTCAATGGGATGTCCCGGAAGCGAGCCTTAAAGTGGCTAGGGCTATGTCCCGCCTCTATCCTTTGACTGAAAGTGAACGTGAGGCCTATCTGTGGCCTACCGTGGATTCTTTAATCACTGCGGTGACTAAGAAAACGGCGTTGCCGGTGGAAGGTGGCACGGCCCTAAAGGACGCCCAAGACAGAAGATTGGAGGCGGCCTTAAGGTCGTCCTTTGAGGCAGCTGCTTTAAGTTTGCAGGCCTCAATTTGCGGCTCCTATGTGGCCAGGGCGTGCCTGACTATGGTGCAGCGGGCTTTCCCCTCAGATCTTTCCTTGAGGGCTGATTGGCCGGCCCTGGAATCGGGCTTAGCCTATTTGGCAGACTTTCTGTATGATGTCTTGAGGGCCTCAGCGAAAGGCATGGCTCAGACAATCTCTGCGCGGCGGTGGCTTTGGCTGAAACATTGGTCTGCTGACCACGCCTCTAAATCCCGCCTGGCTAGATTGCCTTTTAAAGGCAAGCTGCTCTTTGGGGTCGAGCTGGACAAAATCGTGACCGATCTCGGCACATCTAAGGGCAAGAAGTTACCAGAGGTCAGGGCTCGGGCTAGTACTCGCCCTGGTACCTCCAGAGGACGGTTTTAGGAAACCCGTCGGTACCGCCCGGGCAGGTCGGGCTCCTCTGCCCCTCTTCCTTCAAGAGGAACTTCTCCCCCAAGCAGCATTCCTTTCGCAGAGACCGCCGTCCCGGAGGTGCTCCCTCCGGTCCTCCCCCAGGGTCTCGTACCCAATGACGGGGCCTTGGTCCACGCCCCAGTGCAGATTGGAGGACGGCTGTCCTCGTTTATGGGCGAGTGGACCACAATAACTTCAGACGCTTGGGCGCTGGAAGTCATCAGAGACGGCTACAAGCTAGAGTTCTGCCGACCCTTAAAAGACGGGTTTGTACTCTCTCCCTGCGAGTCTCCGGTCAAAGCTGTGGTAGTGCAGCAGACCTTGAACAATCTGATCCGCCTGGGGGCGGTCGTTCCGGTGCCAGAAAATCAGCTTGGCAAGGGATGTTACTCCTTTTTCTTTGTGATACCAAAGAAAGGAGGTTCTGTACGGCCTATACTCGACCTCAAAGGGGTCAATTGGGCCTTGAAAGTTCGGCACTTTCGCATGGAGACCCTCCGCTCTGTTATAGCGGCAGTGAAGGCAGGAGAGTTCCTGGCATCCTTGGACATCAAGGAAGCGTACTTGCATATTCCCATCTGGCCTCCTCTTCAACGCTTTCTGCGTTTTGCAGTAATGGGCCGACACTTCCAGTTCAGAGCCCTCCCGTTCGGGTTGGCTACTGCTCCGCGGACCTTCTCCAAAGTAATGGTGGTCTTCGCGGCCTTCCTGAGGAAGGAAGGAGTTCAAGTCCATCCTTATCTGGACGACTGGTTGATCCAAGCCCCCTCTTATGCAGAGTGCGGCAAAGCTGTGAACCGGGTGGTTGCTCTTTTGAGCTCCCTGGGGTGGATCATCAACTGGGAGTAAAGCCAGCTGCGCCCGACTCAGTCCCTGGAGTATCTGGGAGTTCGATTCGACACCCAAGTGGGCAGAGTGTTCCTGCCAGACAATCGGATTGTCAAGTTTCAGGCTCAGGTGGACTAGTTCCTAGTAGCCTCTCCTATTCGGGCTTGGGACTACGTGCAGCTGTTGGGCTCTATGACGGCCACGATGGAAGTAGTGCCCTGGGCCAGGGCTCATATGAGACCACTACAACAATCTCTGCTGCTGTGCTGGACTCCGATGTTGGAGGATTATGCTGTGCGCCTTCCCTTGGACCCAGCAGTGTGCAAGGCGCTGAGCTGGTGGACGCAGACAGACAAGTTGTCTGCAGGAATGCCTCCGGTGACCCCGGAGTGTATTGTCGTCACGACAGACGCCTCTTTGATGGGCTGGGGAGCCCACTGCTTGGGAAGGACAGCGCAGGGGCTCTGGTCTCCTGCAGAGGCAAGTGGTCTATCAACCTCCTGGAACTCAGAGCCATTCGGTTGGTGTTGTGGGAGTTCATCCCGGTACTGGTGTTGAAGCCTGTACGGGTCCTGTCGGACAATGCCACGGCTGTGGCCTATGTCAACCGCCAGGGAGGTACCAAGAGCGCCCCTCTAGCCAAGGAGGCCATGAATCTATGCCAGTGGGCGGAAGCGAACCTGGAACAGCTGTCAGTGGCCCACATTGCCGGAGTCATGAATGTCAAGGCGGACTTTCTCAGTCGCCATACCTTGGAGCCCGCAGAGTGGCAGCTATCTGCTCAGGCGTTCTTGGGCATCACGAAGCGCTGGGGCCAGCCGAGCCTAGATCTGATGGCGTCATCGGCCGATTGCCAAGTGCCGCGCTCTTTCAGCAGAGGACGGGACCCTCGATCCCTGGGAGTAGATGCTCTTCTCCAACGGTGGCCGACACAAGAGCTTCTCTATGTGTTCCCGCCCTGGCCCATGTTGGGCAGGGTGCTAGACCGGGTGGCAAAGCATCCCGGCAGGGTAATCGTGGTGGGTCCGGATTGGCCCAGACGTCCCTGGTATGCGGACTTGATCAGGCTCTCAGTGGACGATCCTCTGCGGCTGCCAGTGGAGCAGGGCCTGTTGCATCAGGGTCCCGTGGTGATGGAGGATCCCTCCCCCTTTGGTCTTACGGCCTGGCTATTGAGCGGCAGCATCTGAGAAAGAAGGACTTCTCAGACAAGGTCATCGCCACTATGCTGAGAGCGAGGAAGCGCTCTACTTCTACTGCTTACGCCAGGGTTTGGCGTATCCTTGCAGCGTGGTGTGAAGCAGGCTCACTTTCTCCCTTCACTGCTCCAATTTCTTCAGTGTTGGCGTTCCTGCAAGAAGGTCTGGTCAAAGGCCTGTCGCTCAGTTCCCTGAAAGTTCAGGTAGCGGCTCTAGCTTGCTTCAGGGGCCGCCTGAAGGGTGCTTCCCTGGCTTCGCAGCCAGATGTGGTGCGCTTTCTCAAGGGAGTTAATCACCTGCACCCTCCTCTGCACTCAGTGGTGCCTGCGTGGAATCTCAACCTGGTGCTAAGAGCATTGCAGAAGCCGCCTTTTGAACCCTTGTCGAGGGCATCTCTGAAAGACCTGACGTTGAAAGCAGTCTTTTTGGTGGCTACCACTTCAGCCAGAAGAGTTTCCGAGCTCCAGGCACTCTCATGTCGAGAGTTTTTTCTGCAGTTCACTGAGGCAGGAGTGACTATTCGCACAGTGCCTTCCTTCCTGCCCAAGATTGTTTTTCGCTTCCATGTGATTCAGCAGCTCTGTCTCCCTTCCCTTCGTAGGGAGGTCTACCCAGAGGAATACTCTGCTCTCAATTTCTGGATGTGAGACGAGTCATCATCAGATACTTGGAAGTGACCAATGATTTCCGGAAATCGGATCATCTGTTTGTCCTGTTTTACAGGTCCTCGTAAGGGTCTGCAGGATTCTAAGCCTACAGTGGCAAGATGGGCAAGGAAGCCATTGCAGCGGCTTAGGTGGCCGCGGGGAAGGCCCATACCTTTGCCAGGCATTACCGCTTGACTGTGGCTGCTCGGGCGGAGGCCCGGTTTGGAGCTTCAGTGTTGCGGTCAGGGATTTCTATGTCCCGCCCTGGGTGAGTACTGCTTCGGTACATCCCACCAGTCTATGGATTGATCAGCTTGATGATATGGAAGGTAAAATTATGTATCATACCTGATAATTTTCTTTCCATTAATCATAGCTGATCAATCCATAGCCCCTCCCAGATATCTGTACTGTTTATATTCTGGTTGAATTTTAGGTTCAAGTTTAGCCTTCAGTTACTTCAGGAGGACTTCGTGTTCAAGTTCTTCTTTCACTTGGATTCTTCAAGAGTTGAGACGAGTTTGTGTTACAGTGAGCTGCTGCATTCCTCTCCCCTCCGTTTTACGGGGCTGGATTGAGATTTAAATTCTGCCGGCACTCCCTCCCGCTTCGTGCGGCTGTAGGGCAGCTTTGTACCCCTCCTGCTTCGGCGGTGTTAGGGTCAGTCAGCTCCTCCCGCGGTTGCAGGATAAGCCAGATCCCCCCGCATCGGCGGGTGTGGTGTCCCTCCCCCGCTCCGCGGGGATGAGCTGGACGGATTCCCCTCCCCCACTTGTGTGGGGATGAGCTGGGTTAATTCCCCTCCCCCGTTTCGGCGGTGGTGAGCTGGGCAGAGTGTCCCTTCGTGGGTGTAATTCTCTAAGTGCTGAGTCCTGCGGATGGAGCTTTGATATCGACATACTAAGGAGTTTCCGGCAGCACATGACCACATATAGGGAGGCAAAAGTTTGCTCTCTATCTCCACCTGCTGGTAGATGGACACAACCCACCAGTCTATGGATTGATCAGCTATGATTAATGGAAAGAAAATTATCAGGTATGATACATAATTTTACCATAATCCACAAGTTTTAAATGAAAGAGCTCAGGCTCTACACACAAATTCTGCCTTGTCATAGATTCTGTGACTGGTTGCAGGGGGCCTGGTTATTGTGAGGGGGGGGGGGTGGCTATTGTGGGTTGGGTCCCTCAGTGATCACCCCACCCCTGAAGGGTGGCCTGGCATTTGAATACCAGCATCTTTTCTGTTAGAAAAAAAACACACTGTCAAAACCTATAAATAAGTGATAACATTTTAAATTAAGATGCTTCAATTAATCAGTAACCAATGAAGCCTCTTTAATACAGGTAAAATATGATCAAAACATGACAAACCCAATAGAACACGAGCAGCAGAATTCTGAGCAATCTGCAAGGCATGCAGATGATGAAGTGGTATACCTAGATACAGAGCATTGTAATGATCAAAAATGGCATGGTAAGTGATTATACTACTGTTCTAAAATTCTCCACTGTCAATAAATTGTGCAATTTTCTGATCATTCTTAATTTTAAAATAATCTTTTTAATGATAGTCTGTATATGAGATTTAAATGACAGTGAAGTATCTAGTGTAGGGGTGTCCAACCTCAGTCCTCAAGGGACAAAATTCAATCAGTTTTTCAGGATTTCCTCAGTGAATATGGATGAGATCTATTTGTATGCACTACCTCCATTAAATGCAAATAGATCTCATACATATTCATTGTGGAAATCCTGAAAACTTGACCCAGCGAGGGCTGAGGTTGGACATCCCTGATCTAGTACTACCCCCAAATAGCGAGCCTCTTTCAAGATAACTGTTTCTAATATTAGCTTCTGGGCAAAAAGCATTATTCGGTCTTCTTGAATACTTCATCCCCTTTCTCTTACACCCATTTCACACCCTCATTCATTCTCTGACCCAATCAAAACACTCTCAGTCAAACCTACTAATTGTCAGGTCCTCAGTATCCCCCTTGAAATTCCTATTTCATCTCTTCCACCCATAATTCCCTGTGCTGCCCCCCCCCCCCAACACTCTCCTCAAATCACCAAGTCCCAATCATCTTCCACACTGTTTCCATTCCTTCCCTGTGTCCTAGTCTTCTTCTGCTCAGTTCCCCTTTCCCACATCCCCCAATCACCTTGTCCAATCCATCTTCTACTCTGTTCCTCTTCTCCCTATCCCATAGTCCCAGGGTCTCCTGTCCATTTGACACTTCCTCTCTTGTCCATGTCCACCATCCATGACCTCTGCAACCATATCTGTCCTGTCCAGCACATCCCCTCTGTGTCCTTTTCCCTATCCTCCCCCCATGTTCAGCATCTGACCTCTCAGTTCCCCATTTGTCCAGCACTGTCGTGTCCCCATCCCCTCCCCATCCACCATTATCTCTCTGCACCCCTATCCCTCCCCATATCCAGCTTCTCCCCCTCTTTTTCCTTTCTCCCACACCCCTTCCCCCAGACCAGAATCTTTCCTTCTCTTTTCCATGCCTCCCACATCCACTCTCTCACCCCTAGCCCTTGTTCTGTGGGATTAGGACCCAGGGTCTCCATCTATTCCCTCCCCTCACTCCTCTAGGTCCAGAATCTCTCTCCCTCTCTCAGACACCCTCCTAGGGTTGCCAACTATGACATAGGAAAATGTGGGAGGGAGGTCCAGGAAGCCAAATTTAGGCTCTTAGGTAGAAAGCTGAAGTCCAGATCTTCCAGGGTAGCATTTTCAGAAATACTGCCCGTTCCACCCAAGTGGCAGGCAAAGCTCTGAAGTCTCAATGTAAGGTTCAGATGATGGTGCAGGGATGAGGGATTTAGATTTCTTAGGAACTGGGCAACATTCTGCAATATGGGGAACCTGTTCCCAGAGGATGGACTCCACCTTAACCAGGATGGAACCAGGCTGCTGGCACTAATTTTTAAAAAGGAGATAGAGCAGCTTTTAAACTAAAATGGGGGGGGGGGGCAGTTGCCCAGGAGCACATGGTTCGGTGTGGTGTATCCTTGAAGGATACCATTGAAACAATATATTTAGGGAATCCTGATCGAAACGGTTTCAACAATGGTGAAAGAAAGCCAGGAGTGTTTAAGGAGAGAGCAGGGTAAAGGATGCATATTATCCCCATCAACTTCCAATCAGCTTGTAGATGCAAGGAAAAAACACAGTTTGAAGTGTCTGAATACAAATGCTAGAAGCCTAAAAAATAAGGTGGAAGAGTTAGAGTATATAGCATTAAATGATGAGGTAGATAGAATAGGCATCTCAGAGACCTGGTGGAAGGAGGACAATCAATGGGACGCTGTGTTAACAGGGTACAAATTATATCACAATGACAGAGGGATCAAATTGGAGGAGGGAAGTTTGCAATACATTTGGAATTGAACCACTTGAGAACCGATGACAAGGTGGGTGCAAGAAATCCTTGCATCAATGTAAAATCATTGGCAAGGTACATTGTTGAGGTTTTCAGTGTTCTGTTAAACTTTGATTGGGAAAATAGTGTTGATATCATAAAATGATATTTAAACATTTATCTTGCACAAACATCTAAGTCCCCATTTTACAAAGCCAGGATATGTATATATGAAACCCAAGTGTGTGCAAATGGCAAGGAGGTATGGTCTGGGTGTGTTTTGGGTGAGGCAAGGACACGGCAAGTTCATAGATATTTATTGTCCAGTTCAGAAGGGGACTAAGGGCTAGATTCTATATATGGTGCTCAAAATTGTGCATGCAAATTTAATTGGTTAACAAGCCAATTAGTGCTAATAATTGGGTGCTATCAACCAATTACTGGTGTTAATTGGCAAAAATTTGAATTTGCAGGTGCATCTTGCATGGCACTATTCTATAAATGTGTGCAAATCCTATAGTGGACAACTGAAAAGGGGGTATGGCCATGGGAGGGACATGGGCGGGTCAGGGGTATTCACCATAGATGTGCATAATTTGGGGGCTCCGCATCTAACTTATGCAGCAGGATTTACACTAGCTTTAATTGGTGTAAATGCTTGCACCTAAAAGTTGGGTGTGGATCCCAGAGGTATGCGCAATTCTATAAATGGTGCCTAACTCAGAACATCATTTATAGAATCATGCTGAGCAGTTTTTGATTGGTGCCCAAATTTGGGCACCAAGTATAGAATACCCTCCTAAGGGGGAATTCTGTATATGACGCCTAAAAATTCCATGCAGAAAACATTTCCACCTAAGCGTATTCTGTAAGCATCACCTAGATCTAGGCACGGTATATAGAATATGCTTAGTTGATATCCTAGCGCCTAAAACTACGCACCTTCATTTACACCTATAAATATGTGGTGTAAATCCTGGTGAGTATATTTAGGTGTAGAGGGCCACATTCTGTAACAATGCATGTAAATTATGGAACGCCCATTTCCCCACCCATAACCACACCCCTTTTTGCCTGTGCGCATTAGAATTTAGGTGCAGTGCGTTACAGTGTACGCTTAGGGAATTATGCGCATAAATACTAATTATTGCCAATTAGTGCTCAGTATTGCTTGTTAAGTGCTGTTAACACTGGTTTGTTAAGTCAATTAAGTTATGCGCATTGTTACAGAATACACTTGGATTTTGGTACAGAATGCTAGCCGTGCTATATAGAATCTGGGGTAAATGTCTATGTCCTGAAAGATCGATATCAGGGAGTTATACCTGCTACCAACCATGTTTAGGATTTGGGAAACGGCTGCTATTGAGCAGTGCTCCACTAGAGGGATTGGACTAAGGGGGTTGCCCCCTTAATTCCCAGGTGGCTTTTGTCCCCCCCAAATGCCAAACTGGCAAAATAAACTTGCTACTGTGACAATGTTGGGATTATAACCGATTATGTTTCCAAAGTTGCAAAGATAACCAGTTATGTGCCGATGCATAAGTGGTTATGTGTTGCCTTTTAACATAACATAATTGCTTTGAACCTATTGATACTTTTCATATGTTTATTTTTCTAAAAAGGATGTTTATGCTGTACACACCCAGCATAGAAATGTCCAATCTTTGGTATTTTAGAACAGGCTCTATATCCGCAGATTCTGTTTTAAAATACCACTGAAACTTGAGAAGCATTGACCAAACTATCTCAATTCCTACTTCTGCGACCTGTCTAAAATGGGGCTGCACATGTTTAGGAAAGAGAGAGGCATGTGTGACTCCACATATTCTCAGAAAGGGGCTACTACATGTTCAAGAACTAATGTTGGAGTCTCTTGTGAAATGCTGAAACAGATTCCAGATGCTGGTCTGGACCTGAGCATCAGGCGATGGTAACTTTCCATAGGATTGGATTTATTAACTTGATACACAGCTTTGTATGTATTAAAGCAGTGTACAATAAATATCAAAAACATTCACCAGATTACAATAGAATACAAAAGAAAAACTAAATCAAATGTACAATATTTTGAAAACTTAAATCACAGTCAACCATAAATCTACTGAAATGGGTTTCAAAACTCCAAGTTTTCAGGACCTTGCAAAACCTAATAGCAAACCTAATCAAGGGCCAATGGCACCACAGATTGGAAAACTCCATTTTTGCTCTGAAATTTGGGCCTGATATTCAGCCAGTGGTGGTCATCATTTTCCTAACCACTGCTAGCATTATTCTTAGAAAATCAGTGCTAGGCCATGTCCAGGCTCCAGCACTGAATTTCTGAGTATACAGAAGCAGTGAAAACAACCAGTTAAGTGCAATATTCAGTACTTAACTGGCTACAGTGAACCACATAAAGTTAGGACTGCATTTTATACAGTCCTATCTATGCAAATATCTTAGACAGTTAAGTGCTGAAAATCGGCACTTAATTGGCTAAGTGCTGACTCCACCCCCAGTATGCCCACAAAATAGCCAGTTTTGGTTTGGGCATTAACTGGCCATTTTCAGCAGCACTATCCAGTTAAGTTCTGCTGAAAAATTCCTGGTTAGTTCCAGACAGGCGATTTAACCGGCCAGGAACCTCTCCTGGCCATTTAAATTGTTTTGAATATTGGGCCCATTGTTGTTTTCCTACTTTCTTCCGCTGCTCACAGATTCCAGGTGATGATACAGCACTACAGGATATATAAAAAGTTTAATTAGAACTTGCATTACGTGAATTCCCATTTGATGCGAGTGTGGAAAAACATGGAATTTTCTAGATAGGAATGAAAAATCCATCAAATGTTGAGGCCCTTTTACTAAGCGGTGGTAAGCCCAACACAGGCTTACAGCTCAGCATTCTGGAACTATGGCCGGCCCAACGTGAGCACCGGCAGTAGTTCCACCCCCAGAATGTGGCATTTCCAGCGCTAGCAGAAATATTCAAAAGATATTTCCACAAGGGGTACCTGGCGGTAATTGAGCAGTCCTGTGCACTACCCAGTTATTGCTGGATTAGAGCGGAAGCCCTCACTGCCACTTCAATGGGTGGCATTAAGTTCTTCCCCCCGCATGGCCATGCAGTAAGAGCAATCTTACCGAATGTCCATGTCTCATTTTGGCCTTTTTACCTGCTGCGATAAAAAGGCCAAAAAGAGATATAAATGGCTCCCACAGCTAGCGCAGGGCCCTTTTTACTGCAGCATTGTAAAAGGGTCCCTTCATGCGTTATCATGGAGAAAGCCAAGTAAATATACAGAGGATTTGTGCAAATGAGGCAATCCACAGAAATCCATCTTGAATTATGAATAGATGTGTTGGCAAATGTCTGGGCTCTGCTACAAGTTTTGCCCAAAGCAATGCCATCTTTTAAAAAATGTATAACCTGATTCGTCCACTCATCTTGTTCAGTGAATTGGTTCCCAAACCTCTCTTAAGTCTGAATATCCTCATTCCACATTTCCACCTTTTCTTTTCTTTCTTCATATTCTCAGCATCACAATAAACAAAGACAAGGTCATTAAAATCTTTCTCTCTTTGGCCTCTGTCTCCTCGCCTTTATTTTTCCTGCTGCTTTCCAGTTTCTCTACCTCTTTTCTTTTCTACATCCCCCTTTCATTGTTTCTGTCTCTTTCCTCCTCCTAGTTTTTCTTCTTCTTTTTCAGTCTTTCTGCATGTCTGTCTCTCTCCCTCCCCTTCCCTTCTCTATCCATCATTCTCTCTCTTCCTTCTTATCTCAGCCCTGACCCTCTGTGCTCAAATAAAAGCCTGTTTGCTCACAGGCGCTGCCATCACAGCCAGCACAACCCTGGATGTTATGAACATGGCTCAGCTCCTCTTCCTGCAGCTGGTTCTGGTACTGTTCCTCGTCCATCCTGCCTCCCAGTTCTGGCTCCTGGATGTGCTCTTCCCTCCAAGTTTGACCCCTGAAGCAGCATTGTCCAACAACACCCCTCCTGTGGTGCTTGGTAAGATCAGATTGACTGACCCCATAACATCTCTGTATGTGGGCTGCTCAGGGTTATTCTATATAATAGAGTCTGCTCAAAATTATTTAACTACAAACTGTTCTATGCAGAACCACTACATAGCTAACTTCCTTACATCCATGTAAGTGAATGCGACTTTCATTGTGGCACAGTGATTTGATTTTATCTTGCAATAACTCTGTGCCTGGTGGAATCCTGTGCTGTCACATGTACTGGTATGAGCCAGTGACTGATTCAAATCCCTTCTAATTCAATTGTATTTCTTATGATGGCATTAGTGACACAGCTGTACCTTGTGTAATCCTGTGGTGTTATATGTGCCGGCATTAGTGACTCAGAGGCCCATGCAGAAATGAACCACAAGCCTAACTGCGCAGTTATCACATTACTGGCCATGCAATACAGAGAGAGAATGAGCGCGGGTGTTAACTTGTGTGGAAGACAGGGTCATATACTACATTAAAATGAATGGTAATGAGGCCATTATGTATTTCGCTGCAAGGCACAGAAAGAAACACTGGCTTTTGACTCATGCACAATATGATAATTTTTTTCCAAGGTCCGGGAGAGCGTAGAAGGGTTTGTTGAAAGGATTTTGTGCCATTTTTGTGATTTTTTTTTTCTCCAGCTGGAAGAGTACTTGCAACTTTAAAACACAGATGGGAGATAACAGTACATGTGTCCAGACAAAAATGAAAGTGCCAGCACACATCTGCAGTTTTTCTGTGCATAAAAATATCAGCCTTGCAAACACTTTATGTGCAAGAAATTTTTGCAAGGTTTATATTTATGTGCAAAGCAACAGCTGCAGATGTGTGAGGCACTTTTACTTTTCTTTGGCATGTGCACAAGAAACTATGCTTACAGCTGAACCTTTGTGCGCATGTGTTCCAGCAGGCTTCTCCCTTCCAATTAGCCCGCAAGTTCTGCATGCATAACATTTACTTAAAATTAGCTTTCTGCATGACATGGTTTTAAGCGTGTGGCTCCACCACGTGGCTTTCTTTATGAGCCCTTCAGGTATGTTCTATATTAGTGATCATTCCTATTCTACTACTGCTACTCATCATTTCTACAGCGCTACTAGACGTATGCAGCGCTGTACACTTGAACATGAAGAGACAGTCCCTGCCCAACAGAGCTTACAATCTAATTCTGAGATGGGAATGGGAGACCAGTGATTCCTGCTTTCTACCATGCTTCCAAGGTGGCCTTAGCTGTTTGATCTCGCGTAGTAGCACCACTTATAATAAGACCTATCCTTTGTAAACCTGAGGTATTAAATGTGCTGGTGTTTATACTTGGTTATATCTTGTGGTATTATATGTGCTTGCATTACTGGCTCAGTTATATGAAGTAGAGCCCCCATGGTATTACCCCAGTGATTGAATTCTGAGATGTTTTTGTTGTTTAGTTTTTATCTGATTTGTGGCTTCCCAGCAGTCCTGTGCCAACTTGCCCTTCCCTCTCATAGCAGTTTACCCCAGGTCACCCAAACCAGCTGAATCAGTCCTGCATTTTTTTCCCCAGTATATGCATAAAGTTACAGCCCTTGGACAACCATAATTATAATGAGGATTTGTGCAACGCATGGAGGAGTAGCTTAACAATTACAGCAGTAGGCTGTAGACCAAGGAAACCTAGTTCGAATTCCACTGCAGCCTATTGTGATCTTGGGCAAAACATTTAACTCGAGTCCTCCAAGGACAGGAAAATACAGGTTATACCTGAATATAATTTACCTTGAATTACTGCTGAAAAAGGTGTGAACTAAATCCAAAATTTCATCCCTTCCCTCATTAGAAACCCTGGGCAAACCTTTAGCTTTGCCACCCCCCCCCCCTTCCTCCAGGAGTGGCCTAGTGGTTAGTGTGGTGGACCTTGGTCCTGGGGAACTGGGTTCAATTCCCACTGCAGGCACAGGCAGCTCCTTGTGACTCTGGGCAAGTCACTTAACCCTCCATTGCCCCAGGTACAAATAAGTACCTGTATATAATATGTAAGCCACATTGAACCTGCTATGAGTGGGAAAGTGCAGGGTACAAATGTAACAACAAAAAAACTGAAGTCCTAACCCCTCTCTCCCTGAGATTCTTATAATGAAATTTAGCAGTCATGATTACCCCACCATTACCCTTCTCAGATCAATAATGCACATCATATTTTCTTTTGTACATATTTACATAATGAGGACAATTTCCAAAAGCTGTTTAAACAGGTAAAGGAGCTATTTGAAAACTGCCCACACTCTTTGAGGGTAAAAATACATGATAATGATTGTGTAACTGTCAGGACTTATTCTTTTGCTTTGAGCGCAGCAGCTTTTTGCTGCCCCCCCCCCCCCCCCAGAAGCTATCCCCCTAGGAAAAAGCCTAGTTTACCTAATGGTTACACCAACCCCGATTACAACTCTATTCATGCAACAGAAGACGCCTGGACTCCTAGCCAGGAGTGTGTTGGTAACCCTACTTTATGGGCTGATCTAGGGCTGTGGTCCTGTTTGTTGCAGTACTGTGTTTATAAGCAAGTTGAGAAGGGAGGGTCCAGGCTTCCAGAAAATTTAGGGAAAGATTGGAGGAGGCGGTTTGTGGCTACATACACATATTTCATAAAGCTATCTTTGCTTCCTGTGACCTTAGTTCTGGCTGTGGCTGTTTTGTCCTTGCACAACTTGTTCCATCTTTGTCCTTTTCCAAGGTGTGATAACACTTACAGTATCATCATGTGCCATTCCAAAAAAATCCAGGAAATGACAGATCAGAAAACCTGATGTTGATGCCAGGCAGAATGGCAGAAGCTGTAGTTGATAACAGAATTAATGCCCTGCCCTGTTTTGTGTAGAGTCTATTTTGTCTTGGGGTTGTTTTGTGACGGTTTTTTTTGTCATGGTCTGTTTTGGTTTTAGTCTGTTTTGTTGGGTTTTTTTTTGTCATGGTCTATTATGTCAGGGTGCCCCCTCCCATACATGAGCAGCATGTCCCCCCTCCTCTCCATCCCCTTCTATCCATGTACTATATTTCCCCCTTTTCCCTTCCTCCCCCATGTACATCCCCATCACCAATCTTTTTTCTAGCCACACTCCCTGCACCACACTCCATCCACCTTTTTTTACAGCCCCCTCCCTCACCCTATCCCCCCCCCCCCCCCCCACTCCCGGGCTCAATTGTACCTCTAAAAGTCTTCTAATTCTTCACCTTGACTGCAATGCAGGATCACAGTCTCTCCAACTTGTGTTGGCTGTGTGGTGCCGGATGGTCATGCTGGTGTTGCGTGGGGGGTGGCAGGATGAAGGAGGTACAGCAGCAGCAGAGTTCTGCAGGAATGGTCCTTCTGGTCAGATGATCCTCCAAGAAGGGCTGGATCCTGGCAGGCTGTACAGTGTAAGGGCTCAGACTTGCTTCCCTTATTCTTCCCTCAGCCTTGAGGTGTGTGTCACCAGGGGGGAGGGGGGCCCTTAGTCACAACAGTGTTTTCAGACTCAGCTGGTCTGCTCTCTGACTGACTTTTCCAGGGTTTTCTTCAGTTTAAGGCTCAGGCTTGTGGTTGCAGCTTGCTTGTGTCCCTTAAATTCCCTACTGCTACCCTTTTTTAAATGGGAGCCTCAAAACCTAGAAACTACTGATTTCCTCTTCCTCTACCAGCCTAGGCCCACTGCTTATTTGAACCACGTAGACTCCATACAGCCACGCAATTCAAATAAGCAGTTGAGCTCAGGCCAGCAGAGGAGGAGGAACTAGCTGATGCAGCTGCTTGTTTCTTCCTTATGCCACATGATCCGGGATGGCAACACTACAAATATTACACTGGACCCTAAAACACCAAAACATCTATTTAAGTAAACAGAACAACACTGAAGAAACAAATACATTTCCTTTTGTACTGAACACAATACATAAACATCTGCGATGCACATTTTCCAAAGCTAACATATTCCAGTTAATAAATTCAAAATGAAACACATTTTTCTACCTTTGTGTTTCTGGGCCTTATTTTTCCATCATATTTGTCCCAGGTTTTTTTTCTGCTTTTCTGTCTTCTGCCAAATCTGTTTCCAGTGGCCGCTGTCCATTTGTTATTTCCTCCTCTCGCCTCCTTCCCTCACTACACCTGTCTCTGATACATCAATCTTTCTCTTTAAGCGCTATCCTCCATTTTTTTCTTTTCTGTCTCTGTCCACTCAACTTTTGCCCTCTTGCTCTATTCCTTTTCACTTTTCATCTACTTATCAACTTTCTATCTCCTTCTCTCTTCCCCTAGCTCTCATATTTCCCATCCTCCTATTCCCTTTTATCTTTCATCTGCTCTCAATACACACTAACCTCTTCTCACTCATCTCCTTGACATCCCTCCCATGGCCTCTCCCACATGGATCCACCATTCCTAGCATCCCCCCCTCCTTATCCCTCACCCCACCCTTGTACCTTTCCACCCCTGCAGAAATCCAAGGAGTAGGGGTAGACCAAGAAATCTTCACAGCCAGAGGTAAAGAAAAGCAATTTTATTCAGCACCACACATGTAGTTGACCTGACACAGGGCCATGTTTCAACGGAACAACCATCTGCTTCAAGGGTTTGAGAAATACATGTATGGTGCTGAATAAAATTGCTTTTATTTACCTCTGGCTGCAAAGATTTCTTGGTCCACCCTACTCCTTGGATTTCTGCTTGGACTACACATAGGGGTTTTTTACCTTTACCCTTCCACCCCTGACATCTCTCCTTCCCTCCCTTCTACCCCATTTGACATCTCTCTCTCCCACTTCTGCCCCCCAAGTCCATCTACCCTCTGTATTCCCTGTCCATCGCCCCTTCTCCCCATTTCCCCCCTCCAGCCTCCCCCAAGTCTATCTCCCACCTTCACCTTCCCCCCGTCCATATCCCTATTTGCCCCTTCCACCCTGTACCATCCATTTTTCCCTCTCCCTCTCCCCCTTCAGCACCCTTTGACCTCTCTCGAGTCCATCTCTTTCTCTCCATCCCCATCTATTCCTGCTCCCCAATCCTCACAACCCCTCTGCCCTCCCCTCTTCCTCTCCTGTTCCTCCCTCCCCACCCTCCCCTTTCATCTCTCCCTCTCCCACTCCCTCCCATGAATCTGACATCTCTCCTGCCCACTCTTCCATTACCCCATCCTCACGTCTTTCATCTCTCCCCCTCCCTGAGTCCAATATCTCACCCTTCCACCTCTCTTTCCCTCCCTTCTTTCTAATACTCCAAACCCAACATCTCTCACGCTTTCTCTCCACATTCTCCTCCCCCACCCTACACAGCAGGCCAGCATCTCCCCTCTTCCTCCCTCAACACTCTTTCCCCGAATCTACCTTTAATTTATTTCAAAACACACTGGGTGGCAGCAGTGATTCACAGGTGCTGCCCTGCCACCAGCCTGACATCCTCTCTCTCTACTGCAGCACTCCCCAGCGGAAACAGAAATTTACTCAGAGAGGGCAGGCCACAGCAGTAGAGAGAGAATATCGGGCCGGCAGCAGGGCAGCACGTGTGAATCACTGCCGCTGCCTGGTAACCTTTGAGTCAAATTAAAGGTAGACTCGAGAGAAGAGGGTTGAGGGAGGGAGGGAGGAAGGAAAAGGAGAGATGCTGGCCCGGGTGTGTGTGTGTGTGTGTGTGTGGGGGGGGGGGGGGGGGGGTTGCATGGCATGGTGGTAGATAGAAGGGAAGGGAAAGGAAGGAAAGATGCCGGAGGAGGAATGTGGCAGAGTGCTGACTGATGGCAAGATGTCGCTCCTTTGTAGTGCCACTTGAGGCCGCCGCCTCAGCTGGCGTCATTATAGGGCCGTCCCTGACTGTGGGGGTGTGGGAGGGGGAGAGAATATTAGAAATTGCAACCCCTAAAATTATGCCACCCTAGGCAACTGCTTAGTTTGCCTAGTGCTAGGGCTGACTCTGCTAATACAACATTTTAAAAAAATCCAGCACTTTATGTAAATGCCAGCAAATACAAGTGTGTTTCATGATTGGAACTCACTTGTATATTTACTAGTGCTTTAAGGTGTAAATTTTTGTATGGTACTGCTGCTATTGTCAATGTGTTTCTTTCTAACATGGCTCTGCTGCTCAATATGCCAGCAAATACACATGTATTTGACATCATTCTTTCATGTATTTTACAAAAGTCTCTGCATTTAGCAGAGGCTTTTATAAAATACTCTGTGAATTGTGAACATCCTGATCTGATTATCCCAATTCTTATTTAGATACCCTATAGAAAATCAGCCTTAATGTCCAGTTGTTGATTGACAACTAGTTGAAGGATAGGAGACAAAGAATAGGGCAAAATGGTCAGCTGTTCTAGTGAATAGCAGTGAATAATGGTGTGCCCCAGAGATCTGAAGGCTTTGTGGTGATCAGATATACTGATGACACCAATTTATTCAAAGTTGTTAAAACATGAGCAGATTCTAGAGAGTTGCAGAAGGATATTGTGAGACTGGGGACCTGGTTGCTTAAATGGCAGATGAAATTTAATGTGAACAAGTGATACACACAGGAAATAATAATTTAAAGTATAGGATCTTGTAGTCACTGTGAATGCTATGTTGAAATCCTCAGCTCTGTAAATAGTGGCAGCTGAAAAAGAAAATCTAATATGAACTATTCAGATAACAATAGAAAACAAAACTAGAAATATCATGTTGCCTCTGTACATACGCACAGTACAACTGTACCTTGAGTATTGTATGCAGTACTTGCTAACACATTTGAATGAAATATAGACTATAGAGGGCCCAGAAAAGGTACAGAGAAGGGCAATTAAAATCATATGAGGGATGGAATAGCTTCCCCTATGATGAAGGGATGAACAGGTTGTTGTTGTTTTTTTAACCTTGGGGGAGAGATAACTGAAAGAGAATATGCTAGAAGTTTATAAAATCATGAGGGATGTGGAAAATTGTGAAAGGGACCAGTCATTTACCCTTTCTGGTAGGACAAAAAGTAGAGGACACACAAAATTAATTGGTAACATATTTAAAACAAATGTAAGACTGTTTTTTCAGTCAGCACACAAAGAAGCTGTGGAATTTGTAGCCAGAGAATATGGTGAAGGCTCTGTTTTAGAAAATGATTTGGATGGGTTCCTGGAGGACAGGGCCATAGACAATTATTAACTAGACTTGAGAAAGCACTGATTTCCCTGGGTGTGATCTGCAGGGAATAGATTTGCTCCTTGGGATTTGCCAGGTACTTCCTAATGGCACAGATTCACTTCTGTCAAAGATAAGATGCTGGTTTGACGAACCTTTGGTTTTACCCAACCTGACACAAATGAAGCCTGATTTTGCATACGGCATCTAGGTAGGAAATGGAACTTCCAGGTCGGGACTTATACAGCACCTTGAATGTTTTAAAAAAAGCTCGTTGATAGGCAAAAGTAAGCTCTACAAGATATTATAATGAATATTTCTCATCGATGGATAATTAAGTTTCATACAATGAGTCAGATGAGTAGATGCAAGAAATCTTGGAATATTCAAACTATATACCAATCAGCATTGTTAATGGCACTTAAGAAGCAATAATGAGAACTAATTGGCAATAATTAGAATTTACATGCATAACTCGCTAAGCGTATACTGTAATGAACTGTGCCCTCTAAAGTGCACAGTTCAAAAGGGGCAAGGCTATGGGCATTTCATGGGTGTTCCCAAATTTAGCCACATTGCTATAGAATATGGACCAGTCTGTGTAAATCTACGTGCATGGATTTATGCCACATTTTCATTGGTGTAAATGGATGTGCTTAGTAGCGCTAGGAGAGATCAACTAAGTGTATTCTATATACAGTGCCTAAATCTTTTAGAATATGCTTAGGTTAAAACAATTCCCTTGTGGATTTTCTAGGTGCAATATATAGAATCTCCCCCATAATGACTTAAAAACAAGGAATGCCACTTTATTTTATCCTCGCTCTAATAGGTAGCCAATACAACTTCACCAACAAAAGGGAGGCTCTCTTAAACTTTCCTAATCAAAAAATAAGTCTAGCAGCAGTATTCTGCAATAATTGCAGCCTCTTTAATGATTTCAAACATGTCTTCACCATGGAAAGCAGACTGCGGAGTACCCCAAGGTTCATCACTATCGCCAACCCTCTTCAACTTAATGATGACCCCACTAGCCAAGTCATTAACCACCCAAGGCCTTAACCCTTTTATCTATGCAGATGATGTCACAATATACATCCCTTACAAACATGATCTGACAGTAATCACCAATGAAATCAAACTCAGCCTGGACATCATGAACTCATGGGCAAATGCATTCCAACTGAAACTCAATGCAGAAAAAACACACTGTCTCATCCTCTCATCCCATCACAATATGGACAACCCTAAAATTATAAACACCCCAGAATACACCCTCCCTAACTCAGACAGCCTGAAAATCCTCGGTGTCATAATCAACTGAAACCTAACACTAGAGAGCCAAGTAAAATCCACAACAAAGAAAATGTTCCATTCTATGTGGAAACTCAAACGCCTGAAACCATTCTTCCCGAGGGAAACATTTCGTAACCTGATACAATCAATGGTATTAAGCCATGCAGACTACTGCAATGGAATCTACGTGGGATGCACAGAACAAACCATAAACTTCAGACCGCTCAAAACATGGCAGCCAGGCTTATATTTGGAAAAACGCGATTCAAAAGCGCAAAACCCCTCCAGGAAAAACTACACTGGCTTCCTATAAAAGAACGTATTGCTTTCAAAGTCTGCACCCTAGTGCATAAAATAATCTATGGTGAAGCCCCAGGATACATGACAGACCTCAAGGACCCACCAACCAGAAACACATCCAGATCCACACGAACATACATAAATCTCCACTACCCAAGTTGCAAAGGACTTAAATACAAATCTACCTATGCATCCAGCTTTTCATACTTAAGCACACAATTGTGGAACGTACTAGCAAATGCCGTGAAAACAACATATGACCACTTAAATTTCCGGAAATCACTAAAAACTAACCTGTTCAAAAAGGCCTACCCTACCTACCCAACCTAATTGCCCGGACTCTGCAACACAACAAACCCAAAGCCCGGACTCTGCAACACAACGAACCCAAAGCCTGAAATGGACATAACATAACTCTTCCGCTCAAAGATGCTATAACTGTGTTTGTTCCAGTCCAATCTATACTACCCAACATTACTTTGTATTTGTTTTTCTCACCGGACTTGTCTTTCTTACCGGACACTACTTTGTATTTGTTTTCTTACCGGAATTGGTAATCGCCTTTCCGATAATATGTAAGCCACATTGAGCCTGCAAATAGGTGGGAAAATGTGGGATACAAATGTAGCAAATAAAATAAATAAATAAAATTTATCCAAAAGTCCACAGTACAGCAAGTTACAATAATCTAGATACAGTATGGAAGTAGTATAGCCTGAGCAGTATTCCTAAAACCCTGAGGACTCAACACTGATCAAATTGCCCTCAACTGTCACAATCAATAGAATAATTGTTTTTTTTTACCAGAGCATTAATTTAAGGTTCAATCATTAAATTAGAATCAATTAAGACTCCAAGAATTTTAGATTTATCTTCAGATTTCAAGATCTCATCGGAAGGCAATGTAAAATCCCTGACAGGAAGGAGTTTATATTGACCAAATCAAACGATCTTTGTTTTGAACTTGTTTAACTTTAAAAAATTTTCCTGGGCCCAAAAATCTGTCTTTGCAATAATTTGCTTTGAAGATGCCAATGTATCTTCAAACTTATGTAAAGCAGGACAAAGAAGAAAAATAGCAGCATCTGAGAAAATAGAGACACCTGACCGATTATAAATCAACTCATAAAGTTCTCAAATAAATATTAAACAATAGGGACGAAAGCGGTGAACCCTGGGGAACACTACAGTGGGACCTCCATTATACTGTTTCCTTTCACACGCCATATGTTCTCTTTTCTAAAAACTCCCCAAACCAGTTCACTCATTCTGTAAAACAACTTAGAATGGTCCACTGCATCAAATGCAGTGGATATGTCAAATTGTAAAAGTACAAATTATTTCCCTTTACTTAATGTCCTAATTTCTGAGACCAATTCCATTAATAAAGTTTATGTACTCACGCACACAAGGAGTGACATGGGCTGCACATACTGCAGCAGGACATGTTTATTCACTCCTACCGTAGCTGAGATAATATTTAACCATCTCTCTGACCACATGTGCAACTTTCTTTAAATTAGTCACCCTACTATCTAACTCTTCGTACTCTCTTACCTATCTATATGTTCCATATTTGCTTTACCCCTTCACTATCAATTAAAATGTTCTATTACGTATTGTGTTAACATTCTAAGTAGTATAATATGTCATACTTTGTATTGTTATTTGAATATTTTTACTGCTGTAATTGCCTATTGCTCATGTCTGATCTATTCTTACTGTACACCGCCTTAAGTGAATTCCTTCAAAAAGGTGATAAAGAAATCCTAATAAATAAATAAGTATAATGACCTAAAATCATATTGGATTGAGTGTATAGCATTTGAACAGACAAGAAACTCAGGGGTTCTTTTACTAAGTTGCGGGAAAAAGGGCCCTGCAGTAGTGGCAGGGGCCTTTATCCCCACACACCAGGGCCCTTTTTACAGCAATGGGTAAAAAGCCCCTAAAAACAATGGCCATGCAGTAGGATTACTCTTACCGCATGACCATGCTGGGGGGGGGGGGGGAGCGCTTACCGGTAAGGGCTTCCATGGTAACCGGGCAGCGTATGGCAATGCCCAATTACCATCTGGTTAGCGCTGCAGTATAAATGGGTTTTTTTCTGGCACGCCAGAAATGGCACACACTCAAGGCAGGACTACCACTAGCAGCCATATTGGACTGGTGGTAGTTCCAGGATAGCGTGCGGTTTACCAACACTTTGTAAAAGGGCCCCTCAGTAAGATGAATATTAACAGAAATTCAAGGGGTTTGGCTGTTCATGATATACTGGCAACTGGCCTATAATTTTCAACTTTAGAAGAATCAGCCCTGAGTTATTTAAGGATGGGGGTTAAAACAATATGGGACAAATCATCTGGATAGATTCCTTCCTCAAACACAGCATTTACAAAACAAGTTATCTAACAGATTAGACTTGATGGAATATTTTTCAGCAAATAAAGATGGACAAATGTCCAAAGAGCAAGGTTGTTTTTAGAAACTGTTAAGAATAAGAGTGACTGGAGAAATGCCAGTCACCATGAGGAAAGGGGGAAAGGACAGAAATTTGTGCCAACTCGACTATAAGTCAAAATCACAATTTTTGGGCTTGTTTTGGGCCCAAAAATCTTGGCTTATAGTCAAGTATACACAGGTAAGCGTTCCTACTTGTCCAGTTGTTAGCTATGTAGGCACTGGCACTGAATATTGTTGGTGCCCACATAAATTCAGGACTGCACCAGCTCTGCCCAGACAGTGCTATAACAGTCAGAGGGCATATTCAATGGCACATTCCAATACAATGATTTAGAAAATTCAGAAATTAACAAATAAAGGAAAGAGAAAGAGAAAAACATCTTTCTAAATTTTAAAGTAGGCCTAAAAGCCTATCTATTTGCAGTGGCATTAATGCTGGAAGATGAAGGTGAACATCAGTCACTGCTTCCCCCTTTTTCCCTTCTTGTCCCTCCCCTTCCCTCCTTTCTATTTTCTTAGCCTTACTATTGGTATGATGGTATGATTCATTGCCTTTCCTGTTTTCAATGGCGTTCCTTTCTGCTGCCTTTCTATGATTTTTTAAATTGTACATTACATTATATTACATTACACTTGGTATTTATATACCGCAAATACCTTGTAGGTGTGGTTCACTGCGGTTTAAATAAGCAAGAGATGGAACAGTTATCCAGAATTACAACATTAACCCCCTGTTTACTAAGCCATGCTAGCAGCTGCCCTGCGCTAAATGCTGACACAGCCCGTTCAAATGATGGACTGGTCCCATATAGAAAGTAAACCCGGGCCCTTTCCTGCCCTTTATACTGTTACTAGTCTTGAGCTGATGATCTGAAGCACCCCTATGCTTCCCCTATGAATGCCTGTTCTCTGACTGGTTCCCAAAGTATGCATCCCTGTGCTTATATAACCCTGGAACTCCCTGCTTTCCTTATCTTCAGATAGGTCTCCTATGAGTCTCTGAGGACCTTGTTGGTTGCTGCTTCTTGGTAATGAAACTTCTCTGCCTGTGACTAGACTTTGTCTCTGGCTGCTGTTTTGGATATGGTTCTGCCTGGTACTTCTTCTTCTCTCTCTTCTGGTCATCTGATGCTTCTCCTTCCTGCTGGAAGCATTCCAGTCCTGTGTCTGAATTCCTGGCAGCCTCTCAGTATTGAAGGGCTCAACTTGAAGGGAAAGGAGGCTGTTACAGGTAAAGAAACACACCCCTGGTCACTCGTGTTCTTGAGAGTGGAAAGGGCCATGCCAACAGCATCATACATATTATCCCTCATATGTAGACTCACATCTATGAGATATCATGTTTTATGACATAGTTTTTATTATAGGAAAACTCTAACTAGTGTGGGAGAAGGCAAACCCAATATAATATATATCAACCCAAATAAAGGAGTTTGACTCTTGTATATACTGATAGTATGGAGGTGTCCCTTTAAATTGGTGAAAAACAAATAGATTCACCCTCCATACTATCAGTATATACAAGAGTCAAACTCCTTTATTTGGGTTGATATATAGTTTTTATTATCTCATAGATGTGGGTCTATATATGAGGGATACCATTGTTTGATGCTGTTGTCACGACCCTTTCTACTGTCAAGAACACCAGTGACCAGGGGTGTGCTTATTTCCAGGCCCTAAAAGTGTACGATATCAGAAAATACTTCAAACCTTTTTTTATCAGTCAATTTTTGGTCAGCTTTACCAGAAGATATCAGGTCCTTATCTAGCTTTGACCTGCTCAAAAAAGTCATCAAAACTCAATTGTTTTGGCAGTATGTTCTGGAGAAGCATTAACATTTATTTCTTGATTGCTGTGATCTAATTCCTAGATAGCTGATCTGGTTGTCTTTTATTGTTATCTGCTTAGAACTCATTTGGGGTATAAGAGGAATATAAAAAATTTAACTGTAGTGCACAATTGTGGAGGGAGTGTATTTTGAACAAGACCAAATCCTATGCAGGTATTTTCAACTTTGCAACAGTAATGAAAATAAGTATTAAGAAAAAAGAGTTAGACATTGACATTTACATGTGTCAGCAGGTGTCAGCTAACTGCTTACTTGTATCTAGGTTTGCACAAGTGAGTGGGCGATTGTGCTTACCTCTCTAGTGTTGAAAACCAAAAAGTTGAGCTTGTAGCTCCTTAATGGGCTCTTATTGAATATTCAGGTTTATTAAATCGGACACATACACATCTTGGAGTAGTAAACCATCTGGACCGGATGGTATATACCCTAGGGTACTGAAAGAAATCAGACATGAAATTGCTGATCTACTATTAGTAATCTGTAACCTGTCATTAAACTTTTTCATGGGACCTGAAGATTGGCGAGTTCTAGGAAATTACAGACTGGTAAGCCTGATGTCAGGGCAAGGCAAAAAGATAGGAACTATTATAAAGAATAAAATTACTGAACACATACCCTCCCCCCCCCCCCCCCCCCGTTTACTAAGCTGCGCTAGTGGCTGTCTTGCGCTAATGCCAACACAGCCCATGTACTTTGAATGGGCTATGTCGACATTGCTGCGCTGCTTAGTAAACAGGGGGGATAGATAAAACATGGTTTAATGGGACAGAATCAACATGGTTTCAGCCAAGGGAAATCTTGCCTCACCAACAAGGCTGGCTTTAACAATTGTGGGTCTCCCCTACCCGAGACTTAAAATTTCAAATGAGGTGTTGGAGATTTATTTATTTATTTATTTAAAGCTGATGCTGTGAGGAGGTGAAACCAAAAAGGCAATAAAATGGTATTATCTTTCTGAGAAGCGTGACACCAAAGGGTGAGGGGGAGTGAGAGGGAGAAGATGTAAGGGCTGGTTGGTGGTATGATGGAAGGAGTATACAATGTCAGTGCTGAGCATCACAATTGCCAAGGGAAAGGGAGAAGGAAAGAGATGGAAATGGAGATGAAAGGGAAAATAAGCTTTTAACTTTTGGTCAGCAGTCAGTTATAAAGTTAGCTCAGTTAAGCATGGGCCCCTGTGGCTGCCCCTAGTTAAGGCCAGCCAGCCAGTTGATGTAGTGTTTCTAGATTTCAGAAAGGCTTTTACAAAGACTTTCATGAGAGATTCCTGTTGTGGATTGGGAACTGGTTACAAGATAGAAAAGAGAGAGTAGGGTTAAATGGTCATTTCTCTCAATGGAGGAAGGTAAATAGTGGTATGTCTCAGAGATCTGTATTGGGATTGGTGCTATTTATAAATGATTTGGAAATGGAAATGTCAAGTAGGTGATTAAATTTGCAGATGACACCAAATATTCAAAGTTGTTAAATCATATGTGAACTCTGAGAAACTGCAGAAGGACCTTAGGAATCTGGAAGACTGGGCAGCCAAATGGCAGATGAAAGTTAATATGGACAAATGCAATGTGATGTACATTGGGAAGAATAATCCAATTCATAGTTTCTTGATGCTAGGTTCCACTTTAGGAGTCACCACCCAAGAAAAAGATCTAGGTGTCATCATGGACAATAAGCTGAAATCTTCTGCTGTGTGTGGCAGTGGCCAAAAAGCAAACAGAATGCTAGGAATTATTAGGAAAGGGATAGAAAATAAGATAAACGAATATTATAATACCTCTGTATCACTCCATGGTGCGATCTTACCTTGAATATGTTGTCCGTGAGCATAGAGCCTATGTAAAGCTAGCATTTCCTTATCCTATCAACGCATACTTCAATCTAAACATAGCTCTGCAGCCCTAGTTTGGGAAACCCTAATCATGTGATTTGAGTGATATCAGTGAGTCTCTGTGTCATGGTGATGGAGGGAAAATGAAATATGAAGAACTGTCAAGAGCAGTTGAAAAGACCATGACACTGCATGTTGATGTGCAGTCCGTCCTTCATTTCTAACCCTTTGGACTTGTCTGTGGAAGGACATGTCGAAATATATCAAGCCTTGAGGCTTGAAGGATATTTTTTTTTTTTTAGCTTTTCATTTTACTTTTCTTCTCATACTGATAGAGTTCAAGGCTTCACCAAACAAATAAAAGAAGTCAGTGTACTCAGATAATATGCAATCTACGAAAGAATGGTGTGGGCTGAACTGGGTGTGAGGAAAGTACTTGTGCATGTGTGTGGGTTGAGGAGGAGAAAGGAAGGGGAATTTCTTACCTCATTTGTGAAGATGTTATTCATGGAAGGAAAAACATAAATCTGACGATGTGAAAGCTTGAGAGTTAACTGTTTACCGTTCAGCATTCGAAACTCCAAATTATTGACATGTTACATTGGTGAAGCCGGCAGGCAAAGTGATTGCCTCTTGACAAATTGATAATAAGAAAAGTCCATTAAATTCAGCATACTGTAAATGTATTTTTTAAAGGGGTAATAAAGTGTAGGCACAGATTTTCATTTGATATAGTGCAGACACCCCATAACTGATGTATAGGGGGGAAAAGCCCTCTGTACAAGATTGTGTTGTCTGGGGGAAAGGTTCAGCTCACTTCACCCTCTCCTTTCTGTGGTATGCAATATCTAACATAGGTATAAAAATGTTTCCAATCAGAATTAGGTATAAGTGTTGTTGACATTTAAAGAACTTGCATTCTTGTTTTTCAGCAATAAGCAGAGCTGGGACCAGCTTTTTCTGCACCGGGGTACATATTCAGATTTATACCTTTCCCTGCCACCTTCTACAGACCCCCAGGCACTTTTAGATTTGGCTCATATCTTTTTTTTCAGTTGTAGATCAAGGTGAGTTATGTTCAGGCACAGAAAGTATTTTTCTGTCCCTGGAGAGCTCACAAGAGGGTACATATAGCCTGCACTTCTTTTGCAAAATTGCCACAAAAACAAAGAGGCCCTTTTACTAAGGTGTGCTGAAAAATAGCCTGTGGTAGTGTAGATGTGTGTTTTGGATGCACGCAGAATCATTTTTCAACGCACCTGTAAAAAATGCCTTTTTAAAAGTTTTTGCAGAAAATGGACGTGCGGCAACTTCTTCCCTATCACCACTTTTGTGAAGAGGGACCACATCCGCCGTTCTCCAATCCCACGGAACCTCTCCCGTCTCCAAGGATTTATTAAACAAATCTTTAAGAGGACCCGCCAGAACCTCTCTGAGCTCCTTCAATATCCTGGGGTGGATCCCGTCCGGTCCCACGGCTTTGTCTACCTTTAGCTTTTCAAGTTGTTCATACACTCTTCCGTGAACGGTGCTGTATCCACTACATTCTCATTTGTACTTTTGCTAGTCAATTGTGGTCCTTCTCCAAGATTTTCTTCTGTGAAAACTGAACAAAAGTATCTATTTAGCAAATTTGGTTTTTCTTCATCATTATCTACATAGCGGTTCCCAGCATCTTTCAGTCTCACAATTCCTTTTTTAGTCTTCCTCCTTTCACTAATATACCTGAAGAAATTTTTGTCAACCCTCCTTACATTTCTAGCCATTTTTTCTTCCACTTGCGCTTTCGCCAGACATATCTCTCTCTTGGCTTCTTTCAGTTTCATCCGGTATTCCTCTCCGTGTTCCTCTTCTTGAGTTTTTCTGTATTTCAGGAACGCCAACTCTTTGGGAGAAAACTCAGACCAGGGCCCCCACCAGAAAGGGAACGAAGTCGAATAAGGCATTCTACACTGCCCTAAGTTCTGTGATTTATCGACCACTGAGACTCATATTTCATCCAGATGCCCTGTGCCAGATGGAACTTGTAATGAGCTCCTTAACCCGACTTGCTGGCATCCAACCACCTTCCACTGTGTTGATGGTCAAATTCCTACATGACAACCACCATTGCATTCTCCATCTAGCAACCAATGTCCAAGGAAGATGAAGGTTGTACTTCTGTGACACTGGAGACCAGCGGGAATAGAACACCTAGGTACTCCAGCATCTGTGATGGAGTTAAGTCTGCTCTGCTCAAAAATGATCACCCAACAACTGCAGAAAATGGACAATTCTGTCCTTCACCATCACGCTACCTGAATAGGATGACACATGAATTAAGGACACTGCCGCCACCACCACCATAACCTCAGTAAATGTTCTTGGAGCTGTGGCCAAACTGAAGGACAAAGCCCTGAACTGGAAGTGAAGGCCCAGCACCGCAACATGTAGAAACCTCAGATGTGGGAACCATATGCGTATTTGCAAGTACGTCTCCTTGAGATAGACGGCAGTGAGAAATTCTTCCGCTTGAACCAAGGCTATGACTGCTCTTAGTGTCTCCATGCGAAACAGCATACAATAAATATCAACCACAGACAAACAATACAAATACATAAAAGAATACATATCTCATTTTTATGCATAATATTTCACATAATACAACAATTAAAATTATTCATTACCATCACAACACATTTATCCTTACACTTCCATTAAAAACATTAATGGCAGAAGGTCATTACCTTCCTAGCGCCCGTTTCATTTGTTTGAGAAACGGGCCTTTTTTACTAGTTAGAAATAAAAGTCTAAAGCTGTTCTGGTTGGATAAGCAGTGTCTTAAAAGGTGGAGGATAGAACATTTATTTTTACTTGACAGGTTTTTTTTAATTTATTTGAAAACTTCCCATGTCTAGCTATATATTATAAAACTAGTAAAAAAGGCCCGTTTCTGACACAAATGAAACGGGCGCTAGCAAGGTTTTCCTCGGAGTGTGTATGTTTGGGAGAGTGTATGTGAGAGTGACTGTGTGAGAGTCAGAGTGAAAGTGTGAGTGTGTGTGTGTGAGAGAGAGAGTGAGTCTGGGTGTGAGTGTGTTTGTGAGAGTGTGTGTGTGAGAATGAGAGTGTGTGCAAGTGTGTATGTGAGACACAGTGTGAGAGTGTGTGTGTGTGCGAGAGAGAGAGTGTGTGTGAGACACAGATTCTCTGTGAGAGTGAGTGTATGAGACCAAGCGAGTGTGTGAGTGACTGTGTGGCACATAGAGAGTGAATGTGATACATTGTGAGACAGAGTGTGTGAGAGTGAGAGTCAGAAAGACATTGTATATGAGAGAGAGAGAGTGTGAGCCTTGCCCTCCCAATCCATGCCCATCTGTCCCCTGCCCCCTCCATTCATCCTTTCCAGCAATTCCCCTCTCTCTCTGAGCCCTGCCATCTCAATCCATGCCCATCCATGCTTCTCTGTCCCCTGCTCCCTCCATTCATCCTTTTCCTGCAATTCCCCTCTCTCCCTGAGCCCTGCCATCTCAATCCATGCCCATCCATGCTTCTCTGTCCCCTGCCCCCTCCATTCATCCTTTTCCAGCAATTTCCCTCTCTCCCTGAGCCCTGCCATCTCAATCCATGCCCATCCATGCTTCTCTGTCCCCTGCCCCCTCCATTCATCCTTTTCCAGCAATTCCCCTCTCTCCCTGAGCCCTGCCATCTCAATCCATGCCCATCCATGCTTCTCTGTCCCCTGCCCCCTCCATTCATCCTTTTTACAGCAATTCCCCTCTCACCCTGAGCCCTGCCATCTCAATCCATGCCCATCCATGCTTCTCTGTCCCCTGCCCCCTCCATTCATCCTTTTCCAGCAATTCCCCTCTCTCCCTTCCATGACCCCCCCTCGCATCCATGCTCTTCTGTCTCCCATGTCCCAGCATGTCCCGCCCCCTTCTCCCCCCCCCTTCGCATCCTTGCTGTCGTTTCTCCTCTGCCCTCCCACTCCCATTGTTCAACTGCCCACCCTCTTCTCTTCCCCCTACATCCCTTTTTTTTTTTAAAATTTACCTCCGTGGCGGCGGTTCCGGCAGCGCAGCGTCAGGGAAGGAGGCGGCGCTCCCGACGTCTAGCCTTCCCTTCGTTGTGTTCCGCCTTCTTCTGACGTCATCCTTGACATCAGAAGAAGGCGGAACACAGCGAAGGGAAGGCTAGAGACGTCGGGAGCGCCACCTCCTTCCCTGACGCTGCATTTTTTTTTTTGCGCCGTCGACGTCATGACGTTTGCCCTGGACGTCATGACGCTTGACGCGAGGGCGGGGCAGAGATGGCTGGCAGCCTGGCTGGCTTCACACCACGAACGCCACGAACCCTTCAGGGAGTGTTTTAGTGACTTCAGAACGTTGTCCTCATTAGAACGTTCACGGTGCGTTTTATTATATTAGATAAAATTCAATATCACTAAAACAGCTTAAACAATTATTGTAGCTGGTAGAAACAGCAGTAATAAACTCTCTATATTTTGTGCTCATTTCTCTACACTGTTCTATAGAATACAGTAATACATGGCCAAATTTAAGTGTCCTGGGACTGGCGTTATTTAACATATTTATAAATGACCTGGAAATCGGAACGACGAGTGAGGTGACAAAATTTGCAGATGACATAAAAATAGTCAAGGTTGTTAAAAAAACACATGCGGATTGTGAAAAATTGCAGGAAGACATTAGGAATTTGGAAGACTGGGCATCCAAATAGCAGATGAAATTTAATGTGGACAAATACAAAGTGATGCACATTGGGAAGAATAATCTAAATCATAGTTACCTCATGGTAGGGTCCACCTTGGTGGTCAGCACCCAAGAAAAAGATGTTGGTGTTGTCGTAGACAATATGCTGAAACCTTCTGCCCAGGGTACGGCGGCAGCCAAAAAAGCAAACTGGATGCTTGGAATTAGTAGGAAAGGGATGGTAAATAAGAACAATAATACTATAATGCGACTGTATCACTCCATGGTGAAACCTCACCATGAGTATAACATTAAATTCTGGTTGCCGTATCTCAAAAAAGATATAGTGGAATTAGAAAGGTTCAAAAAAGAGCAACCAAAATGATAAAGGGGGTGGAACTTCTCTCATATGAGGAAAGGCTAAAGAAGTTAGGCTCTTCAGCTTGAAAAAGAGATGGCTAAGGGGAAATATGATTGAGGTCTACAAAATCCTGAGTGGTGTAGAACGAGTAGAAGTGAATCAATTTTTTACTCTTTCAAAAACTACAAAGACTAAGGGACATTCAGGAGCCTTTTACAAAGGCTCGTAAGGGTCTACTGCATGCCCCGGGAAGTAATTCTGAATTTGGCACGTGCCAAAAAGACTCGGTAGAAAATATTTTCTATTTTCTACCGTGTGGCGCTTACCCAGTGGTAAACAGCAGTGGGTGCATGCTGCATACCTACCGCCCAGGTAGCACATGAGACCTTACTGCTATGCTAAGTCAATGGGTGGCGGTAAGGTCTCAGGCCGAAAATGGACATGTGCTGGTTTTTATGTTGCCGCTCGTCCATTTTCCAGCCCCTTAAAAGAAGCCCCTTCTTCCAGGACGCGGTAAAAACTGGCCCAGCACATGCCCAAAAGACATGCTCACACTGCTGCAGGCCACTTTTTGCCGTGGCTTAGTAAATAGGTCTCTCAATGAAGTTACATGTAAACACTTTGTAATGGGGGTCCACTTCCTCCTCTTGGGTGAAGCCGGCAAGCCTGCGGGCTCCCAGGGTTCCAGGACAAAATACTGCTGATACTGGGACTCGGGCCAAAGTATTTTATTATCAAGGCAATTTCATACCAAAAATCATAATATATTCCTCAAAACAAAAGGTACAGTCCTCCTGAGATAATCCTCAAAAGAAAAAGGTACAGTCCTCATAAGGTAATCCTCCAAAGAAAAAGGTACAGTCCTCATAAGATAATCTTCAAAAGAAAAAGGTACAGTCCAGGTCCCAAATCCCTCTGCAAATGTTCAGCTCCTCACGAGTTCAGGCCCTCTATTAGGCCTTAGTTTCCCTTCCTTCCCCCTCCTTCAGAAGGGTTCAGTAAGAGTCTGGCATACTTCCCATAGGGCACCATAGTTCAGAAAAAGTCTTCATTGACAGTCTTTGCACATCAAATCAATACCCCAAATCACCTGCTTTCTTACACAGCACAGAAATAACCCTGTCAGGAGCAGGGTTGACAGTTTCTCCCATCTCTCAGCACCACACCCGGTGTGGCCTCCTCCACTGCCTTCATGTGCTGGGCAGGGCAACCTTTGAAGTCTCCCAGTCCATGGTAGCTGGCTCCTCTCCCTTGGGCAGCTCTAGTGGCAGACTACTTCCTTCCTCCACATACTCCATGGAATCTCTCTCTCCCTTCATCTCTCCTTCTCCCTGGTGACCGAGAGTCTCCAGGATATCTGCCCTCCCCTTCTCACAGCTGGGGGGAATTATATACTGATGGTGAAGCCATGGAAACAGAGCTTCATCCTTCCCTCGCCCTCTAGTGGGGAAGGGAGTAACAGGCTCACCCTGCCTCGAGCCATTGCTCCCCCTGCTGGGACTCGGAATCCATTCCATCTTTTTAGGACTACTCTCCTTACTCATTCTTGCAAGAACTTCTGGGACCCGTAGTTCCGGGCTCAACTGCTTCACTGGGGAGTTTCTGGGGCTTGCCTTGTCACAACTTTTAAAACAAATAGAAGGAAATATTTTTTCAATCAATGAATAGTTAAGCTCTGGACCTCTTTGCTAGAAGATGTAGTAACCGTGGTTAGAGTATCAGGGTTTAAAAAAAGGTTTGGACAAGTTCCTGGAGGAAAAGTCCATAGTCAGCTATTGAGACACACATAGGGAAGCTGCTGCTTGACCTGGGATTGGTAGCATGGAATGTTGCTACTTTCTGGGTTTCTTCCAGGTACTTGTGACCTGGATTGGCCACAGTTGGAAACAGGATACTGAGCTAGATGGACCATTGGTCTGACCCAGTATGGGCATTCTTATGTTCTTAAGGAGGATATCCTGTTTCCTGATAGGTTCTTCTTAACTGTTGTTGTAATCTGCCTTGGGAAGCCTGGTATTATAAAGATGGAATATATTGAAATTAAATGGAAGTAAAATTTAACTCTCCTTTCATTGGGGCACATGGAATCACATCTTCATCTCATCTGTTTTGTAGAAGTTTACATTTTAGATACACAAATGGATTATTCTGTTTTGAGTATGTTTCAGGGACAAGTGGTTTTATAAGTCAAAATAATAAAAATAAATATTTTGTTTCATGCAGATGTCTCATTTGTTTAAATATAACTAAATGTATGTTGTTCTTGTGCTGACTCAATTACAAACAGTTTTGTTAGCAGTGATTATGAGCCAACTAGATTACTGTAATATTGTCTTGTTAGGTTCACCGGATTCACAAATACAAACTGATCCTGAAGGAAAAATTTACCAATCGTGATACCCTGCTCCTAATTAAGTTACAAGCTATTAATGTTTGTTTTAAAAATTTTATATGGTTTAGCCCCATCCTATCTTTGCAATACAATCTTTTTGTTTTCTGCCACAAGACTGCTGTGTTCTGCACGAGAAATTAGATTAACAATACCTTTGAATTTAGTATGCTGAAAATCCTTTACTATGAAGAAATCTAACGTAGGTAGTGGCCCTGATTTGTGGAACAAATTATCACGTAATTTTAGAGAGATTAAAAAGTTATTGTACATTCAGAAGGTATATGAAAGTTTATTTATTTATTTAGATTTTGCTCACACCTTTTTTCAGTAGTAGCTCAAGGTGAGTTACATGCAGGTATTGTGCATAAGTACATAAGTAATGCCACACTGGGAAAAGACCAAGGGTCCATTGAGCCCAGCATCCTGTCCACGACAGCGGCCAATCCAGGCCAAGGGCACCTGGCGAGCTTCCCAAATGTATAAACATTCTATACATGTTATTCCTGGAACTGTGGATTTTTCCATTTAGTAGTGGTTTATGGACTTGTCCTTTAGGAAACCATCTAACCCCTTTTTAAACTGCTAAGCTAACCACCTTCACCACGTTCTCCGACAACGAATTCCAGAGTTTAATTGCGTGTTGGGTGAAGAAGAATTTTCTCTGATTTGTTTTAAATTTACTACACTGTAGTTTCATCGCATGCCCCCTAGTCCTAGTATTTTTGGAAAGCGTGAACAGACGCTTCACATCCACCTGTTCCACTCCACTCATTATTTTATATACCTCTATCATGTCTCCCCTCAGCCATCTCTTCTCTAAGCTGAAAAGCCCTATCCTCCTTAGTCTTTCTTCATAGGGAAGTCGCCCCATCCCCGCTATCATTTTAGTCGCCCTTCGCTCCACCTTTTCCAATTCTATTATATATTTCTTGAGATGCGGCGACCAGAATTGAACACAATACTCAAGGTGTGGCGCACCATGGAGCGATACAACAGCATTATAACATCCTCACACCTGTTTTCCATACCTTTCCATACCTTTCCTAATAATACCCAACATTCTATTCGCTTTTCTAGCCGCAGCAGCACACTGAGCAGAAGGTTTCAGTGTATTATTGACAACGACACCCAGATCCCTTTCTTGGTCCGTAACTCCTAATGTGGAACCTTGCATGACGTAGCTATAATTCGGGGTTTTTTTCCCCATATGCATCACCTTGCACTTGCTCACATTAAACGTCATCTGCCATTTAGCCGCCCAGTCTCCCAGCCTCGTAAGGTCCTTCTGTAATTTTTCACATTCCTGTCGCGAGTTAACGACTTTGAATAACTTTGTGTCATCAGCAAATTTAATTACCTCGCTAGTTACTCCCATCTCTAAATTATTTATAAATATATTAAAAAGCAGCGGTCCTAGCACAGACCCCTGAGGAACCCCACTAACTACCCTTCTCCATTGTGAATACTGCCCATTTAACTCCACTCTCTGTTTCCTATCCTTCAACCAGTTTTTAATCCACAATAGGACATTTCCTCCTATCCCATGACCCTCCAAAGTTCCTCTGTAGTCTTTCATGAGGTACCTTGTCAAACGCCTTTTGAAAATCCAGATACACAATATCAACCGGCTCCCCTTTGTCCACATGTTTGTTTACTCCTTCAAAGAATTGAAGTAAATTGGTCAGGCAAGATTTCCCCACACAAAAGCCATGCTGACTTGGTCTCAGTAATCCATGTCCTTGGATGTGCTCTGTAATTTTGTTTTTGATAATAGCCTCTACCATTTTCCCCGGCACCGACGTCAGACTCACCGGTCTATAATTTCCTGGATCTCCCCTGGAACCTTTGTTAAAAATCGGCGTTACATTGGATTTTTCTCTGTCCCAGGAGGGTTCACAATCTAAGTTTGTACCTGAGGCAATGGAGGGTTAAGTGACTTGCCCAAAATCTCTACTG
This sequence comes from Microcaecilia unicolor, assembly GCF_901765095.1. Lineage (NCBI taxonomy): Eukaryota > Metazoa > Chordata > Amphibia > Gymnophiona > Siphonopidae > Microcaecilia > Microcaecilia unicolor. Next base: position 182,038,610 of record NC_044035.1, read on the forward strand.
TTCTAAAAGATAAGTTAATGTAAAGTTTCAGTCGCTGTAAACGATTACACTGTTATAATTTGGGACTATGGCCCAATTTTTTACTCTTTTGTGATCTGCCTTGAGCTGCATTTGGATTAAGCGGAATAAAAGTGGTCATGTTAGAATGGATTGTTTTGTGCTCAATATTCAAAATGATTTAAATGGCCAAGAGAGACTACTGGCCATTTAATTTATTTAGATTTTGCTCACACCTTTTTCAGTAGTAGCTCAAGGTGAGTTACATTCAGGTACTTTGGATCGTTCTCTGTCCCAGGAGGGCTCACAATCTAAGTTTGTACCTGAGACAATGGAGGATTAAGTGACTTGCCCAAGATCAAAAGGAGCAGCAGTGGGATTTGAACTGACCACCTCTGGATTGCAAGACTGGTACTCTAACCACTAGGCCACTCCTCCACTTTAAATCACCTGTCCAGGGCTAACTGGGCATTTTCAATGGCACTTGACCAGATACATAGTAGATGATCACAGAAAAAGACCTTTACGGTCCATCCAGTCTGCCCAACAAAATAAACTCTTATGTGCTACTTTTTATTTGTACCTGTCCTCTTCAGGGCACAGACCGTATAAGTCTGCCCCGCACTATCCCCACCTCCCAACCACCAGCCCTACCTCCCATCAGTTGGCTCTGGCACAGACCCTATAAGTCTGCCACCACTACCCCCTCCTCCCAACCACCAGTCCCGCCTCCCACCACCGGCTCTGGCACAGACCGTATAAGTCTGCCCAGCACTAGCCCCGCCTCCCCTCCCGGCTCTGCCACCCAATCTCGGCTAAGCTCCTGAGGATCTATTCCTTCTGAACAGGATTCCTTTATGTTTATCCCACACATGTTTGAATTCTGTTACTGTTTTCATCTCCATCACCTCCCTCGGGAGGGCATTCCAAGCATCCACCACTCTCTCCGTGAAAAAATACTTCCTGACATTTTTCTTGAGTCTGCCCCCCTTTAATTTCATTTCATATCCTCTCGTTCTACCGCCTTCGCATCTCCGGAAAAGGTTCGTTTGCGGATTGATACCTTTCAAATATTTGAACGTCTGTATCATATCACCCCTGCTTCTCCTTTCCTCCAGAGTATACATGTTCAGGTCAGCAAGTCTCTCCTCATATGTCTTGTAACGCAAATCCCATACCATTCTTGTAGTTTTTCTTTGCACCGCTTCAATTCTTTTTACATCCTTAGCGAGATACGGCCTCCAAAACTGAACATAATACTCCAGGTGGGGCCTCACCAACGACTTATACAGGGGCATCAACACACCCTTTCTTCTGCTGGTCACATCTCTCTCTATACAGCCTAACAACCTTCTAGCTACGGCCACCGCCTTGTCACACTGTTTCGTTGCCTTCAAATTTTCAGATACTATCACCCCAAGATCCCTCTCCCCATCCGTACCTATCAGACTCTCGCCGCCTAACACATACGTCTCCCGTGGATTTCTATTCCCTAAGTGCATCACTTTGCATTTCTTCGCATTGAATTTTAATTGCCAAACCTTAGACCATTCTTCTAGCTTCCTCAGATCCTTTTCATGTTTTCCACTCCCTCCCGGGTGTCCACTCTGTTACAGATCTTAGTATCATCCGCAAATAGGCAAACTTTACCTTCTAACCCTTCGGCAATGTCACTCACAAATATATTGAACAGAATCGGCCCCAGCACCGATCCCTGAGACACTCCACTACTCACCTTTCCCTCCTCCGAGCGAATTCCATTCACCACCACCCTCTGGTGTCTGTGCCGCTGAAAATGCCCTGTTAGCACCCAAGCTAAAACCTGTTATTTTAAGGGTGTTCGGGGGGGGGGGGGGGGGGGTTGGAGTCAGCACTTAGGGGCCATTTTGCTAAAGGGTTGGTGGGCTGCAACAGGCTTATCGAGCGCCAATCTGGAACTACTGCTGGGCTACCATAAGAGCCCGGTGGAATTTCCTACCCCCAGCATGCACCATTTCTGGTACTACAAACATATTTTCTATTTTTGTAGCACTGGTGCTTACCTGGTGGTACTGCCAGGTTAACATGGGAGCCCTTACCTCCACTTCAGTGGATGGCGGTAAGTGCTCCCTCCCAAAATGGTCGCGCAGCAAGTGGTTCACTTACCATATGGCCATTTCTTTTCCAGAAAAAAAGATGGTCTTTTACCCGATGTAGTAAAAGGGGGCCTCAGCATGCGTCGTAGATATGAATGTAAAGCAGCCAAATATACTAATAGATTTACCACTGTAGAGATGATCAACAGACTCATTTTCGAAAGAGAAAGACGTCCATCTTTCGACATAAAACGGAAGATGGATGTCCTTCTCCCAGAGACGTCCAAATCGGTATATTCGAAACCCGATTTTAGACGTCTCCAACTGCAGTCCATTGCAAGGACATCCAAATTTCAAGAGGGCGTGTTGGAGGCATAGCAAAGGCGGGACTTGGGCATGCCTAACACTTGGACGTCTTTGATCCATAATCGAAAAAAGCAAGGACGTCCCTGATGAACACTTGGACATTTTCACCCAGACGTGTTTTTCTTACAAATAAGGCACAAAAAGGTGCCCGAAATGACCAGATGACCACCGGAGAGAATTGGGGATGACCTCCCAATACTCCCTCAGTGGTCACTAACCCCCTCCCACGCTCAAAAAACATCTTTAAAAATATTTTGTGCCAGCCTCTATGCCAGCCTCAGATGTCATACTCAGGTCCATGACAGCGCATGAAGGTCCCAGGAGCAGTTTCAGTGAGTACTGCAGTGCACTTCAGACAGGCGGACCCAGGCCCATAACCCCCCCCCCCCCACCTGTTAACTTTGTGGAGGAAACAGCAAGCTCTCCAAAACCCACCACAAACCCACTGTACCCATATATAGGTACCCCCCTTCACCCGTAAGGACTATGGTAGTGGTGTACAGTTGTGGGTAGTGGGTTTTGGGGGGGGGTTGGGGGGCTCAGCACACAAGGTAAGGGAGTTATGTTCCTGGGAGCATTTTATGAAGTCCACTGCAATGCCCCCTAGGGTGCCTGGTTGGTGTCCTGGCATGTCAGGGGGACCAGTGCACTACAAATGCTGGCTCCTCCCAGGTCCAAATGGCTTGCAATTGGACGTTTTTGACATGGACGTCTTTGGTTTCAAAAATTGCCGAAAGTCAGCAACATCCAAATTCAAGGACGTCCAAATCTAGGAACATCCAAATTTAAGGATTTGGACGTCTCTGACAGTATTTTCGAAACAAAAATACGGTTTTCCCCGCTCCTCGATTTTGACATTTTGCAAAGACATCCAAATCGCAACTTGGACGTTTCTTTTGAAAATGCCCCTCATGGTCACCTATTTCTACCTTTTCCCACCCCCAATAATGCTCCAGGATATACGATGGCTGATTTTATTCCAATTTTATAAACTCTAAAAAAATTTTATTTACTATAATCCGTTCTAACCATTTTATAATTTTACTAGTAAAAAAGGCTCATTTCTGACACAAATGAAACGGGCACTAACAAGGTTTTCCTCAGAGTGTGTATGTTTGAGAGAGTGTGTGTGAGAGAGATAGAGTGAATGAGCGAGTGTGTATGTGTGACAGAGAGAGAGTGAGTGTGGGTGCGAGTATATCTGTGAGAGAGAGAGTGTGTGCGAGTGCGTATGTGAGCCAGAGTGAGTGTGAGAGTGTGTTTCACACAGATACAGTGTATGTGAGAGAGAGAGTGTGTGAGACAGATAGAGTGTGAGAGAATGTGTGAGATACACAGACTCTCTGTGAGACCGAGTGTATGAGATCGAGAGAGTGTTTGAGAGTGACTGTGTGACACATAGAGAGTGAATGTGATACAGTGTGAGACATAGAGTGTGTGAGAGACAGTGTGTGAGAGTGAGAGAGAGAAAGACACTGACTGAGAGAGAGAGAGTGTGAGAGAGAGTGTGTGTGACAGAGATACCTACCCCCTCTCTCTCTGGTCTCAGGACCCCCTCCCCTCCTCTCCCCCTCCTCCCCTCTGGTCTCAGGACCCCCTGCACCCCCCTCTCTGCTCAGGAATACCTACACCCCCCCCTCTCAGGACCCCCTCCCCGTGTCTGGTCTCAGGACCCCCTCCCCCTCACCCCCTCTCTGGTCTCAGGACCCCTCACCCCCTCTGGTCTCAGGACCCCCTCCCCCCCGGGGGGTACTGCTGAACTGGGAGGGGGTAGAGCTGCCGAGAGGGGGGCAGGGTTTAATTTCCTTCTTTTTCCTTCATCTACCTATGGCTTTTCATCTTTTTCTCACCCTTGTTCTCCCCATGCCCCTTCCTCTTATTCTTCAGTCTTTCTCTACTCCCCTTTTCCATCCAGCAGCTCTCCTCTTTCTATCCCCATCCTTCCAGTGTCTCCCCTCTTTCTCTCCCCATCCTTCCAATGTCTCCCCTCTTTCTTTCTGCATCCTTCCATCCAGTGTCTCCTCTTTCTCCCTACCCTTCCATCCAGCGTCTTCCCTCTTTCTCTTCCCATTCTTCAACCCATCTACCCTCTCTCCTAATCCTTCCATCTAATGTCTCTCTCCCTCTCCTTCTATGCAGTGTCTCTCTATCTCTCTACCATTTTCTGTTCAGTGTCCCTTCTCTCTCCACATCCTTCCAGTCTCTCCCCTTTCTCTCTGCATCCATTCATCCATCTCCCCTTCTCTCCCCATCCTTCCATTGTGTCTTTCTCTCCCCATCTTTCCATCTGTTTTCCCTCTTTCTCCCCCCATCCTTCCACCCGTCTACCCCCCTCTCCTGATTCTTCCATCCAGTTGTAGTAGTGACGGCCGGATCTGGCCTGTATCGGTGCCGGATCAGGACTGACGGGACCACCTCAAGACCTGTGCATATTTAATCAAGGACTTTGGCTTCTTTATACCACATTCCAAACCAGAACTTTTACAGAACTTTTATATTCTCTTGCACTGTGCCTTAACTACAAACTGTCAGCTCCTGCTTGCAATATACCAAAGATGCTGGAATAACTGTTTGAGACAGAATGCAGGTGCAGTAGATAACCGCTTGTAACATTTAGTAGCCAAGGCTTGCACACAAAATCAGCCTGCACGTAGACTCTACATGAATAAAAGATAGTCTGGGAGTGTCGCCACCCCCACCCTGCATCTCTGAGCCTTAAGCTCCGTTGAGCCTTATCAACTCTGTGAAAGAAGCATTGTGTGATATTGTGTGTGTGTGCTAAAACGGGGCGATAAGTTTCGTTTTCCTTGCCAGTATCATTTCAGTGTTATGACGTGTGTATGTACTGTAAGAACTACAAGAACTACAAATGTTTACTGCGCATGACAACTGTGATGTATAAGGGGCCTAATGCGCAGGCCCATAGGGGAGATATAAATGTAAGTGTCAGCTGATTTCTGACACACAGTATCCTGAGACGGAACTCAGTACTGTACATTGCTAGCAATAAAGCTGTCTTGCCTTTGGAACCGGTTGCCTCTTGTCTCCTGATTTACTTAGCTGAGGGTCCTGTTACACAGTGTCTCTCTCTCTATCCCCTTCTTTCCATCCAGGCCCGCATACCCAACACAGACCTGCCAAGTCTCCCATGAAACACGTGGCGCCAGCTCCCATTTCTGGCCACTGCTGCTTCTCCTGTTGAGCAGCTCCTCTCGCCTCTCAAGTCGCTGCGCTCCTCCAGGGTTCTGCTCCAGGGGCAGTGACGTGAGAGGCGAGAGAAGTGGCTGCAGAGCCGACAGCCAATGCCTGATGGCTGCCTGTGGTGCCGTGCTTGCTTTTTCAAAACATTTTTGGTGGTTTAATTAGCTCTTTTTCTTTTTGTACTGGCCGCTGCTGCTCAACAGGAGAAGCAGCAGTGGCCAGAAATGGGAGCTGGCACCGCATGTTTCGTGGGAGACTTGGCAGGTCTATGTTGGGTGGGCAGGCCTGGAGGGATAGTGGCTGGGCCTGGGCCCGTCCAGGCCCGCCCGTGGCTATGCCCCTGCAAGGGGGCCCAGCCCAGTGGTGGACAGAGGGGGGGAGTGGCAGCAACCTCAGGGGGGGAGGAGGGAGCAGTGGCTGCGGTGACCTTGGGGGGTGGAGAGGGGAGTGGTGGCGCCCTGGAGGGGTGAGCAGCGGCGGCGACCTTGGGGGGCGTGGAGGCGAGGGCGGCAGAGGCATGGCCCCCGGGGGCCACCTTGCCCCAGGCCCAGCCCAGTCTCTCGGCGGCCCTGAGTGGAGATGTTGGTGCGTGTGGAGGAAGGGCTGAAGCTGCTCCTGCAACGTTCCAATGTCTCTCACTGTATTCGTAACCATCTCCTGACGTCAGGCAAGCAGGCTTCTACTGTGGGAGAGTGACGTCAGGAGATGGTTACGAACGCAGGTAGCCTCACTGGAATGTTGGAGGAGCAAATTATTATATTAGATTAGATAAGGGTGCTTACATGTTTTTCTTCTTTTTATGTTACTTTTTGTAATCTCCATTGCTGCTGCTGCATTGTCTCTAATTGCTATTTGATAACATTTCTCCCTGGACTGTATATATGTATCATTGACTGTCACTTTGACAGATTTTGCACTGTATTGTTATCTCTTGTTCATATTATTCAACAATTTTCAATAAAATTTTCTGAAATTAAATGAATTTCCAGGTATAACACTGGTGGTGGCCAGCAAAATGCCGATCACCAATCGGGCCCTTTCTTTTTAGCAACATATGCTATTATTTCTCCCTATGCATGGCTTTAAAGGATGGGATTTTCTTTATGGGCAGAATTAAAGGATTCAAGTTCTTTCCACTTTGCTAGAAAATTCTCCTGAAACTCTACATCTCTGTAAAGCCATAGCAGATAGTGCCAGAGTCTTACAGAGTTGGCCTCAGAGAACTGATAGTCCACCCAGATCAGAGCATGGTCGGTGTCACGGTCCCAGGATAAAAACAAATAGTCATGAACTCTGGAACAACGTGAGCCCTTGGCCTACTGTCATCGAGCGGCAGCAGGAGGCAAACCCCCCCAAGCAGGACTGGACTAACAAGCTTGACTTGGCTGGAACCGGATGCTGGGACAGACTTGGCTTGACAGGAACCAGATGCAGGACCGGACTTGGCTTTACTGGAACAGGATTCAGGATACTGGAACAAGCTTGGCAGGAACAGGATTCAGGATTTTCAAACAAGCTTGGCTGGAACAGGATACAGGATACTGGAACAAGCTTGGCAGGAACAGGATTCAGGATACTTAAGCAGGATTCAGGATTTTCAAACAAGCTTGGCTGGAACAGGATACAGGATATTGGAACAGGATTCAGGATACTCAAGCAGAATTCAGGATACTCAAACAAACTTGGCAGGAACAGAAACTGAAAGCAAACAGGGCAGAGACAAGCAGGAAGGGGACTAGAGCTGAAGACAAACAGGGCAGACACAAGCAGGATACAAAGCTGACCCACACAGACAAACAACAGGATGGAGGCAGGAAAACACACTGGACACCAAAGTGAGGCTTGAAACACATAGGAAGTGGAACCCTACAGGACAGAGACAGGAAATACAGAGAACAAAGTGAGGCTTGAAACATACAGAAAAGAAACAATGCAGACAGTAGCCAGCTCAGCAGTTGACCATCGGGACATAAGGTGAGTCAGAGAGGGATCACGACCACAGTCATGGCAGTCTGATACTATTGTTTGGCCAATTTTGCCCCATGTTATCTGGGACATAAGCGAACTAGAAACTAGCAGATAATGTATATGAAATAAGGTGGAATGGGCATAGGACAAGTGAATGTAATCTCTCCGTCCTGGGTGGAGTACCCTCAAGATGTCCAACAAGGCCAAACTATCACTTAGCATTGGAATACCTTTGCTTTGCTCAGTCGTCTCTGGGGATGGATTGTGACTTGTCTGAAATGGGATCATAGACCCGATTAAAGTCCCCTCCTAGTATGATATTTTGATTTGTCATTCCTTCCAAATGTCTCAAAATATTAGCAAAGAAATTTTTTTATCATAAACATATGGAGCATAGATGTTACAAAGACTCACTTGTTTTTCCAATATCCCTTGTAGTATAACATAGGGTCTTTCTGGATTTGCTATTTTTTTATTGGTAAAGGATAGTTTTTAATGAAACAGTATAACTCCTGCATGTCTAGTACCAGCGGAAGCCCCACTGCCTCACCCACCCACCATGATAAACTCTTCAGTTTATCATGCTCTTTAGCACATAAATGGATCTCTTGTAACATTGCTATTTCTACATTGTGATCTTTCAACACTTTTACAAAATTTTTGTCTCCTCCTCACCCATTAAGAGACAAAAATTTTTAAAGGTATTGAAAAATCATGATGTAGGAATAGCAATGCTGCAAGAAACCAACTTAAGGGCTTAATGGGCAAGGAGATTCTGGGCAACCTGCATTCCAGGGTACATAACACATTTGATTAGTCATATGATTAGTTCATAAAGACGCAAATATTCCAGAACTATTAGCCTGAAACAACACTGAAGGAATTGTCCCATCCTACAATCCCCCAGGTATATTCACCAGTCGTACCAAACGTTCTTCCAAATTCTGTGAGTTATGGGCGTCAAACTCTTGCCCCTCCCTCCCTGTTCCCTCCCCCTTCTGATGGCTTTTGTGCTGAGTGACTAGCAATAGGACTCTTTAAAAAGAGGAATTGTAGATATTGATAAACACAGAATTTAAAAAAAAAAAAAAAAAAAAAGCAAACTTTATTAGCTAGTCTCCATATCCTTTTCCCTATAGTTTTAAAACTTGAATTTTCTGCCACAGCATTAACAGTAGGGCCTATTGCTAGTCACTCAGCACAAAGTTGCTTGGTTAAAATGATTAATTTATCCCTCTAAAAGAAGTTATATTTGTCATAGTTTATAAAATTATATGGAAGGAGGGTTTTTTTGTCAATGATTACAACAGTCTCCCAGTCTCATAAGGTCCTCTTGTAATTTTTCACAATCCTCTTGCGATTTAACCACTTTGAATAACTTTGTGTCATCAGCAAATTTAATTACCTCACTAGTTACTCTCATCTCTAGGTCATTTATAAATATGTTAAAAAGCAGCAGTCCCAGCACAGACCCCTGGGAAACCCACTAACTACCCTTCTCCATTGAGAATACTGACCATTTAACCCTACTCTTTGTTTTCTATCTTTTAACCAGTTTTTAATCTACAATAGAACCCTACCTCCTATCCCATGACTCTCCAATTTCCACTGGAGTCTTTCATGAGGTACTTTGTCAAACGTCTTCTGAAAATCCAGATACACAATATCAACTGGCTCCCCTTTATCCACATGTTTGTTCACCCCTTCAAAGAATGTAGTAGATTGGTGAGGCAAGATTTCCCTTCACTAAATCCATGTTGGCTTTGTCTCATTAATCCATGCTTTTGAATATGTTCTGTAATTTTGTTCTTTATAATAGTCTCTACCATTTTGCCCAGCACTGATGTCAGACTCACCGGTCTATAATTTCCCTGATCTCCCCTGGAACCTTTTTAAAAAATCGGCGTTACATTGGCCACCCTCCAATCTTCCGATACCACGCTCAATTTTAAGGATAAATTACATATTACTAACAATAGTTCTGCAAGTTCATTTTTCAGTTCAATCAGTACTCTGGGATGAATACCATCTGGTCCAGGAGATTTGCTACTCTTCAGTTTGTAGAACTGCCTCATTACATCCTCCAGATTTATAGAGAATCCATTCAGTTTCTCTGGCTTGTCAGCTTCAAATACCATTTCTGGCACCGGTATCTCACCCAAATCTTCCTTGGTGAAAACCGAAGCAAAAAATTCATTTAATCTCTCCACTACGGTTTTGTCTTCCCTGATCACCCCTTTTACTCCTCGGTCATCTAGCGGTGCAACCGATTCTTTTGCTGGCTTCCTGCTTTTAATATACCTAAAAAAATTTTTACTATCCTGCTTATTTTCGAAAGAGAAAAACGCCTATAGTGCGACCTAAATTGGGAGATAGACGTTTATCTCACAAAAACGATTAAATCAGTATAATGGAAACAAAACTTTCAGTGCGTCCGTTTCGCTCATACGCTGAGATACAAATGCCCAAATAAGGGGTGTGTCGGGGCGTGTTAAGGGCGGTGTTACGAGGTGGGTGTCTACAACGTATAACGGATAGCGAAATGATTTTGGGTGGGCGCGAACATGGGCGTCATTGCTTAGGCCCGAAATAAAAGCGACCAGAGCAAGGGGGAAATCGTCTTTAGACCCATTAGTGATTGTGTGGAGTTGGAGAGTGGCGAGATCGGTGTTGGGAAAGCTGAATTGTTGGTTGCAGAGAAAGCTGAGAGTGTGGAGTTCGTCTGTCTGCCCTAGTCGGAACGTTGTCACCCTCACCTGTCTCTTTTGTGTCTTACCTTTTGACCTTTCCCTACTCCTCCTCCTTGCTCTATCGGTCCCTTGTGTCTTACCTTTTGACCTTTCCCTACTCCTCCTCCTTGCTCTATCGGTCTCTTGCCCTCCCCCTATCCCTCTCCATTCACTGTTCCCACGTGTATATTGTATTCCCTGACCTCCATTTGTCTCTGTGTTCCCTGTACTGTTTGGCGAGTGACTGGCCAGAGGGTGTGTTCGGAGTGAGATTCTGTGTGCTGCTGTTGTTTCAGTACTACTACTAATACTTGCACTGGTGGGGAAATGGATGCACTAAATTCACTGGCGGCTTCCATGTTAGAGGAAGAGGCCACACACCGCAGGAGGTATTCACGGCCCCGAGTGTTCAGGCCCCGCACCACCTTCTCACCACCAACTCACTGACCAGCAGTGTCTGACAAGGTTCAGGTTTGATAAGGCGACCATTGTGCAGCTTTGTGAGCAGCTGAAACCCCTCCTTCAGCCCCAGACCCGTAAGAATAACCCCATCCCTGTCCACCTCAAAATCACTGCCTCTCTCTCTGTCCTGGCCACTGGGAGTTTTCAATCTGTATTAACTGCTAACACAGGGCTCACCCAGGCTTCTATTTCACATTGTCTAACCCAGTTCCTGGATGCCTTTCTAACTCACACCTCTCACTACATCACTTTCCCCACCACCCCCCAGGCCCTGCACAACAACATGGCCGCCTTCTATGCTGTTGCTAGATTCCCCTCGGTCATAGGTGTGATTGACTGCACACACATCCCACTCAGACCCCCCCCCCCCCCCGGCCACACGAAGCCACCTACAGAAACAGGAAGGCATTTCATTTGATGAGCATGCAAGTTGTGTATGATGCCCAGGGGGAGATATTAGACGTGTGTGCCAGGTACCCCAGTTCCACCCACGATGCCTACATCCTACAGCACTCAGGCATCTTCCGCAGGTTTGAGCGAGGGGAGTTCACTGGTGGATGGCTACTAGGTAAGTGCAACATGGATGTACCCATGTATACCTCCTCCACTGGGCAACCCTCTGCCCTGGCTTCCTCCACCTCACTCCACAACCCACTATCCTAATCCCCCCTCCCCCCTGTACCTGCTCCAAGCAATACACACTCATCTATCTCATTCTGCTTCTCTCCAAAGGTGACCGAGAGTACCCGCAGAGGACGTGGCTCATGACCTCCGTGGTGCATCCACAACCAGGGGCAGAAGAAATCTACAACAGGATGCATCGGAGCACCCGGGGGATCATTGAGCGGACCTTTGGTTTCTTGAAAAACCGGTTCCGCTGTCTGGACCGGTCTGGAGGAGAGCTGCTCTACAGTCCAGAAAAGGTGGCCAAGATCTTCGTGGCATGCTGCATGCTGCACAATTTGGCCCAGCGCAGAGGACAGGCCCTCCCAGAGGAGCCACAGCCACCAGAGGAGGCCCCAGATGAGCAGGAAAAGGAGCTCCCTCCACCCCCAGCCCACAGAGCAGAGCTCACTGCTTACCAGCTTGGCGTCAGAGCCAGACAAAGACTCATAGAAACAAGTTTTGTGTGAAAGTAAGTGCACATTTATTTGTAATACTCACATAAGTGTTATCATCACACCCACCACCACCACCACCCACCAACCCTCACCCTCCAGAATGTGCCATCACTTTCCCCGTCCCCTCCCCGTCCCCTCTTACCCCTCCCACGGACTTCCTTTGCAGCTGGTGCTGCAGGGGAAGTCTGTTCAGATTCCTCCGATGGGCTACTCCCACTGTCCTCCTCCGTATCCACACAGCAGCCTGCGGCTTCGGCTGCGCTGTGGAAATCCGGCCACCTTGTTGGCTGTAGCCTGGCCACAGGACCCAGAATAGGAGCTGGTTTGGTGGGTGCTGCACTAGTGGCTGCGGAGGCGCCCGATCTCAAGGCCCACCTCTTAGCTGGTGGTTGCTGCCCACTGGAGGAGGAAGTGGATGGCAGGTCTTGCTGCACCACCACCGCTGGAGTAGGTGCTGTGACCTGAGGGTGCAGGCCTTCAATGCTGTGCTGCAGCTGTTGGAGTTGCTGGAGCACCTCCTGGTGGGCTTGGTGCTGCCCCTGGAGCAGTTCCTGGTGGGCTTGGCGCTGCGCCTGGAGCAGTTCCTGGTGGGCTTGGCGCTGCGCCTGCAGTGCTTCCCGCTGCAGCTCTAATTTTTGCTGCCGGTACTCCTCCAAGCGCACATTGTGGCGCAGCAAATCAGTGGCCAGCCGCAGGAGTTGTCTCCTTTGGCTGGAGGGCCTCTGGCGAGGAGCTGGCCCCCTATATGCATCCTCTGCATCAGAAAACTCAACCGGTGGTGGAGGTGCCGCCTCTGCCGGTGGTGCTGGTGGAGGTTGGGCCTCTAGTGCTGGTTCTGCTGCTGCAGGTGGTGGAGGTAGAGGCTGGACTGGTGCAGGTGGTGGTGTTAGAGGCTGGACTGCTGCTGCAGGTGGTGGCGGTAGAGGCTGGACTGGTGCAGGTGGTGGTAGTAGAGGCTGGACTGCTGCTGCAGGTGGTGGCGGTAGAGGCTGCACTGGTGCAGGTGGTGGAGGTAGAGGCTGGTGCAGGTGGTGGTGGTGGTAGAGGCTGGACTGCTGCTGCAGGTGGTGGCGGTAGAGGCTGCACTGGTGCAGGTGGTGGAGGTAGAGGCTGGTGCAGGTGGTGGTGGTGGTAGAGGCTGGACTGCTGCTGCAGGCAGTGGAGGTTGAGGCTGTTTTGCTGGTGTAGGCCTTTGTTGTGATTGGAGGCCACTAGGGCCAGCCTCATCAGAGTCATCACCTGTATAGCACAAGGGTGAGGAAGAGTGTTGGTGAAAATAACCCACTTTTGTCTTTCAGCATTCATCTACATAGCCCCACACTTAATGACACTGCAAAGAGATGGTGAGGAGGAATGGGTGGTTTGAGACCCATGTGAATGACAGCCCCACAGGCAGCTGGGTACAGCTGGTGGACGGACAGCCAAGACAAGGACACCGCTCACAACTTTGTGGACCCGGACAAGCAGTTTGTTGTATATTAGTTAAAGTGAAGGACATTTGAGCATGTCTTGTGTTACTACTGACTTGATACACTGCCTAGAACTGCTTTATGACCCCAATTACAGGCTCCTTAAGTTGCATGCATGTGGCCCACACTGACTAGAGCACAGAAGTGACAGAAGGAAATAGGCACAGTTTGGTGATGGGAAAATAGGAGGGAGTAGGGAAGGAAGAGCCCCAAAGTTGTGCCACAGTAATAACCTACACACACCCATAAGATAGGAGCCAAGTGTAAAGTATTATTGGGGGTGCTAAGCCCAGTGCAAATAAGCCCTCCCTGGACACCTACATGATATTTCCTCAATATTGGGGGTGCTCAAACACCCACTGAGTCTGCTCCAATGACACACATTAATACTACCACTACTCAGAGACCTTACACTGTAATTAAGCTGCACACACAGGACAAGTAAGAGGGAAGCCAATGACTACTGTAGGAATAGAGAGCAGGGGCGTAGCTACGGGTGGGCCTGGGTGGGCCCAGGCCCACCCAATCTCGGCCTGGGCCCACCCAGTCTTTTGGGACCCTCACCTACCACGACGACGATGACTTCGTTTTTTTGCCCGCAGCGGCCAGCGGACGTAAAAACAGCAGCGAGCCAGTCTCGACTCCGCGTCCTTCGCTTCCTGCCCTCTCAGCGTCCCGCCCGCCTGAAAGGAAATGACATCAGAGGAAGGTGGGACGGCACAGAGAGAGGGCAGGAAGCGAAGGACGGAGTCAAGACTGGCTCGCTGCTTGCTGCTTTTACGCTGCAACTTCGGGAGTGGAAGTGAGCCAGCCAGAAAGAAGCGATTTGGTTTCCACTCCTCCGCGCAGCCATCGCCGTTCGCTCAAAACACAGGGCAAGCAAACCTGTGAGCTGCTGCATCCACGTTGTCGTTCTTTTGAGGGGGGGGGCAGGGGAGATGCCAGATAGAATGGGGACGGGGATTGAAATAAACAGGATGGGCAGGGGAGAGAGGAGAATTGCCAGACAACAGGGATTGATGGAGGGGCAAGGGAGAGAGGAAATTTGCTGGAGATGGATGGAGGAGAAGGCAGGGGAGAATGGAGAGTTGCTGGACGGAGCGGAGGGCAGGGGAAGGGGAAGGAGGAGAATTGATGGACATGGCTAGATGGAGGGAAAAGGGGAGAGAGGAAATTGGCTGGAGATGGATGGATGGAGGAGAGGGCAGGGGAGAATGGAGAGTTGCTGGACGGAGCGGAGGGCAGGGGAAGGGGAAGGAGGAGAATTGCTGGACATGGCTAGATGGAGGGAAAAGGGGAGAGAGGAAATTGGCTGGAGATGGATGGATGGAGGAGAGGGCAGGGGAGAATGGAGAGTTGTTGGACGGAGCGGAGGGCAGGGGAAGGAGGAGAATTCCTGGACATGGATGGATGGAGGGAAAAGGGGAGAGAGGAACTTTTCTGGGTATGGTTGGATGGAGGAGAGGGCAGAGGAGAGAGGAGAATTGCTGAACATGGATGGATGAATGCAGGGGACAGAGGACATTTGCTAGATATGGATGGATGGAGGAGAGAGCAGGGGAGAATGGAGAGTTGCTGGATGGATGGAGGGAAGGGAGAGAAGTCAGGGAGGAGATGCGCATGGATGGAGGGGAGGGAAGAGAGGAGAAATGCTGGACATGGATGGAGTGGAGGGCAGGGAAGAGAAGGAAAAATGTTGGACAAGGATGGAGGGGAGGGAAGACAGAGGAAGTAGAATCACATGGATGGAGGGGAGTAAGGAGAAATGCTGGATATGGATGGTTTGGAACACGTTGAGGGCAGATACTGAAACTCGAGGAAGGATAGGGACAGGGCTACAGATGGTAGACAGGACACATAGGACACAGGAGGATGGTGGACATGGTGAGAGAAAAAATATCAGTTGGAAAGAAGACACTGCATAAAACAGAAGACACTGGGACCAAAGCGAATAGAAAAACTAAATGATCAGACAACAAAGGTAGAAAAAAGTATTTTATTCAGAATTTATTAATTGGAATATGTCAGCTTTTGGAAATGTGAATCTGTGATATTTTGCATGTAAGTTTCAATTTTTCTGGTATTGCTGCATGCTGAGTCTGACTTCTTGAGTTAACTTTCCAGTTCAGTATTTTGCCTTCATATTTTTTGATTTCTAGTTCCTTGTGTCATGTCTGTTGTGTCATGTGTTTTTCATGTGTGATCAAGGTGCAGTATTCTGCTAGCATGTAGTATTTGCAGCCCTTTTTGTTTTGCTTTTTTTTTTTCACGAAGTAGTGTATTGGTGTTTTAGAGCCTAGTGTAATTACAGTTCTGCCTTTTCAAGCATAAAGTTGTAGCTCGTCCTGTCCTTGGACTTAGTGCTGTTATGGTTTAGTAAGGATATGAGTGTGTTTTTGCACAAGTTTGTGTATAGCATTTTGCAGTGGAGAGATTGTGGGATAATGTAATTATATTTAAAAATATCAATTTTTCCATTAAGTATGTATGTGGTTATACTGATGCAGGGCAGCTGTTGGGCATCAAGTGAATTCTAAGGCATTATTTTGTAGGATCCCAAGAGACGCTACTCATATAGACAGTGCGTGCCCACCCATATTAGCTCTGGGCCCACCCAAAATCTCAAGTCTGGCTACGCCACTGATAGAGAGTAAGGGTACAGAGCAACTGAGTAGGGGGTAGGAGGTGAGGACACCATCATAAAGGTGGGCGTTTATTCCACATATGAAGACAGCCTGAGACACACCATGGTGAAACTCCTCCCCCACCTCCTTCCTCCCCCTGGCCCCAACTTGTATAACACAGTGTAGTGCAGCACAACAGATATCCCAACATCATAATGGACAACCTACCTGAGCCCTCAGGCTGGGCCAAGGTGTCAAGGGACCCGATCCCGTGGATGCCCTCCTGGGGTAGGAGGGCGTGGACCATCAGCTCCATGGGGGTGAGGTTGGCTGTGTCATGTGATGCGGGATTGGCCCCAGCCTTCCTCCTCACATTCCTCCTCAGCTTGCACCACTTGCGCTTGCAGTCCTTCACGTCCCTTGCACAGTGGAAGACTGCATTCACCCTGTCACGTACCGCCTCCCATTCCCGCTGCTTGGTGGTCGCAGCCAGTCTCTGCCCTGTGGGAGCAAACAGGTTGGTGTGCCGTTGCTCTATCTCCTGCACCAGGAGCTCCACCTCGGCATCAGAAAAATTACCCTTCCGGATTGGGGGCTGGCGTGGCGGCATTGTACCAATGGGGTTTCGAAAATACGGAGTGGGCGTTTATATCGTCACCAGGAACGCCCATTTTGGACGGGGGATAGGCGTGTCTGATATGGGCGCTTTAATTTCAATTATACACACAATTCCTAAACGTGCCCAGCTGAGGTAGCGATTTGGAGTGCGTGAGTTCGATTATGGGTAGATAACTATGGGCGTCCCCACCTGCCTTCCCCTTCTTGATTGCCATTTAAACCGCGATTTTATGCGCTGGGACTTTGGCAGTTCTGATTCACGTGAGTTCACACGTGTTACCCACATTTATATTAAGGTTTGTGTTTGGCAAGGTATGCTTCGGTACACCTGTGTATTTTGGGGGGTTGTTATTTGTGGTTGCCCTCAGCCCACAACGCTTCCGTTTCCATCCTTTGAGCCTCTTCCTGTCTCCCATTCTCTCTGCCTGGTTGTAGCAGGCAGTCTGTGGGAGCTAAGAAATTGCTACAGTCGCACCAAATCAAGCACCCCTCTCTTGGTAAGGGTCATTTCACTGAGGCAGATGTCCAGCTAATGTTCCAGAAGGTAGAAGGCGTACTACACATTTTTGAAAGAGACGTTCATGGTAAGCTCTTGTTTCTCTGCCACCTCTTCTCTTTCTGCTCATCATCAAGGAGTGTGCATTCACTGTATTTAGTCTGCAGTCATCTCTTAGCTCTCTTTTCACCAGGTTCCTGTGCACTGTTTGGAGGCCATCAGCCCTGTACTGTGTGGTTCTGCCAGGTCCTCAATGCTGTGGGCCAGCTGTTGCAGCTGCTGTATTGGTTCTCGGTAGGTTCAATCCTTGTTTGTGTGCTGAACCCCAGTCCCCATTTATGAAATGGCCACCCATTCTCACTTTTGATAGGAGGGGGAGGGGGAACAATATAGGCAATTCATGTTTTTAGCACAGTATTGAACACAGTCCTACAATCCTCCATAGTTCTGGAACAACAACATTTCTAACATGTAGACTGCAAACTAGTTTCAAGGTGGCCACAGGTACTGCCTACTGAGCCCTTAAGACATGGTGAGGGAGAGAGTTTGTGGTTACAGGTCCAAACCCAAATTACCTGCAGGTAGCTACAACCTGCTGGCTGCCGTGGCCTAGTGGTTAGATCACCAGCCTTGCCGGTTCAATTCCCACTCCTGCCCCTTGTGATCTAGAGCGAGCCACTTAACCCTCCATTGCCTCAGGTACAAACTTACAGTCCTCCTGGGACAGGGAAAGACCTGGAATGTAGGTCACCTTGACCTACTACTGAAAAAGGTGTGAGCAAACACCATATTTATTTGTGCCCTTCTGTAACTCTTGTATTATATTGCAACTGTGATGCAGTAAGCCTCCATCTAATGGTTTTCCCATTGTTTTCCCTTTTCTCCTCAGCACTATATACCATTGCAGATGCATAGAATGTGAAAAGATGAGGCAGCTGTTTGTAGGTCCCCCCACCAATTTGGTATGGTTGTGGGTAAGGGTGTCTGGTGATCACACTGAGAAAACATCATGTATGTGCTACCTAGGGTTATGTGCAAGAGTGTACTTGGCAGATCACAAGTGCTATAGACAACAAATCTATTATTAATGCCACTCTGTGCTGCGGGACTGTATGGTAAGGGGGAGGGAGAGAGGCTGGATGGCCATTTGTGTCCCTCAACAGTAAATAGCCATCCAGCCTTCGCGGCCCACCCCCCTGCACATAGGGCCATGGAGGTTGGAATGAACAGGTGGGCTTCTGTATGGGCACCATTATCACAGACATGCATCAACTTTCTCATTCACACTTCACATTTCATGCAATGCATATTGCTGCCTCCTCTCACATCAACAGCACCATTTGGTTATATGTAATGCACAACGCACACACTGTTAGTTTAAATGTGAAAAAAATATTTTTTATGTGCAAACCCCAACATATCCCCCCCCACCCCTACCCCTACAAATGCCCCACACACACAAAAATTCCCCAACACCCCTACATATCCCCCCAACCCCCCCTCCAACATCCCCCCCAACATACAAACAAATCACCCAACAACCCCCCTCACAAAATACAAACTATCACCCCCTTCCCCCCCTCCCCCCCCAAGTCTAGGATGGGTGGCCACGGCCTCTTATCAAGGCCCTCTGTAGCAGGGTAATGAGCAGCAGCAGGACCACCCTCAGTGGGCCCTGCAGCTGCTCATTACCCTGCCTAATGGTTCTTAGCTCCTGCAGCACCTGGTTCTGGCCATCTACCAGGTGCTGCAGGAGGCGCAGAACTGCTGCTGGGCCAAGGGCTGGAGGTGGCCCCGGGGATGCAGATGATGGCCCAGGGGATGGAGGTGGCCCAGGGCATGGAGAGGCCTCAGATGGAGGTGGCCCAGGGGCTGGAGCTGGCCCAGGGGATGGAGATGGCCGGGGAGGGGAGGGAGATGGTTCAGCTGATGATGGAGCTACAGGTGGGGAGGGGTCCTCTATAATGTCCTCATCAATGATGAGGACCCCCTCCTCTGAGTCCGACTCCTCATCATCATGGGCCTCCTCGGCCGGCTCCTACTCCTCCTGTTTGTAGCCCTCCTGGGCTGACTCCTCCTCCTCCTCCTCCAGGTGCCCCTCCTGGCCTGGCTCCTCCTCCTCCTCCAGGTGGCCCTCCTCATCTGCCTGCTCCTCCTGCTGGTGCTGGAGCCAGAACTGTGCCTAGGGTCTCCGGCACCCCCCTGCAGTTGGCGCCCCCCTCTCCGGCGCCCCCCCTGCAGTTGCCCCCCCCCGAAAACGATCGCTACACTACCCACCCTCTTCTCCCCAGATCCTTCTCCTTTTATTTTGTTTAAATTTACCTCTGTCCGGCGGCAGCGTAGCGTTAGTGAGAAGGAGGCTCTGATGTCATTTCTGATGTCAGAAGAAGGCGGAACTGAGCGAAGGGAAGACTGACACGTTGGGGCGGGGGAGCGCCGCCTCCTTCTCACTAACGCTACGCTGCCGCCGGACAGAGGTAAATTTAAACAAAAAAAAAAGGAAAAGGATCTGGGGAGAAGAGGGCGAGGTAAGCATGGTGCAGTGGGGCGCCCCCCAGAGGATGGCGCCCTCCTGCCATGCTTATCTCGCTTGCCGTGTTGGCACGGTCCTGGCTGGAGCCCTGTGTATGTAAGCAGAGTATGGATGAGATGAGCACATGCAACATGGCTTGCATAGTGCAGTAGCTGGGGTGGCCTGAGCCAGGGGATGGGGGAAGGTGTGAGGAGGTGTGGCCTATACCCATGGGGGACTGAGATGCATCAGATGACATGACAGGGAACCCTGGAAGCTGCACTGACACAAAACACACAGGACATGTTGGCAGACCACACTCATTGGTGACCAGCATATTTGCATTGTGAGATGCGACGAGGGTTTGGTGACCTGTTTTTGTTGTTTTTAATGGGGGGGGGGGCGGTGGGAAGGGTGTTTAGCACATTACTTTTATGTGAGGGAGGCCATGACATCCAGTAAAAGTAGGGCCTCAGGCAGGT
Source organism: Microcaecilia unicolor (assembly GCF_901765095.1). Classification (NCBI taxonomy): domain Eukaryota; kingdom Metazoa; phylum Chordata; class Amphibia; order Gymnophiona; family Siphonopidae; genus Microcaecilia; species Microcaecilia unicolor. The sequence continues at coordinate 182,058,730 of NC_044035.1, forward strand.
CTACCAGGACACACTATCCACCCACCCCAGAAAGGGGGAGACTAAAGTGAGGCATGTCATCTCATTCATCTCAGGGGGGGGGGGGGGGGGGATGGTCATTGGAAGTTGCAGCCACAGTCATGGGAGGGCACCTGCAACTTGCATCCTTGATCTGGGACCAATAAATATGTTATTACTTAGTAGTTGGCTATTAGCCACATGGAAATTGATATTGTACAGGACATTTGCATTATTCAATAAATATATCTACAAATCAGTACAAATCAAATCAAATCTGCTCAGTGTGCTGCTGCGGCTAAGAAAGCAAATAGAATGTTGGGTATTATTAGGAAAGGTATGGAAAACAGGTGTGAGGATGTTATAATGCCGTTGTATCGCTCCATGGTGCGACCGCACCTTGAGTATTGTGTTCAATTCTGGTCGCCGCATCTCAAGAAAGATATAGTAGAATTGGAAAAGGTGCAGCGAAGGGCGACTAAAATGATAGCGGGGATGGGACGACTTCCCTATGAAGAAAGACTAAGGAGGCTAGGGCTATACAGCTTGGAGAAGAGACGGCTGAGGGGAGACATGATAGAGGTATATAAAATAATGAGTGGAGTGGAACAGGTGGATTGTGAAGCGTATGTTCACGCCTTTCCAAAAATACTCGGACTAGGGGGCATGCGATGAAACTACAGTGTAGTAAATTTAAAACAAATCGGAGAAAATTTTTCTTCCACCCAACGTGTAATTAAACTCTGGAATTCGTTGCCGGAGAAAGTGGTTGAAGGCGGTTAGCTATAGCAGAGTTTAAAAAGGGGTTGGACGGTTTCCTAAGGACAAGTCCATAACCGCTACTAAACGGAACTTGGAAAAATCCAAAATTCCAGGCATAACATGTATAGAATGTTTGTACGTTTGGGAAGCTTGCAGGTGCCCTTGGCCTGGATTGGCCGCTGTCTTGGACAGGATGCTGGGTGTCGATGGACCCTTGGTCTTTTCCCAGTATGGCATTAATTATGTACTTAGGTACTATGTAGGTGTCCTGTTTTTGAATACTTACGGCGAGCCCTGAGGTGCCGTCGCACTGCCCGGATGAGCTCGGGCCTCTCCTGTCCTCACATGCGGGAACCTCCTCTCAGGGACTCGAGGTCCGGGTGAACCCCGAAGCATCTGTAAGATATAAGTTTTGTAGAGCAGGAGTCAGGGGCTGGTCCTTCTTGCCCTCTGCACACACATTCATTTGTTATTCCAAATAGCAGAGAGGAGGGTCAACACTGTTGGGGGGGGGGGGGACCACCTCCATTGGTACAGATTCATAGGAGCCACCTTTTTAAAATGTTTGGGGGTGCTACCCCCAGTGGAGATCACCCCTCCCTGGATACATACAAGGCTCATTTATCTATATTGGGGGTGCTCAAGCACCCACAGCAGCCACCGAGTTGGCTCCTACTGCAGCTGATACCATAGAGGTGGCCATGAGGCCAGAAAGTACCGTTTGTATGCATTATAATTTATGCTTGTAAAACTACTTTATATGTGTTATCATTACCATGTTATCAGTATGCTATACGTTTAATTGGTATAATGTTTCCACTATTCGATGTGTTGTAAGCCACATAGAGCCTGCAAAGAGGGGTGGGAAAATGTGGGGTTCACATGCAAGAAAATAATTAAATAACGAAATACATTATGTAGGGATGTGGGAAATGGTCGTCCTTTCAAGAACATACATTTTATTAGTGATTGTGCATGTACCCATAGTACTCATATCCTTGCATGCACACTCCAGTTACTGGTTACATTGATGACGGAGCTGTTATATGTGTAGGTACAGGGGGGGGGGGGTGTGGGCCAAACACTTACCTTTCAAGCCTGTCCCTAATGCGGGACCAGGCTCTCATGGCCTGTAGCCTGGGGGGCAGGTGGTGGTGCTGAATAAAAGCCTATGGCAGTGCCTTAGGCACAGCCGCACCAGCAGCAGGCTCTCCTCGTGCCGAAAGTTTGGCTCACGTCGGTGTGCCATTTTTTCAGTGAGTGAGAGAATAGGTGTTTGGAAAATCAGTGCCTTATATGGACGTCCTTGCGTGACGGACGTCGTTTCGTGCACAGCTCCATATATGGATTTACTATCCCATATATGGCCCTATCAGCACGTGGACGCCGTCGTAAGCATAGACGTCTTTGACGTGCATGCCTGGTTGTTATGCATGCGGAACTTGCCTTATATAGATGAGTATGAAGCACCCGACCCTTTTCACATAAACACAATATGATATAGCTGCATGTTCAGTAGGTGTACAGTGCATGCAGTTTCCGGACATCCAGATAGGGCACATATGAGGAATATTCGGTGGAGCAGCATGATCTTTCTGTAGTTGACGCATATAAACGTCCCTCATATTTTCCTACCTGGATGCAGTGGCGTAGCCAGACCTGAGATTTTGGGTGAGCCCAGAGCTAATATGGGGGGCACGCACGTCTATAAGTATGAGTAGTGTCTCTTGGGATCCTACAAAATAATGCCTAAGAATTCACTCGATGATGGATTTCTAAGTAGTCTGAGCCCAACAGATGCCCGGCATCAGTATAATCACATACACACTTAATGGAAAAATTGATATTTTAAATATAATTACATTATCCCACAATCTCTCCACTGCAAAATGCTATACACAAATCTTGTGCAAAAACACACTCATATCTTAAAACCATAACAGCACTAATTCCAAGGACAGGATGAGCTACAACCTTATGCTTGAAAAGGCAGAACTGTAATTACCCTAGGCTCTAAAACACCAATACACTACCTCGTGAAAAAAAGAAAAACAAAAAGGGCTGCGAATACTACATGCTAGCAGAATACTGCCACCTTGATCACACTTGAAAAACACATGACACAACAGACATGACACAAGGAACTAGAAATCAAAAATATGAAGGCAAAATACTGCACTGGAAAGTTAACTCAAGAAGTCAGACTCAGCATGCAGCAATACCAGAAAAATTTAAACTTACATGCAAAATATCACAGATGCACATTTCCAAAAGAGACATATTCAAATTAATAATATTCAAATTAATAAATTCTGAATAAAATACTTTTTTCTACCTTTGTTGTCTGATCTATTCGCTTTGGTCCCAGTGTCTTCTGTTTTACGCAGTGTCTTCTTTCATTTGATATTTTTTCACTCACCATGTCCACCATCCTCCTGTGTCCTTATGCGTCCTGTCTACCATCTGTAGCCCTGCCCCTATCCTTCCTCGAGTTTCAGTATCTGCCCTCAACGTGTTCCAAACCAGCCCTTAAACTCAGCAGTTTTCCCTCCATCCATATCCAGCATTTCTCCTCACTCCCCTCCATCCATGTGCATACTTCCACTGTCTTCCCTTCCCTCCATCCATGTCCAGCATTTCTCCTCTCTCCCTTCCCTTCCATGTGCATCTCCTTTTGTCTTTCCTTACCTCCATCCTTGTCCAACATTTCTTCTCCTCCCTGCCCTCCATCTCATCCATGGTCCAGCATTTCTCCTCTCTTCCATCCCCTCTAGTCCATGTGCACCTCCTTCCTGACTTCTCTCCCCTCCCTCCCTCCATCCATTCGTCCAGCAACTCTCCATTCTCCCCTGCCCTCTCTCCAGCCATCCATCTCCAGCAAATTTCTCCTCTCTCCTCTTCCGCTCCATCCATTCATGTCCAGCAATGTTTCTTCTTTCCCCTGCCCTCCGCTCCATGTCCCAGCAACTCTCCATTCTCCCCTGCTCTCTCCTCCAGCCATGCATCTCCATCAAATTTCCACTCTCCCTTTCCACTCCATCCATTCATGTCCAGCAATTTTCTTTCTTTCACCCTGCCCTCCGCTCCATGTCCAGCAACTCTCCATTCTCCCCTGCCCTCTCCTCCAGCCATGCAATCTCCAGCAAATTTCCACTCTCCCCTTTCCGCTCCATCCATTCATGTCCAGCAATTTTCTTCTTTCCCCTGCCCTCCGCTCCATGTCCAGCAACTCTCATTCTCCCCTGCTCCTCTCCTCCAGCCATGCATCTCCAGCAATTTCCTCTCCCCTTTTCCCTCCATCCATCCCTGTTGTCCAGCAATTCTCCTCTTACCCTGCCCATCCTATTTCTGTCCATCCCCTTCCCCCCTTCTATCCAGCGGTGTCCCCCCCTCCCCCTTCACAGCATCTCCAAGGCAAGCCAACTTCCGTTCCAGTCTACTCCCGAAGTCGCAGCGACGAACGGGCAGGCAGCGCTGCGGTAGTAAAAGCCAGCAAGGAGACTGGTTCGACTCTCCGTCCTTCACTTCCCTCCGTCTGCGTCCCGCCTTCCTCTGACGTCATTTCCTTTCGGGCGGGACGCAGAGGGAGGGAAGTGAAGGACGGAGAGTCGAACCAGTCTCCTTGTTGCTTTTACTACCGCAGCGCTGCCTGCCCGTTCGTCGTTGCGACCTTCGGGTAAAAGTCGCCGTTTCAGTCGTCGTCGCTTGGGCGGGCCTGAGCCAAGATTGGGTGGGCCTGGGCCCTACCCAGGCCCACCCGTAGCTACGCCCCTGCTGGATGTCCAGAACAGCATGTACTGTACTGCGGTACACCTATGACATTCTTTTACACACTTTCTGATTTGGTCGTTTGCACCTGCGATAATCGAACGTGTTAGGGCGCCCTATTTAGTCACGCTTATGCGCTCCTCATTTGGTCGTTTTGCAACAGGGATAATCGATTATCGAAAAACGCCCCCATATATTTTTCGATTATACATGCTGATTTTGGACGTTTTCGTAAGGACGTCCTAATGCGTAATGGACGACCTTTCGATTATGCCCCTCCCGTGTTTTTTGCCTCCAACGCAATCTTTTTTCGAAGTGTCTCTTAGCCTTGCTTATCAGTGCTTTGCTACCTCTCCAGCAAGCAAGAACAGAAAATAACTTTCTTTAAGGACAATTTAAAATACCACATTAAACAATATGAGAGTGGGTTTTTACTAAGTCCAGAATTTCATGAGTCTGCAACAATATTCTCCCAGAAGACACCATCAGGGGAGGAGGGAGGGGAATATGTTATCCATTAATTCAAAACTTGTAATCCAAAATATAAAACTAGGGCGGGGATAGTCACCAAGAAGTTCTCTATTATCAATTAGGATAAACTGGATTCCTATTACACATCTTCTTCAATCCATTCTGACACTCAACTTAAACCATTCAGAAACTCTTTAGCTGCCTTCACGGTGGTAAAGATGAATACAGGAAGGCAAACCAAATCTTGTACTCAAATAGCTGCGAACAATTCTTCTGAGTGCCAACACCTATGCGGAGTTAGTCTTAGAAGTAAAGTATTCTCTTCCTCTCAAACTCCAAAGTCTACCTGATCTCAAGGCCTGCAGGATAGCAGTCTTATGGCAAAATTATGAAGCTTAAGTATCACGTCTCTAGGTCTGGTTGCACCCTCTCATCGAGGCCCCCAATCTGTGTGCTCTCTCAATATAGCGGAAACCAGTCTAAGTTTGTAAATTCGGATTTTGTTTCCAAGAAACCTCTTGGTTCTTGTTCTTGTACTGTTTCTGGTATACCAACCAGCCTCAGATTATTCTTCATGACTAACTTTTTAAATAGTCATTTTATCTTCTAACTGAGTGAGCCTTTTTTCCATGCATGTTCAGGTGTCTTCTGCCTTCAGGCTGTGTCCTCTAATTTGGCAGGTGTACCTGTTACATCCCAATTGCCATACCTAAAATTTCCACTTTATTCTGCATGACATCAAGTCTGTCAAATGCTTCTTTGAATTTCAAGTCTAATGGCCTTTTCCACAGCAGTGGTAAAATCAGCTGTTATTTTCGGCCACCTATGCAGAGCTCACCTCTAGGGCCAAGGAATCATCCTGATCCACCATCTTTGATTCCTGTGGCCTCATCCAATTGCACTATTTTCACAGCAGCTTAGAAGTCATTTTGCTTCTGTTAGGACTGCTATTGGCCCTAGAGCCTGTGAGTTCAGGAGAAATGCTGCAGGAGAATAGAAGGTAAGAGGAGTCACAGAAGTGTGACCTTTGCTCAGTGAGGACAGAGAGGGAGAGATTCAAGCTCAATAGGAGGTGTGAAATCATAAACTGAGAGGCAGCCAAGCCTGCAGATGAAAGAAATCCTCGCCTGCTGAGGAGGGATGAAGGATGAGGAACAATGAAGGACCAAGTGAATCATGCCCAAAAAGAAGGCTCACCCTGTCCTTCACAGAGGAAGAGAGACAGAAAAAAGATTTATAATGAAGAGAAATCCAGGAATACCAAGTGGAGTTAGGGAGGATGTCTGTGCAGACTTCTAAAAGGGAAAAATAAGAAAAGAGTGGTTGTAAGATTAAAGATTAACAGGAGTAACTTCCATGTTGCATTGTCCTCTCTCTTCATTGTGCCTCATCTCTCTCTACATAAGCAATACCTCAGATTCATCCACCTTCACAGCCATCAAAGTTGTTCAGTGAATTGATGTCCTGATCTGAACTGCAGCTGATCCCTTCTGACAGTACTCTGTGTACAGCCTTCTTATCTCACAATGGGGAACGTTGTCATCGACATTGTGACACCGTAGTAGGATGGAGGAAGTAACCTGAACCTAAAGTACAGAGGATGTCAGACAGTGGTGAATACATTTCCAACTGGAGTTTCACAGTATGAAATGAATTAAAATTTGGAATAGTTTAAAAGTATTGAATGGTGATTTTCATTTTCCATCTAAGAGAGAGAAAGTGGTAGTAGATGGTTTGGATGAGCAGACTGGATAGGCCAAATGATCTTTATCTGCCTTAATTTTGCTATGTTTCTATGTGTCTGTTAGTGTAAGTTACTGCTCAGATAGCAAAGCCTAGAGGGCTTAGGATATTATCTGACAAAGCAGCCATTGGTTTCATAGACTGGTGGTGGGAGGACAGAAAGTATGTAAAGATGCAAAGAATCATTGAGCACCCTGAAATCTTTGCTCTAAGAAATCTTTTCATAAATTCTTGTTTAATGCAAACTAAACTTTTTATTAGATTGTAATGTATTTGAGTTATTAATTTATATTGTAGCACTGTATTTGATATTGTATATGTGATTTTACCTCAATTGTTTTGGATTTACCACCAAGGACTGTGGTACATAAGCATTAAAAGTAGATAGATGGATATTGTAACTTTTTAATCTGATGAACTTTGCATATGCTACTACCTCAGCTCTCAGATGATCAAAATGAATCATAGTATCTTTCCCGATTTTCAAAAGATAGTCTATTGAACCATTTAACAGACTTGCAGTTGGCATGAAATTTAGGTGATGGTATCACCATTCATTTGGACTCATTCTCTTCATACCTCTGTGGTCAATGGGAGAAAGCATCTGCATTCCTATGGCATCAGCCTGGATTTACTGTAACTTAAAACTGTAGGCAACCCAGGCAGCCATTCATCACTGGCCCGGTGGCATCCAACTTTGCTGTATTTAGGCATAGGTGAGTAGCTTGTTATCATTTTTCATCATAAAATTGGGATTTATAAAGTTAATTGTGGAACATATCAATGACAGCCCTTTTAAGAGCTAATAACTTTACTTGATGGCTTACAATGACTGCAGGATATCACTGTCTGTTCTTGTTCAACATGGCACCACATAATGCTTGGTAGGAATTGCAAAGGCTAAGACAGGGGTTTGTGGTAAGCTTTTCAATGATAGTCCTGAAGGCAATGGTGCACTCTTGAGTCCATATGTCTCAAAATGTTCATTAACTAGTTGTACTTCTTAGAAATTGTCTTGCAAGGAGCTTTTGTGTGAGTCAGAGGATATCCCTGGGTCAGGTTGGTAAGGGGGCATATTACAGGCAGAATATTTCCGAACAAACAAGAAGGATAGGCCAGGCGGTTAAGGTCATGTGTTTTTTCTGGGAGTGAACAGTTGCCATACCTTCTTCAGACAGCATGGAACTAATTTTATAAAGGTTCTTCCACGGTGAAGTTTGTATAAACTCGTAAGTATATGTAGTGATAAGACAGCATAAATACGCCATGCATAGGCATACAAGGGGTAGGAATGGCGTTATGATTGTACCGCATATTTTGCAAAATACTTGAGTACATACATAGAGCACACACATTTACCCTGCTGCTGTTTTTCTCTGAGAGCTCAGTCTTGCTATTTCCTCTTTCACTATACAGTCATCATCTCTAACTCTAAAACATATAGGCTCATGAATCTCAACATGTATACGCTGGAAGAGAATGCAGGAAAGAGGGAATATGAAGAGACGTTTAAATACCTCAGTGGTGTTAATGTACAGGAGGTGAACCTTTATCAAATTAAGGAAACCTCTGGAATGAGAGGGCAATAAGATGAAGTTAAGAGGAAATAGGCTTAGGACGAATCTGAGGAAATACTCTTTCACGGAAAGGGCGGTGGATGCATGGAATGGCTTTCCTGTGGAGGTTGTGGAGATGAAGCTGTAGTCAGAGTTTAAGAAGGCATGGGACAGATATGTGGGATCTCTTAGGAAAAGGAGGAGTTTAGTGGTTACTGAGGATGGGCAGACTAGATGGGCCATACAGCCCTTATCTGCAGTCATGTTTCTATGTTTCTAAAATAATTTAAATAGGATATACACAAATATGACCCTACCTTGCTTTCTGTTTATATTGATAGAGATTTCTTTCAAATGGCTAAGCTGTGTTTTAAACTAAAGTTAAGAAACACTAATCTGAGGTTTCCTGTGACTATTAGTTATGTTCTACACTGATACTCTGGTAAACTCTAATGGTAAGAGACTTTAAATGCTGAAAAACTATTCCCTGAGCTGCCTTTGCTAAATAATTAGAGTAACTTAAAATAACATAATAAAGTTACCTACATAAGTACATAAGTAATGCCACACTGGGAAAAGACCAAAGGTCCATCGAGCCCAGCATCCTGTCCACGACAGCAGCCAATCCAGGCCAAAGGCACCTGGTGAGCTTCCCAAACGTACAAACATTCTATACATGTTATTCCTGGAATTGTGGATTTTTCCCAAGTCTTCACCACGTTCTCTGGCAATGAATTCCAGAGTTTAATTATGCATTGGGTGAAAAAAATTTTTTCTCTGGTTTGGTTTTAAATTTACTACACTGTAGTTTCATCGCATGCCCCCTAGTCCTAGTATTTTGGAAAGCATGAACAGACGCTTCACATCCACCTGTTCCACTCAATATTTTATATACCTCTATCATGTCTCCCCTCAGCCGTCTCTTCTCCAAGCTGAAAAGCCCTAGCCTCCTTAGTCTTTCTCCATAGGGAAGTCGTCCCATCCCCGCTATCATTTTAGTCACCCTTCGCTGCACCTTTTCCAATTCTACTATATCTTAATTGAAAACAGTACTCAAGGTGCGGTCGCACCTATTTAAGTCTACCTTTCCCCATGTTTAAAGCAATTTCCCAGCAAATACGTACCAGTGAAATTCTCTCCTTCTCTGGAATTCAGTGCTACAAAAGGAATAAAAATGGGTGGCAGACCTCACTGCAGTTTTTTTTAAACATTGGAAGCAATTTATTAAGCAGCACTTTACATATGTTTTTATGCCCACTGCTGATTTTTCTGCCCTAATTTTTCTTCCTGCATCAGGAGTAAGATCAGCAAAGGAAAATCAAGCATAACCATGGAGCTGATGGGTAGTGCTGAGGAATAAATGCTGATAAAAGTCCAAGATGCCTCCTGACCTCATGTTAGTGAGTGCAGAAGGGGAGGTAGCTGAAATTCCATCTGGTCTTCGTTCAGAAAAATACATCTACACAGATAATTATTAATGGCCCATTTTGTCACTTTGTTCAAAGCATAAGAGAGACTGCTTGTATTAGACACTGCAACTCATTCTCCAGGCTGCCTTCTGTCTTTTGACAGGTAAGAGAGGTAGGCTTGGATGGAGAGGAACACAAAATATTCCAATTCAAAGAAGAAATCCATGATTGGATAATGTGCACTCTGATTCAGAAATGTTGAGTTCTCAATCATCATTTCACATTTCAACTATGTATATATATATATATATAATATATATAAGGTATCATCTTATTTTCTTTTCCATGTTTTATTTTGTTTGATTTCTATTGATAACCTTAAGAGTGGACTAACACGGCTACCACACTCCTCAACTATCTATATATAAAAGGCACTTTGAAGCCTCAAGCCGGAAACTTGAGGCGCCCGAGATATCCGGTTTGGCCTGCAGGATCCAGTCACTGTAGCTCCGCCCTCGCGTCAAAACGCGATGATGTTGAGGGCGGGGCGGGCCCTCGCGTCAAAACGCGATGACATTGAGGGCGGGGCGGCCCTCGCAACCACGTCACTGAGGGACGAAGGGACGAAGAGGAGAGGTGTGCAACTCGGAACGGAGGCACGGAGGGGGTGTCTGCAACTCGGGAGGGAGGGAGGACAGGGGGGGGGGATTACCCTGCTAGCGCCCGTTTCATTTTGCCAGAAACGGGCATTTCTTACTAGTATTTGCTAAACTAAGCTGAGCAGATTCTAAGCAGTTATAATAAAGATACCAATATAGGAGACAAAATATATTTGGAGAATCACATTAGGAGATCTCAGTTACAAAAGTTATCATGGTCATAATTTCCAGTATTACTACAATAGTTATCTATCCAAGGTAGCAAAAAGGTAGGATGGGAAGGAGTTATAAGGCGAGGGCAGTACTTTGGTGCCACAAAGCTACATCAATCTACTGCACCAGGGAAATGTGGCCAGTCCTCAAGGAAAGCATGGCCATAGTAATAAGCTTTCAGAGGTGTTTAAATTATTTAAAGGAGGGCTTCAAGCACATATCTAGAGCAGGGGTTCTCACCTGGTCCTCTGTTATACTTAGCCAGTGTAGGGGGTTACTGAGAGGACGGTCACAAGGAAAGCGAGAGCGACCCAAGAAGAGCGGAGGAGGCAAGCCATATCCCATATGATTAGGAAGCTTGCCCCCTGGTGGGTAAAAGAGCAGGGGAAGGAAGGGATAGGCTAGGAACTACTGACCCCATAATGCATCTGACCCAAAACAGTACGAGCAAGCAGTGGGGGAGGAGGAGCAGGATTGGGAGATGAGTTCCAATTAGGGTAAAGATGAACAGCTGGGGGAGCCTGAGTGGGTGGAGGAGGTGATGGAATAGGATAAAGTGAAGAGTCAGGGAGAAGGTAGGAGGAGGAAGGAATGGAGGTGTGATGTCTGCTTGGGCTCAGTCTAGAGGAGCCAAGGTGAGAGGTTTGCTGGCTGCCGTCTTTTCCTAAACTGAGTGGTATTGGAAGAGATGAATTGAGACAGTTGGGGAATAGGCTGTGGCAGAAAGTACCCAGAGATTGAGGCAGAAGAGGAGAGTGAAACTGCCGGCTGGGGTGGAAGAAAGGAAGATAACATTGAATTGCTGTGAGCTTTATATTGCAAGTCAAGGAAGGAATCTGGGTTACCCTGTGGATATTAACAAGGGTTAATGATTGAAATGTGAACTATATGCTGCAATTCAAAGAAGGAATCCTCTTGGAACCCTGTGAATATTAACAAGGGTTAATGTTGAAGGAGGAAATAGCATCAGGTATTGCAAGAAAGATGAACTGTGTTTGTGTGAAAAATAAAGAGGAATTCTTTTAAGATATGACTGAAGTCTTTGGTCATCCTTTGAGAAAATATTATTCATAAAAACCACCTTTGAGGTAGACTGAATGAAAGGAGGATACAGAGGTGGACCTCAGAACGGACAGTTGCCCGGGGCAGACGGAGCAGGAGGCATAGTTGGAACAACCTGGCCAAGCAGGGTTGGCCGTGGCCCAGGAGTGGAAGGGTGACCGACTGACAGCAGTCAGGTTTTCAGGATACTCAGAATAATATGCATGAGATAGATTTGCATGCCCTACTTCCATTGTATGTATATATGATTTATTAGTAGACTGTCATTTGGACATGTTATTTATTACTGAAACTTGGCTTCCCAGCCAAGGAGAGAGAGCAATATCTTATCTTATTATGTATATAGTCCACCTTCTCCCCTCAAAAAATGTCCAAAGCAGATAGCAACATAAAATAAAACCAGTCAATCACTAGGATGAAATCCAAGGCAGTTTAAAACATATATAAAAACTTAAAATAACACTACTTCAGGACTATGACTCTTGGATAAGATATTTATGAAATAAGAGGTCTTGAGCTGTTTATGAAAGAGCCTATAAGAAGACAACTTTCCAATATCTAATTGAAAGGCAGCTAAAAGCAGATATGTCTTCAGTTCCACTTTAAATTTTGAGTTGGACATTTTCAGTTGTAAATGCTTTGGAAGAGAATTCCAGAGAGATGGTGCTAATAAAAAATGCCAAAGACAAGAGGATTCAAGGTAAGTGAAGAAGATGATCACCATGAGAGCGAGAGTGCGAGAAGGTGTAAGGAATGATATGAGAAGAAATATATAGAGGAGTACCAGAATATAGTCTTGTGAGCTAGGGTGAGCTCGTCTTTTAACTAAGGTGCACTAGCGTTTTTAGTGCATGCATAAAATTAGCGTGTGCTGTGTAGGCACCTATAAGGTTATTGTGGGTGCCTACATAGCACACACTAAAAACGCTAATGCGCATCTAGCGCAGCTTAGTAAATGGGGCCCTAAATCTTATTCTGTAGGTAATCGGCAGGCAATGATATTGTTTTAACAAGGGAGAGACATGGGCAAGGCGACTTGTATGCAGTGGTGTGCTGGCAAATGTTTAACAAGAGGCTCTCTCTCCGGGCATAGCCAGCCGTACAATTTGGGGGAGCAGGGGGGCTTGGGATGGCCTAGGAGGGCAACATATTCCTCACTCTCCCCTCTCCCCCCCCATGCGGGCACGCTAGGCATACGCAGGGATGCCGACCATCTTTCTCTTTTGATCTAGGCATAGGAAAAAAAATAGATTTTAAATGCTCCCAGGTTTCAACCTAGTTCATGTTCATGTTTAATGTGGGATATAAATGTCATAAATAAGTAAATAAATAGTAGAAACTCTGGATGCTGAGCACCTGATTCTCATAATATGATGCCTGTTTTAGTGGCCCATTACTATAACCAGCCCCTCCAAATGACACACTAATTACAATTTATAATGTTACTATTCTACCTATGAAAAGTTATTCCATTATTATACTTCCTCTGTGTACATCCGTATGCTGCACAAGCTGGCATGTTTGAACATATAACAGAGATCAAATAAAAATGCTTCCAATATTAAATAACGACAATGTGGATGCAGCAACTCAAAGGACTGTTTTGCTTTGAATGTACAAGGATGACGGCTGCACGGGGGAGGGAAAGAGACAAACCTCTGTGGATTCAACTTGACATCGTGCGTCTCCTGTTCTCAATCTAACCTCCTTGGACTGCAGCCCTGCACGCGCTGCTGCTGGCTTCCTTTCTCCTCCCAGGCCAGTACTGCGGTGGCCTGAAGGAACCACAAGCTACAACCTCTACACTCATGGTGGGCAAAACAAAAATCAGCATGAAACCATGTGCGGGCCTGTAGCCCTGCGTGCACTGCTGCCGGCTTCCTTCCTCCTCCCTCCCCTCACAATGTAACTTCCTGTTTTGGAGAGGGAGGAGGAAGGGAGCCAGCAGCGGCATACGCAGGGCTACAGCCCCGCGCATGGTTTCATGCTGTTTTTTGTTTTGCCACTACAAGGGTTGGAGAGGAGGAGAGCAAATGAGATGCCCAAACCACAGGGCAGCGGAATGCTGATGCCGCCAAGAGGGGACCTGAGCCATCCCAGCCCAAATTTTAGGAGCCAGTTGTTAAAGTTTAACAACCAGCTCCCAAAATTCTTTAAAAAATAACAAACGGCTCTGGCAAGCTGGTGCGAGCCGGCTCCAGCACACCACTGCTTGTATGACAAATAATCCTGATAGCTAGATTCTGAAATTCTGAAAAGACTGTAATCATCGTAAAAGAGATTGAGAAAGACTAGCATAGGCAATGTTACAATTGTCGAGTCTTGAGGTCACTAAAGTAAGTAGCAATGTGATTTGGGATGAGTGATCCCACTCTCTGTTGGAGTCCCTCGGGGATCTGTCTTTGGACCCCTTCTTTTTTCAATCTACACCTTTCCCTGGGATCCCTGATGTCATCTCATGGCTTCCACTATCATCTTTATGCTGATGACACCCAGCTTTATCTCTCCACACCAGACATCACTGCGGAAACACAGGCCAAAGTATCGGCCTGCTTATCCGACATTGCTGCCTGGATGTCCAACCGCCACCTGAAACTGAACATGGCCAAGACCGAACTTCTTGTCTTCCCACCCAAACCCACTTCTCCCTCTCCCTCCACTCTCTATCTCAGTTGATAACACCCTCATCGTCCCTGTCTCATCTGCCCGCAACCTCGGTGTCATCTTCGACTCCTCCCTCTCCTTCTCTGCGCATATCCAGCAGATAGCCAAGACCTGTCGCTTCTTCCTCTATAACATTAGCAAAATTTGCTCTTTCCTCTCTGAGCACACCACCCGAACTCTCATCCACTCTCTCATTACCTCTCGCCTTGACTACTGCAACCTACTCCTCACTGGCCTCCCACTCAGCCATCTATCCCCCCTTCAGTCCATTCAGAACTCTGCTGCACGTCTTATCTTCCACCTGGACAGATATACTCACATCACTCCTCTCCTCAAGTCACTTCACTGGCTTCCGATCAGGTACCGCATACAGTTCAAGCTTCTCCTACTAACCTACAAATGCACTCGATCCACAGCCCCTCCTTACCTCTCTACCCTCATCTCCCCTTACATTCCTACCCGTAACCTCTGCTCTCAAGACAAATCCCTCCTTTCAGTACCCTTCTCCACCACCGCCAACTCCAGGCTCCGTCCTTTCTGCCTCGCCTCACCCCATGCGTGGAACAAACTCCCTGAGCCCATACGCCAGGCCCCCTCCCTGCCCATCTTCAAATCATTGCTCAAAGACCACCTCTTCAATGTTGCCTTCGGCACCTAACCACCACACCTCTACTCAAGAAATCTAGACTGTATCAACTTGACATTTCATCCTTTAGATTGTAAGCTCCTCTGAGCAGGGACCGTCCTTCTTTGTTGATTTGTACAGCGCTGCGTAACCCTAGTAGCACTCTAGAAATGTTAAGTAGTAGTAGTAGTAGAGTGATCCAGAAATGAACAGATTGTGCAGAATTGCCTAAGAGCAAAAAAAACCAGGAAAGATAAATAGGACCAAGAATATTATAATGCCTCTGTATCGCTCCATGGTGTGACCTCAGTTTGAGTATTGCGTTCAGTTCTGGTTGCTGTATCTCAAAAAAGATATAGTGGAATTAGAAAAGGTTCCTCTCATATAAGGAGAGGCTAAAAAGGTTAGGGCTCTTTAGATTGGAAAAGAGATACCTGATATGATTGAGTTCTACAAAATTCTGAGTGGTGAAGAATGGGTAAAAGTGAATTGATTTTTCACTCTTTCAAAAAATACAAAGACCAGGGGTTAATCAATGACATTGCATGGAAATACTTTTAAAACAAATAGGAGGAAATATTTTTTCACTCAACGAATAGTTAAGCTCTGGAACTAATTGCCAGAGGATGTGGTAACATCAAAGAGTATCTGGTTTTAAAAAAACGTTTGGAGAAGTTCCTGGAGGAAACGGTCCTGTAGTCTGCTTGCCCTGGAATCGGTAGCATGGAATGTTGCGACTATCTGAGTTTATGCCAGGTACTTGTGACTTGGATTGGCCACTGTTGGAAGCAGGATACTGGGCTAGATGGACCATTTGTCTGACCTAGTATGGTTATTCTTATCTTTTTAACAGGATTTCACCAAATAAGTTACCTGAGGTTCAAAAGTCAATCTGCTGTCAATTATAATTCCAAGATATTTAAAGCGAGAAACCAATGTAAGAGGATTTGTACGGAGAACTGTTGATATACTAGGGATAGAGAAATGGCCAGTTATCTAGTAACTGACCGTTTTAGAGTGGATAAGCACCAGAAGGTTATCAGATAACCACTGGGAAATCTTCAGTAATGATCGTTGTAGAGTAGAGATACCAGGAGCCAGGGGGTCATGTAATAGATTATGAGGATGTCATCTGAATTGACATAAGCAAAAAGTCATAAGGCTTGTATAAGTCTGAAAGGTGAATAATTAGAGGGCACATGGAATATCATTTCAATCTTCTGTATTTGTGGCAGGAGAAGGAAAATTAGAAGGATCTGGTGAAAGGCTCTCTTCTTTTTCAGTGCTATTTCATCATCAGTTATATCAGACAATTAAATTAGTTTGCCTGACATTTTATTACATCCTTAAGTACACACAGAGAGGGTACAAAGTACACGACAATGTCCAAAACAGCAGTAAAAAAGCACAAAGAGGCTTCAAAATAGGAACACAGATTTTTAATAATATAGTTTCGGTACCAATCTTGTATCAATGACCCGACACGAGCCGTGTTTCGGCACACAGCGGCTGCGTCAAGGGTCAATGAGTAATTCTTGAGCAATTCTGACTGTAAAGGTCTGGTGCACAAAACGGAGATACCTCCCCCACACGATGCACACTAAGTTAAAATTTCTACTTCTCACAGTCTGATGTGAAAACAGTCCACTGTGAACTGGAAATAAATCAAATTGTAGGTATCTCCGTTTTGTGCACCAGACCTTTACAATCAGAATTGCTCAAGAATTGCTTATTGACCCTTGACACAGTCGCTGTGTGCTGAAACACGGCCTGTGTCGTGCCATTGATACAAGATTGGTACCGGAGCTATATTATTAAAAACTAGTAAAAAAGCCCCGTTTCTGATGCAAATGAAATGGGGGCTAGCAAGGTTTTCTTCTGTGTGCATGTGGGAGTTTGTGTGTCCCTGCCCTCTGCCCTCTCTCCCTTCCCCTGTGTTGTCTGTCCTCTCTGTCCCCTCCCCCCTCGGAGTCGAGTCCTTCAGTGTTAAGTTTCCTGCTGTGTTTGTTATAGAGATAGTGAGGGCTTCTCCCCTCTCTCCCCTCCCCCCTCTGAGTCCTTCACTGTTACAGAGAGAGCGATTTGATTTCGTGCTTTGCTGTGTTTTTCTTCACTGTTTGTGTTACAGAGAGAGCGAGGGCGGGGCAGACACTCATGGGGAAACCGGATATCTCTCCCCCTTCACACTTCCGGCTGGAGGCTTCATTTAGAACGTTGGTGGTGCCTTTTATATATAGAGATCTGCGTCCCTATTTTGAAGGCTCTTAGTGCTTTTTTTATGCTGTTTATTAGATCCATTGCCACCCTGTTATTTGGAGACCTGAAGAGGCACTGGGTCCCCTTTGTAAGATAGTAGACAGTAACTTGCAGGAAGGGATAGTGCCTTCTGAACTGAAATGTGCTACTGTCACCCCTTTATTGAAAAAAACCCTCAGATTTAGATATTAGGAATGTAAGATTTATAGACCAGTTACCAATTTACTATTTATTGCAAAGAGTTTAGGGAGAATTGTTCTTATGGAAATTCAAGAATACATAGAAAACACAGGTGCTTTGTCCAGCATTTAATTGGGATTTTGGCATCACTTTAGTATAGGACATCAGCATTGGATAAAGGTATCAGGTCCAATTATGTGTTTTTACAGAAACTGTTCTAAGAGGGGAAGCATAGGGATAATCAGGATTATTGAGTTTAATTATCAAATTCCCGAGGACAGGGGGTGCTAGGTGCCTGAAAACAAAATGTGTGTGCGTGTGGTGGTGGTGGGGAAGTAGGGTACACAAGACTGATGTTTTGCCTAGAGTGCCTAATATCCTTCCACTTGTCCTGGTTGGTTGCTCTACTTAGAGACAGGCAGAGCCAATATTAAACATGCTGGGCTACCAGCAGAAACTTGGGAGACTGCCCCAAAGCCTACCAGCATAGTAACATAGGAAAATAAAGAGAGATAAGAACCATAAGTCCTATCCAGTCTGCTCATCCATACCATCTACTCTCCCTTCCTCCCCCCCCCCCCCCCACCTCAAAAATCCTCTGAACACATCCCAAGCTTTCTTAAACTTGGATACAGTCTTTGTCTCCACCACCCGGGAAGCCATTCTACTAATTCACTACCCTTTTTGTGAAGAAGTATTTCTTTAGGTTACTCCTGAGTCTGTCCCCTTTCACCTTCATCCTATGCCCCCTCATTCCAGAGCTTCCTTTCAGTTGAAAGAGACTCACCTCCTGTGCATTTGTGCCATGGATGTATTTAAATGTCTCCATCAAATCTCCCCTCTCCCGCATTTCTTCTAAAGTATACATTTTGAGATCTTCAAGTCTGTCCCCATATGCCTTATGACGAAGACCACTGACCTTTTTAATTGCAGCCCTCTAGACTGTCTCCATCCTGTTGATATCTGCATCTCCTTCAGCTTTAAGCTGGCATTAGGGCCCAGGGCAGTTGCTGGGGACTGGGCAAAAGCTGGATCCTCTGGATCTTCCAGATCAACTGGATCCAGTTTATACCTCTTTAAATCGGATCCTGTTTTTAGTTATGTGCTGCCAGGCAGGCGTCTTACTCTGCTATGCCCAGAAGCATTGCTTTTTTTTTTTTTCTTAACAATAAAGTTGAATCTGGCTTTAACTTAGAGAACCCCTCCAAAACAAAAAAATGACCCAGTTCAACATGCAGGATTCCTTCACTCTCCCCTTCCCTGCCTTAGGATGCCTCTGAATAGCTCCCAGGCAAGTTGATTCTTAGCAATCAATTTGGATCTGGAGGACAGCTCTGGGTACAACTTGCCAGCCGAGACAACAGAGGATCCAGGGCAGAGCAGAGCAACATGTCTGCCTGGCAGCACATAATTAAATGCTGGATCCTCCACAGACCTGGTTTAAGGTGGTATAGACTAGACTGACGGATATGAAAGATCTGGCTTTTACCTATTTCCCTAATGCCAGCCCTGCACAGAGGTTAAGAAGGCGTGAAAGACAATATTTTAGCTATGTAAAAATGAGCTTTCTATTGTAATCACCCAGAGTACTAGTGATAAAATGGATTTTTCTGTTTCAGCAATTGTAAGTTGTGTAGCAGGTGTAGTGTAATATTTGCCCTGTGAACTCACATCCAGAAAACTTACCCTGAAGCTGTATCAGACTTAGAAGCTTTCAGTGGTTGCACACAAGTATACTTTGCTTGAGGAAACAGGGATAAAAAATAAAATGAAACAGTTTATACACTGTAACATTGTACTGTACAGACTAGTGTTACTAGGGCCTTGCTTAGCAGGGAGGAAGTCTTGGAGAACAAAATAAGACAGGTTTACATAACATCAAGGAAGCAAGTTAATACATTGATATCTGTCAGAGTGATGTTCTGCAGACACTGTTTCAATAGATTGAACCTTTGTTTGAGTTGACTAGAACTATATTCTACTAATGAGTTCCCTCTAGTGATTGATGGTGAGCACTACAGCTACAAAAGTGCCAGCTCCAGTCTTTACTTATTAGTCATTTGCCCACAGATTCTATATAGTGCGCTTAGATTTAGGTGCCAAAATCGGCATGGATCCTATAACATCGTGCTTAACATAATTGGCTTAACAAGCTAATGAGCACTGATATCAGCACTTAACAAGCAATAATGAGCACTAATTGGCACTGATTAAAATTTAGGCGCACAACTCGCTAAGCATATCCTGTAATAATGTGTGCTGCACTTCTAATATATGCAGGCAAAAAGGGGCATGGTTATGGGTGAGGGAATGGGTGTTTTGTGGGCACTCCAAAATTTAGGTGCCTAGTTATAGAATATGGCCCAGTGCGCCTAAATCTATGCGCCAAGATTTATGCCATGTTTTCCTTGGTGTAAATGGATGCACATAGATTTAAGCACTTAAATATCAACTGAGTGTATTCTATAATCGGTGCCTAACTTTAGAATACGCTTAGTCAGCGCTGATTTCTGCGCCAATTTTTCAGGTGCCATATATAGAATCTCCTACTTGAGGGCTGACTGCATGATATACCTATGTGTCTAGTCTGGCAGTTGACTACTAATCTTGTCATAAAATTAGCTGCAATAAGATCAACTTTCAAACTCTTTAGGTGTCTAGTTTTGGGAAATAAAAGTGATAAGTGAGATGATAAAATTTGTGGATGACACAGATACTTCTTCAAAAAAGTTGTTAAAAACAGAGGACTGTGAGGATTTGTAGAAAGATCTCATAAGACTAGGAGTCTGAGCATCTAAATGGCAGATGGAATTTAATATGGACAGGTGCAAGGTGATGCACATTGGAAAAAAATAATCCCAAATACAGGTATACAATGCTGGGTTCTATATTTGGAGTCTCAACTTAAGAAAAAGACTTTGGAGTCACTGTGAATAAAATGTTGATGTTTTCAGCCCAGTGTGTGCCATGGCTACTAAAGAAATCAAATAGAATATTAGGGATTATTCAAAAAGAAATGGAGAACAAAACTGGAAATATCATTACACCTTTATATAGGTCTCTGGTATGACTGGACCTTCAGTATTTTATGCAGTTCTGGTCACCCCATATTAAAAAGGACTTAGCGGAACTAGAAAAGATTCAGAGAAGGACAATAAAAATAATAAAGGGGATGGAACACCTCTTAGGGGTCTTCAGTTTTAATAGCAGAGAGGGGATATCAGTGGAGTGAGACATCATTTACAATTCAATAAATATGCTGAACAACCAGAGAGACTCAATGACACCAGCATAACACCTTCAAATTCTACAAAAACAATAAGTGTGCCTTAGCAGCCCCTACACAGAACTTCCCACCCTCACAAAAAAAAAAAAAAAGAAGGGCTCAGCAGTCCATCAGCATACCTCCCATTCCACCAAGAACACCAACAGGAATTTGGTGGGCCCAACCTAATACCTCCCATGCCAACAAAAAAATGAGGAATTCTTGGTCCCAACATAACAGCTCCCACTTCCAGTGGAACTCAGTGATCCCAACAAAATACCTTCCACCTCCATGAAAACACCACCCATATCCCTTCCCAATCCTCTTTCTCCCTATAGTTTCAAGTTTATTATAGACTTTCTACCCCACTCTACAGATCGCCTTCCTTCGGGCCCTCCCTCACTGTGCCCCGCCCTTCCAGAAAAGGCCTGCAGCCTGAGAGCAGGAGAAGGAGGCGACAGTGGTAGGGATTGGGAGAGCGCGCGGTGGCGGCAGGGGCCCCAGGCCCCACTCAGTCTCTTGGCGGCCCTGCATGTAACTTGCAGTTTTCTGTTATGTATGTCTAAGTGGGAGCTCCACCCATGTTCTGTCCATGTGTAAACCCCCTTGCATTTATACAGCTATCCCCCAGATTCTGTATATAGTGCCCAGATTTGGATGTGCTGAATTTAATTGGCTAATGAGCTGTCAACCATCATAAGGACATCCATACTGGGTCAGACCAATGGTCCATCTAGCCCATATCCTGTTTCCAGCAGTGACCAATCCAACCAATGATTGGCATTAATTGGCACCAATTAGGATTTGCATGAACATCCAGCTCCATGCTATTCTATAACACTGGGCACCTAAATCCCATAGCACACAACCCAAAAGGGGGTATGGCCATGGGAGGGGCATGGGTGGCTCATGGGCATTCCTAGAAGTTGTATGCAGTATTATAGAATAATGAGTCTCCACACCCAACTTGGGCACTGGGATTGACACCAGGTTTCAGCAGGTGTAAGTCTGGCATCGTTGGGTGCCAGATGAATTCAGCTAAGCACTATTGTATAATGGGCATATGCCCTTTATAGAATGTGCTTAGTGCTGAACTTTTCTGGTGCCCATTTTTGAGCACCATTTATAGAATCCCTCCCCCATGCCACATATGCACGCCCCTCCAGAATAGCAGTTAGGGGCCCTGCTAGTACTTTCGCAGGTAAATGTCCACTTACATGACTAACTGCTGAAATTCTTTAAATGTATGCATGCAAGGGGCATGCAAATGAGGGTGCTTAGTTAATTTATTTTAATTATTTCAGAGTTTCTATACCACACTATGCATGGTACTAGGTGGTTTACAACCTCAAATATTCGTGAGATTGTGTCAGAACACATTCCCCTATTGTGCCCCTTCTATGTAAAACAGGAACATCTAATAAATATTTGTCTGCTGATAGCAATGTGCAGAATGGACAATAAACTTTTAAACTTGTTCCCAGCATCACAGGAATTGCATTGACATGACTCCAGGGTCACACATAAATTTAAGAAAATAAAAGGTTTGCATCTAAATAAAGAGCTGAAGTTTTTTTTAATGTACCACTATGGGGCTCATTTTATTATTATTATTATTAGCATTTGTATAGTGCTACCAGACGCACGCAACGCTGAACACTTGATACAAAGAGACAGATCCTGCTCAAAAGAGCTTACAATCTAAATAATACAGACAAGACAGTTACGGGTGAGGGAAGTAATGGGTGAGAAGGAAGGAAGGGACAAGGGGAGGGCAACTGAGTAGTGGCTAGGAGCTAAAAAGCAGCAGTGAAAAGGTGGGTTTTCAGCATAGATTTGGTTATCAATAGAAATCAAACAAAATAAAACATGGAAAAGAAAATAAGATGATACCTTTTTTATTGGACATAATACATTTCTTGATTAGCTTTCGAAGGTTGCCCTTCTTCGTCAGATCGGAAATAAGCAAATGTGCTAGCTGACAGTGTATATAAGTGAAAACATTCAAGCATTACTATGACAGTCTGACAGGGTGGGAGGATGGGGTGGGTAGGAGGTATGCATGGGGACATCAAAGCATATCATTGATATTCTAACAGGATGGGTGTGGATAGGTGAGGGGTGGGGTGATCAACAGAGACATACAGCTTTATGGTTTATAATGGGCTAGGAACCCCAGATCCTTGTTAAGTCCTTTCTGTTGGGTGTTAAAATATTCAATCATTCTGACTTCAAAGGTCTTACGTTCTTGTATGGTTTTAGAGTTACCTTTCAGGATTCTCACTGTGAAGTCACTGGTACAGTGTCCTGGTCCTGTAAAATGTTGACCAACAGGTGTGGGAACCCTATTGGCACCAGCATTGTTCATGTGATGTCTATGTAAATTGAATCTTGTCTTAAGCATCTGGCCTGTTTCTCCAATATAGCATCCTTCGTTACATTTTTTACACTGAATGATATATACTACATTGGAAGATGAGCAAGTGAAAGTGATAACCTTAAGAGTGGACTAACACGGCTACCACACTCCTCAGCATAGATTTGAAAACAGGTAGAGATGGAGCTAGACCTAGAGGTCCAGGAAGTCTATTCCAGGTATAAGGTGCCGCGATAGAAAAGGAGCGAAGCCTGGAGTTAGCAGTGGAGGAGAAGGGGGATGACAAAAGAGATTTATCCAGTGAGCGGAGTTTACGGGGAGGAATGTAGGGAGAGATGAGAGTGGAGAGGTAATGGGGGGCTGCAGAGTGGATGCATTTAAAAGTCAGTACGAGAAGTTTAAACTGAATGCAGAAGTGGACAGGGAGCCAGTGAAGTGACTTGAAGAGTGGGCTAGTGTGGGTATAATTATTCTGGTGGAAAATAAGTTGTGGAGAGGAGAGAGATGGCTGAGTGGAAGACCAGTGAGAAGTAAATTGCAATAGTCCAAGTGAGAGGTGACAAGGGTGTGGATAAGGGTTCTGGCAGCGTATTCAGAAAGCACTTAGACTTACAAAGTTCCATAGGCTACTATGGGGGGTCTTTTACTAAAGCTTAGCTTGAGTTATCTGCAGCAGGGCCCATAGAAATACAATGGGCCCTGCTGCAAATAACTCAAGCTAAGCTTTAGTAAAAGACCCTCTATGTAACTTTGTAAGTCTGAGTGCTTTGAAAATATGTCTCCCTTTGAAAATAGGGTCTCTCAGCTGATAAATAAAAGTAAAACTCTAGTATATTTTTAGGCTTACTGCTCCAGATGTTAGTTGCAGCATTAACTGTTTTGGACATGAGGTGGTAGTCTGTGTGAATACTTGTCTAGAAATGCACCAGGGTAGTTATTTCAGAATTATTAGTTGGCATCAGGATGTCCACTGACACCTCTTCTATTTCTCTCTCTGCCAATTTTTCCTCTCTATACCATGTAGTACCAGGGTGTCTTGGAAACCAACTAGAGGCCAAACTGGACAAGGAGGAGGTGGTGAACTGGATGTGCTATCGGAAGACAGAAGATTACTTCACTATATGGCTGGACCTTAACTTGTTTCTACCACTGGGAGTTGACTGCTGGATTGATAATATTAGGTAAATCTATACCACCATCTGCTGTGAACGTCCCATCAGGTTAAAGGATCTCAGTCTGTTAGTGAGCAGGGTGTGCTGAAGGCAGGGCAGAGGGATTTCCTCATACAACTCTGAGATAGGACTGATAGGTATTTGAAGAGTTATGTTTGAGGCACAGTATTAAACCAGCAAGATATGTTTCTGAGACCTCCTCACTGTGGGGTCGTTTTACAAAGGCATGCTGAAAAATGGCTTGTGGCAGGTTTTGGGCGCAAGCCGATCCACCTTTCAGCACACCTGTGAAAAAGGCCGTTTAAAAAATTTTGCCGAAAATGGACGTGCGGCAAAATGAAAATTGCCGTGCGTCCATTTTGGGTTTAAAACCTTACTGCCAGCCATTGACCTAGCAGTAAAGACTCGCGTGTTAGCTGGGTGGTAATGACCTATGCATGACAAATGCCACTTGGTGCGCGTCCATTATGCATGCCCAAAAATATAAAATATTTTCCAGATGGGCATATCTGACGCGCAACAAAAATGAAATTACCGCAATAGCCATGCGGTAGTCGAGCAGTAACTCCATTTTGGCGTGCGTTGGAAGCAGATAGATGCTTACGCAGCTTAGTAAAAGGACCCCTGTGTCTAACTATGGCCTCAGATCCAGATCATAAAACAAGAGGAATATCTAGCCAAGAGGATGAACGGTAGATGCAGATGATATTTAGAGAAAGAAGGAACTGGTATATGAAAAGGCTCTGAGAGGTTTAATGCCCCTTACATTTTTTTTGCAGAAAAATGTTCATATTCAGTGGGACACCTTTTAACTAAAAATCCATTATTTTTTAAAATTCCAGAAAAAAACTATGCCCCCCCCCCCCCGATCTGCTTTTCATTTTCCAGAAAAATGTCTTTTACAGTTTGCTACCACATAGATATCATAACCCATGTGGCTCTATCGTGAAGCAATTAGAGCCATAAGATCACTAATCCAGCACAAGTATGTAAATTCCCCTGAAGAAGCCTTAGGGCCCTGTTTACTAAGCCGCGCTAGAGGTGCATTAGTGCTTTTAGCGCACGCTAACCATTAGTGTGTGCAAACTGTGTAGGCGCCCACAATATTCCTATGGGCGTCTACACAGTTAGTGCGCGCTAATTTTGTGCATGTGCTAAAAATGCTAGCGCACCTTAGTAAACAGGGCCCCTATGGTGAAATGGGAACCCCATTGGTATTTACTAAGATAAGTGCTAGGAATTTGTAACTACTACTACTACTATTTAACATTTCTATAGTGCTACAAGGCATATGCAGCGCTGTACGCCATACAAAAAAAACACAATCCCTGCTCAAAGAGCTTACAATCTAGATAAGACAGGTAAACAGACAGAACAATTAAGGGTAAGGGAATAAAGAGGTGAGGATAAAGGACAGGGCAAGTGAGTAGAGGTTAGGAGTCAAAAGCCGTGGTAAAGAGGTGGGCTTTAAGTCTGGACTTGAAGACGGCCAAAGGGCTAGGCGCACAGGCTCTGGAAGTCTATTCCAGGCGTGAGATGCAGCAAGACAAAAGGAACGGAGTCTAGAATTAGCAGTAGAGGAGAAGTGGACAGATAAGAGAAATTTTTCTACAGAACGGAGTACCCGAGGGGGGGCGTAGGGAGAGACGAGAGTGGAGAGGTACTGGGGAGCAGCAGAGTGAATACGCTTATAGGTCAATAAGAGAAGCTTGTTCTGAAAAAATATGAGAGTGATTTAAATATGAGAAAGTGATTCAATAAAGTAGTTAGGGAGGTATATGGAGGTTTTTGGCCAATAATTATATGAACATCTGTTGAGACTATACTTTTCTATGACAGATAAGAGAGACAAGTTCTGAGGTCTTTTCCTCCCATTTTGATATCATTTTTTTAAATTATTTGAAAAAATACACGTAAAACTCTGCAGAACTCATTCATTCATTTTTTTTCTTGGCAGTTTAAAAATTTACCATGGGGGCAACTTACCTCCTCCTATTTTGTAGGTAGTAAGGGCTCCCGTCTTATCCGTGTGCTAATCGGTTAGCGTGCAGTAATGTAGATGTGTTATCTGCTTAGTGCAGGAATGCCCACTCTTCGCTCCCGACATGCCCCAACAAATATATTTAGCACATGCTTAGCATGCACACATGGCAAAACTAATGTGGAACTTTTTAGTGTGTCCTGCATTAGGTATTTTATTGTATTTACAGACTTCTATTCCGCTTTTAACTGATGCTACAAAGCGGATTATAACTAAGAAGCTTCACATTAGAAAGAGTTTACAAACAATACATATCACGAAGCCTACACATTAAGGGCCCCTTTTACCAAGCTGTAGTAAAAGGGGGCCTCAGCACATGTGTAAAACATACGCCAACAGCAGCACCAGCCCCCTTTTGCCACAGCTGGTAAAAGGGAAGTCTCACTTTCCTACAGGAAATGGTTGGGCAGCAAGCAAAGCAATTGCCATGTGGCCATTTCAGGGGGGGGGGGAGACCTTACTGCCACCCATTGAGGTGGCAGTAGGGGCTCCTGTGCTACCCTGGCGGTAACTGGGCAGTGCGTGGCACTGCCTGATTATTTTTTTTATTTTGTTTGTTACATTTGTACCCCGCACTTTCCCACTCATGGCAGGCTCTGTGTGGCGGGCAATGGAGGGTTAGGTGGCTTGCCCAGAGTCACAAGGAGCTGCCGGGAATTGAACTCAGTTCCCCAGGACCAAAGTCCACCACCCTAACCACTAGGCCACTCCTCCACTCCACTGTACCACTGGGTACACTCCAGCGCTACAAAAATAAATATATTTTGTAGCGCTGGATATGATGGTATGCTAGGGATGGGAAGTCCTGCCTGGCTGCTGCGATAGTCTGGTGGTGGTACTTCCTGTTTAGCAAATGGTAAGCCCACATTGGGCTTACCACCACTTAGTAATAGGGACCTTAAAAGTCTTTAAAACAAGTACGTTTTGAGAGCTTTTCTAAATATGGTATGAAGAGTAATTTGATGAATTTGAACGGAAATACTATTCCAGAACCTAATACTTTGGAAATCAAAAGAACACTCCAGTGACGTAGCTAGGTGGGGCCACAGGGGCCTAGCCCCCTCCAAATTTCTTCTGGGCCCCTAGTTTTGCTGGTGGGGGCCTCTAACCCTCACCAGCTAAAGCCTTCATCCAGCAGCGGTCTCTGGTGCCGCCATGATTGCTTCCCTGCTCTGGCCTCCCCTCACGTCCGGCATGCTCCTTTCAGTGAAACTGAGGCTCAGTTTCACTAAAAGGAGCGTGCGGGATGTGAGGGGAAAAGAAAGCAAGGCAGGCAACGCGGTGGTGCTGGAGACCAGCGCTGGATGAAGGCTTCAGCTGGCGGGGGTTGGGGACCCCCGCCAGCTAAGGTATTTGCAGCGGCGAGGCACCTGGAAGCGGTGGGGAGTGGCAAGGCAGTGAGGAATGGCAGGGGGGCGGTGAGGTGGCGGGAGGAGGGGCAGCACACCAAAATGTGCCCCCTCACTTCAGGCTCTGGCCCCCTCCCATCGCGAGTTCTGGCTACGTCCCAGAACACTCCCTAATAAATTTACAGTTAATGCTCTTCATAGGTAGAAAATCTAATGACAATCTCTTCCCACTTCTCAGATAAGATCTATTTTTTGAAAAATGAAGTTGTTTCAGAGTTTAGCCCGTAAAAGCTTTTATAAGCAAGGATGCAAGCTTAGACGCCCTTTTCCAAAGAGGCAGTACCGCCCGGGTAGCACGTCCACCCGGTGGTAATTTTGAAGTTGGCGAGTGCTGTTTCCCGTGCTAGAAAATATTTTTTCTATTTTCTACTGCAGGGGGCATTCCCAGCAGTAATTGGCAGTGTGCCCAAATTTGGTGCATGCATCTTGAGTACCACACTTGTAGCGCATGAGCCCTTACCACTAGGTCAGTGGGTGGTGGTAAGGGCTCAGGCAGTAAATAGTCACATGCTACTTTTAATTTTAGTGCACATCCATTTACTGCCCCATGACTCGACCCCTGCTAAAATTATTTTTTTTAATTAGCTAATGCACAGTTTAACGCGTGCTGACAGGCAAAATTCTACAAAATGCTTTAACACATTTTGTGGTAAGCCTTTTCTTGGGCTTAATATCCTTTAATAAAAGGGCCTTGTGCCCCGACTGAGCACGGCGAAGATGGAGAGATGCCGTACTCGGTCAGGCAGCCAGACAACCCCTAGCTTCACCTGGGAAGCGACCACCATTCACCGAGAGTTGAGCCCTCAGCTGCAGGTGGCCACCAGGACTTCTGGAACCGGCAGGGTTGCACAGCCGCTGACCAGGATGGCAGGAATACAGACACAGTCCAGCACCAGAACTCCGAATAGGCAAGAATAGTCAAAAATCAGTCCAGGGTCAAGGCAGGCAGCAAACAAGCGAAATCCAAGAAGTAGCCAAGGTCCGGAACACAGGAAATCAGGAACAGAAGATAGCCGGTGAACAGCACTCCGACAGCAACTCCTTAGAACTAGGGTTACCATATGACTCCAGAAAAAGGAGGACAGATTGAGCCAACCGGGTTTTACTTCCATTGCTTTGAAAGCAATGGAAGTAAAACCCAGCTGGCTCAATTACTTCCACTGAAAGCAATTGAAAGCAATGGAAGTAAAACCCGGCTGGCTCAATCCGTCCTCCTTTTTCTGGAGCCATATGGTAACCCTACTCAGAACAATTGAGGCCGAAGCAAAGAAGGCCTGGAGGCAGTGCTTTAAATAGTGAAGCAATCAGAGCAAACCAAACTCAGGTACATCCAACATGGCAGCCCCCATAGGAGATCCTCCCACGACCAGATATGGAGTTCCTTCCTGTTCTCGTTTAGACAAGATGGCTGCCCCCTCCTGAGCTAGCCAAGATGGCTGCTGCTCTTGCTCCAAGCCGGATGACGGCTGCCAGGTTAGGAAACAGAAACCGACCCACCCCGGAGAAGTGTAGCAGAGCGTAACACCCAGCGATAATCGGGCATCGCCGCTCGCTGCCCTGTTACCGCTGGGTTAGCGCGGAAGCCCTTATTGCCACCTCAGTGGGTAAGGGCTCCCTGCCACATGGCCATGCAGTAAGAGTTCTCTTACCGCATGGCCATGTGTGTCTGGGGGCTTTTACCTGCTGTGGTAAAAAGGGCCCTGGTGCACGGGAAAAACAGACCCCGCTGCTAGCACAGGGCCCTTTTTCCTGCATCTTGGTAAAAGGACCCCTCAATGCATTTCGGTGTTAGCTGTTGCTATATGCTAAACCATGCATTAACAGCCTGATGCACTTTAGTATAAGGGCCTCATAGTTTTGTATAATAAAAATTATGCATATGGATTCTGATAGAAAAATTACCTTGAGGGTGGTAGATACCTGGAAAGCTCTCCCACAGGAGGTGATGGAGATGAAAACGATAATGGAATTCAAAAATGTGTGGGATAAAAACAAAGGTATCCTGTTTAGAATGAATGGATCCAAAGAAGCTTAGCGGAGATTAGGAAGCAACACTGGTAATTGGGAAGCAAAGCCAGTACTGGGCAAACGTTTACGGTCAGTGCTCTGATTGTGGTTGGACAGGTTGTTCAGCTTCAGAAGTTGGAGAACAAGGCCAGTGCTGGGCAGACTTCTAAGGTCTGTGCCCTGATCATGGCTGAATAGATTTGGATGGACTGGAGTGAAGCTTTTCAGGGGCTTTAACATTAACTTCAGAAATTTTAGAATAAGGACAGTGCTCGGCAGACTTCTACAGTCTATACCTTGAAAATGGCAAGGACAAATCAAGACCAGGTATACATATGAAGTATCACATACCATATGTAATGAGTTTATCTTGTTGGGCAGACTGGATGAACTATACAGGTCTTTATCTGCCGTCATCTACTATGTTACTATCAGGCTCATTTTCAAAACAGAAGGACGTCCATCTTTCGACATAAAATGGAAGATGGACGTCCTTTTTGCACAGAAGACCTTCAAGCCCTGATGTTGGAGGCAGACTTAGATGTTGTTGCAATCACGGAGACGTGGCTCAATGGTTCCCATGAATGGGATGCAAACATACAAGGTTATAATCTATTTAGGAAGGATAGAGAGGGTCGTAAAGGTGGAGGAGTAGTTCTGTATGTGAGGAACTGATATCATTCCTCTTTCATGGGGAAAGGAAGAAGCAATATGGATCACCTTAAAAAGAGATGATAGAACCTCTGTCCACGTGGGTGTTGTCTACAGACCCCCGACACAATTAGAAGAACTAGATAAAGATCTGATCGCAGATATTCAAAAATTAGGAAAGAAAAAAGAGGTTCTGTTAATGGGAGATTTCAATCTGCCGGATGTAGATTGGAAGGTTCCGTCTGCGAAATCGGAAAGAAGTAGAGAGATCGTGGATGCTTTCCAAAGTGCTCTGCTCAGACAAATTGTAACGGAACACACGAGGGAGGGAGCGACGCTGGATCTGGTGCTCACAAATGGGGATAGTGTGTCAAATGTCCGAGTGGGTGCACACCTGGGATGCAGCGACCATCAAACGGTTTGGTTTGATATGACAGCTGAAGTGGAGGGCAGCCATATCCACTTGCTTGGAGAACCATATCGGTTTCCTTTTTCTCTTGCTTTTATTTACTCTCCTTACATAAAGTCCTGGATTTCAAGCGTGCTGACTTTAGTAAAATGGGGGAATACCTGAGGAAGGAGCTGATGGGCTGGGAGGATGTACAAGAAGTGGAAGGACAGTGGTCCAGGCTGAAAGAAGTAATAAATAGGGCCACAGACCTTTATGTAAGGAGAGTAAATAAAAGCAAGAGAAAAAGGAAACCGATATGGTTCTCCAAGCAAGTGGCTGAGAAAATAAAGGCTAAAGAGTTGGCATTCCAGAAATATAGAAAATCTCAAGAAGAGGAACACGGGGAGGAATACCGGATGAAACTGAAAGAAGCCAAGAGAGACGTACGTCTCGTGAAGGCGCAAGCGGAAGAACAAATGGCTAGAAAGGTAAGGAGGGGCGACAAAAATTTCTTCAGGTATATTAGTGAAAGGAGAATGACTAAAAAGGGAATTGTGAGACTAAAAGATACAGCGAAACGCTATGTAGATAATGATGAAGAAAAAGCCAATTTGCTAAATAGATACTTTTGTTCTGTTTTCACTGAAGAAAATCCTGGAGAAGGACAATGAGGGACTGGCAAAAGTACACCTGAAAATGGAGTGGATAGAGCACTGTTCATGGAAGAGAGTGTGTATCAACAACTTGGAAAGGTAAAGGTGGACAAAGCCATGGGACCGGACAGGATCCACCCCAGAATATTGAGGGAGCTCAGAGAGGTTCTGGCGGGTCCTCTTAAAGATTTGTTTAATAAATCCTTGGAGACGGGAGAGGTTCCGAGGGATTGGAGAACGGCGGATGTGGTCCCTCTTCACAAAAGTGGTGATAGGGAAGAAGCTGGAAACTACAGGCCGGTAAGCCTCACTTCGGTTATTGGAAAAGTAATGGAAGCGATGCTGAAGGAAAGAATAGTGAATTTCCTGGAAGCCAATAAATTGCAAGATCCGAGACAACATGGTTTTACCAGAGGGAAATCGTGCCAAACCAATCTCATTGAATTCTTTGATTGGGTAACTGGAGAATTGAATCATCAACATGCTATAGACGTAATCTACTTAGATTTTAGCAAAGCTTTTGACACGGTTCCCCACAGGAGGCTCTTAAATAAACTCGATGGGCTGAAGATAGGTCCCGAAGTGGTGAACTGGATTAGGAACTGGTTGACGGACAGACGACAGAGGGTGGTGGTAAATGGAATTCGCTCGGAGGAGGGAAAGGTGAGTAGTGGAGTGCCTCAGGGATCAGTGCTGGGGCCGATTCTGTTCAATATATTTGTGAGTGACATTGCCAAAGGGTTAGAAGGTAAAGTTTGCCTATTTGCGGATGATACTAAGATTTGCAACAGAGTGGACACCCGGGAGGGAGTGGAAAGCATGAAAAAGGATCTGAGGAAGCTAGAAGAATGGTCTAAGGTTTGGCAATTAAAATTCAATGCGAAGAAATGAAAAGTGATGCACTTAGGGAGTAGAAACCCACGAGAGACTTATGTGTTAGGCAGTGAGAGTCTGATAGGTACTGAGGGGGAGAGGGATCTTGGAGTGATAGTATCCAAGGATCTGAAGGCGAACAACAGTGTGATAAGGCGGTGGCCGTAGCGAGAAGGTTTCTAGGCTGTATAGAGAGAGGTGTGATCAGCAGAAGAAAGGAAGTGTTGATGCCCCTGTACAAGTCATTGGTGAGGCCCCACCTGGAGTATTGTGTTCAGTTTTGGAGGCCGTACCTTGCGAAGGATGTTCAAAAAATAGAAGCGGTGCAAAGAAAAGCTACGAGAATGGTATGGCATTTGCGTTCCAAGACATATGAAGAGGCACTTGCTGACCTGAACATGTATACCCTGGAGGAAAGGAGGAACAGGGGTGATATGATACAGATGTTCAAATATTTGAAAGGTATTAATCCGCAAGCAAATCTTTTCCAGAGATGGGTAGGCGGTAGAACGAGAGGACATGAAATGAGATTGAAGGGGGGGAGACTCAGCATGATGTCAGGAAGTATTTTTTCACGGAGAGAGTAGTGGATGCTTGGAATGCCCTCCCGCGGGAGGTGGTGGAGATGAAAACGGTAACGGAATTCAAACATGCGTGGGATATACATAAAGGAATCCTGTGCAGAAGGAATGGATCCTCAGAAGCTTAGCCGTAATTGGGTGGCGGAGCAGGTGGGGGGAAGAGGGGTTGGTGGTTGGGAGGCGAGGATAGTGGAGGGCAGACTTATACGGTCTGTGCCAGAGCCGGTGATGGGAGGCGGGACTGGTGGTTGGGAGGCGAGGAATCCTGCTGGGCAGACTTGTACGGTCTGTGCCCTGAAAAAGACAGGTACAAATCAAGGTAAGGTATACACATATGAATTTATCTTGTTGGGCAGACTGGATGGACCATGCAGGTCTTTTTCTGCCGTCATCTACTATGTTACTATGTCCAAATCGGTATAATCGAAACCCGATTTTGGACGTCTCCAACTGCAGTCCGTCGCAAAGACCTCCAAATTTCAAGGGGGCGTGTCGTAGGTGTAGTGAAGGCTGGACTTGAGCGTACCTAACACTTGGACGTCTTTGACCCAAAATCGAAAAAAGCAAGGACATCCCTGACGAACACTTGGACGTTTTCACCCAGACGTGCTTTTTTTACGAAGAAGGCACAAAATGGTGCCCGAAATTACCAGATGACCACCGATGGGAATCAGGGATGACCTCCCCCAGTGGTCACTAACCCCCTCCCACCATCAAAAAACATTTTAAAAAATATTTTGTGCCAGCCTCAGATGTCATACTCAGGTCCATGACAGCGCATGAAGGTCCCAGGAGCAGTTTTAGTGGGTACTGCAGTGCACTTCAGACAGGCGGACCCAAAACCCACCAGAAACCCACTGTATCCATATATAGGTGCCCCCCTTCACTCGTAAGGGCTATGGTAGTGGTGTACAGTTGTGGGTAGTGGGTCTTGGGGGGCTCAGCACACAAGGTAAGGGAGCTATGTTCCTGGTAGCAATTTATGAAGTCCACTGCAGTGCCTCATAGAGTGCCCGGTTGGTGTCCTGGCATGTCAGGGGGACTAGTGCACTACAAATGCTGGCTCCTCCCACATTCAAATGGCTTGCATTTGGACATTTTTAACATGGACGTCTTTAGTTTCGAAAATCACCGAAAGTCAGAAACATCCAGATCCAAGGACATCCAAATCTAGGGACGTCCAAATTTAAGGATTTGGACGTCTCTGACGGTATTTTTGAAATGAAAGATGGATGTCCATCTTTTTTCAAAAATATGGGTTTCCCTGCCCCCAGATTTTGTCGTTTTGCAAAGACGTCCAAATCGCAACTTGGACGTTTCTTTCAAAAATGCCCCTCCATGTAGAGAAGGCAGACACTGATATCTGTAGGTAATTTTCCTAAGGCTGAGTGGTTATAGCACCAGTCTTGCAATCTAGAGGTGGCCAGGTCAAATCCCACTGCTGCTCCTTGTGATCTTGGGCAAGTCACTTAATCCTCCATTGCCTCAGGTACAAACTTAGTTTGTGAGCCCTCCTGGAACAGAGAAATATCCAGAGTACCTGAATGTACTGTAACTCACCTTTAGCTACTACTGAAAAAGGTGTGAGCAAATCTAAATAAATAAAATATGGCCAAACATGAAAGCAAGACTGCCCATAATACTGCTTTATTATGACAAAACATTGCAATACAAACAACCCATGCAAGATCGCACATAGTTTGGTTATCTACTCCATAATGCATATTGTTTTAATTTGTGACATAAATCAAAAAAATTTGCATGTCAGCTGAAGTGTATTGAACTGAACTACAAAACCAAAGATCTGAACTCAATGCCTGCAAATAGCAAAACCTTTTACTTTTTCTCTTTAAGCATTGTTTTTATATATACAAGTTCTTGATATGATTTATTCTTTATTTTTATGTATAAGAGAACCCTCGGAAGATACCACTTATAAAGGCAATATCATTGGTTATTTTGCCTAGTGGCATAGCATCTCTTCATCGGGCTTTCTTTTAATTATAATTTTTTGTAAGTGCTATTGCAAACACACAAGAGTGCTCAAACTAAATGTGCTCAGTAAAAAATAATAAACTTATCTTATCTTTAAGCCATGTCCATGTCTCTAAATTCTGTAATCCACATGGGCTTCCCCTGCGCCTGACACCGCGGGTTTCAATGCTTTCCTCAGGGATTCGGGTTAATTGCCCTCAACAGGTCCACAATGACCTGTAAGCTGAGACATTGACGCTGATTGCTTATGCTGCACTCGCAAGTTCTTTAATGGCCCTATTTAAAGGCTACCAACAGCTGTCGCTTCGTCATGACGTCACTGTGAAAACAAAAGATCTTGAGCCAATAATAAAGTCCAACCAAACACAATGAATAATGTCCTTACTACTGTATGAGCATCTTGACCCCACTGGAGAGATAATTACGTCCCAATATTAAAAAAAAAAAAAAAAGAATGATATTAATGATAATAATCCTATTGGATAAATGTTCATTGAAAGAGACTCAGATCAGGTCATAGAGTTCCATTCCACAGTTTCATTCAATCCCTGTGGGCTAATAGTTTGTAACTTGTGTATCCACCACTGCTCTCTCCTGATTAAACTTGAAGTCCGGTCCCGACCTCCATGTGACTCTAATACCTGCTCTATAATAAACCATCGGAGATCTGAAAAAACATGATGGTATTGTAAACAATGAGAGACTAATGGGGCAGTCAAAGTCTTTGTTGTAAGACGACTTTTGTGCTCCACCAGACGTATCCTCATGGTTCTAATTGTACGCCCCACATAGTATAGAGAACAAGGACAAGATATAATATACACAACATACGATGAAAGACATGTGGTACGATGTTCCATCTTATATGTACATCGAGTGACTGCATGAGTCCATTGGAGCAATGTCATGGTTTGTGTGCAAAACTGACATTGACCACATGGTTGATGGCATCCTTGATCTCTCAATCTAGATATCGGGGGAAAATTTGTATGTACCAATTGATCATTGAGATTCCTACCCCGAGTGTAAGCAATGCAGGGATGTTGGCGAAAAACTGGGTGAAATGTAAGCACCTGCCAATGCTTGTGTATTAAATGTGCCACCTCAGGAGCCAAAGTGGAAAAGCCCAATACACAAACCATTTGATCCATTTGTTCTTTCTGCTTATCTAATAATAGTAACGGGCGTTGGGCATACCAAGCTCTTTTGTATGCTTGTTGTATACACTTTTGAGAATACCCTCTTGCTTGCAATTTCAACGTAAGGATAGAAGCTTGAACTTTGAATGCTTCATCGGTGGAACAAATCCTACGAAGGCATAAGAACTGTCCCACCGGAAGAGACCATTTTAATTTATATGGATGATGGCTATTCCATAAGAGAAGAGTATTGCGATCAGTGGGTTTATGATACACCGTTACCTGAAGTTGACCATGTGCCTTATATATCCAAGTATCTAAAAATGAGATATTAGTGTTGCTGCTAGTCATTGTAAATTTTAAGTTACTATCAATGTTATTCAACCATTGCAAAAATGATTTTAATTGGTCCTCCGCCCCATGCCATAAGAAAAATACATCATCAATAAAACGATGCCAATTCGTAATGTTTTCAACGTACCAGATCGACTGGTACAAGTTGTTTTCCTCAAATTGGCTGACGTATAAATTGGCCACACTGGGAGCAGCTGCAGTGCCCATCGCAACACCCTTCTTTTGTAAATAAAATATATGATCAAACCTGAAATAATTGTTCTTTAATACCAAAGTTGCAAAAGCCATTAATAAATCAGTAGAAATTCTATCCTCCACTGATCGGTCTTTTAAGGTGCTCTTCACTATCTCCAAGGCAGCCTCTTGAGGGATGTTCGAATACAAAGCCTCAATGTCCATCGTAACGAGAATAACCGTGGGAGAGACATTCCCAATCTCCTCCACGTGCCTCAAAAAGTGGGCAGTGTCTTGTATATAAGATTTGGCTTGCTTAACATACAGTTGAAGAAAAAAGCCCAACATCTTCGACAACGGTTCCAGTATAGTTCCTGTGAGGGACACTATAGGGCGACCTGGGGGTTGTTTTTGATTTTTGTGAACTTTAGGGACCGTGTAAAACACAGGGGTCCGCGGATGAGGTGGTTGTAAAAATCTAGATTCAGCCTTCGTTAGCCTAGCCTGTTGAACCGCAGTATCCACCAACTTAGAAATAGTTGATTTAAGGTCCCCTTTCGGATCCCCCGGTAACACCTGATAGTACTCCGGATCCAAAATTTGACGTAAGACTTCTTGGACATAAGTTTGTTTATTCTGGATGACTATCGAGCCACCTTTGTCTGCAGGGTGGATAACAATATCCGGATCTGTAGACAATTCGTGTAAAGCCAATCGTTCCTCCCGTGATACATTAACATACCGCTTATCCACTAAACATTTTCTCACCTCCATCATTTCTAAAGAGTCCAAATCACGGAGAACAAGAGCTTTAAAAATTGCTATATGAGAGTCCATCGATCCAGGGGGGACCCATCGAGACTTTGGTCGAAAAATTGAAGAGTCCCACGTGGTGCAACTACCTTGTGGAAAGAATAAGTTAACTTGTAAATTCCGAAAAATGCGGGCTAGATCAATCCGAGTATTAAATGAATTGTACTGCACTGTAGGTATAAATGACAGCCCTCTTTCCAATACCCGAGACTGTTCCGCTGTCAATTGTTTGTCCGAGATATTGATTACATTTGATTGCGCAACTGGCTGGATCGTGTCACCGGGCCTGTACCCCCTAAAAAAGGTTGAGTGGATGGTATTGAAAAACTACCTGTGGACCCAGAAGGTGCATTTGGCATGGAAGATGAAAAAGACACTTGGGGCCCAGTGTTCACCAGAATGGTGGGAGGGGGAGGGGGAGGGGGAAGGGAAGCAACTCCTGATCCCTGTGGACGCAAATTGATGGAACCCATATGAATAGGCACCTGTTGTACATAGCCCATGCCCATCGATGGCGCCGACGTGTGTGTTTGATATATACTTGATTGCTGATAATAATGCTGTTGTTGTTGCTGTCTGTCCCAGTTACCTCTTCTTCGGTTGCCTCGTCTTCGTGGCCAACCCCCTCTGCCCCTCCGTCGAGTTTGAACACTGTAACCACCACCAGAATTCTCATCAGAACTACTCAAACCTTCCGGTATGATTTTAAATGAACCCTGCTGTTGAACCTGATCTTCTCGGTCAAGCCACTCATAAACCGGCCCCAAAGCGTAATCATGTTGATCTCGTTGAAATTTTTTTAATTTATTTTGTCTTAACGTGTAATGATATTGGTCCAAAGATGCTAATTCGGCACTCAAATATTCCTCTGGACGAGGCATTGTGTCAGGTGTACTTGATGCAATTATTTGTAGCTGGGTAAGGACTCCATCTACTTCTAGTTGCAACGTTTTTATATCTTCTTGAGCTGTCTCTACCACTAACACCATCAGGTCTCTAGAGCAACGATTAAGAATGGCCGCCCAATGATCCAAAAATTCTGTCTTTTCCAGAAAAATCTTTGGTGCTTTATTGAGACGTAAACCCCTTGGGATCAGCTGATGTTTAATATATTCAATCAATTGTTGTTCATGAAGTTCTAAACGGATAATATTCCGTCTGAGTTGGACATAATGATTCTTTAAAGTATAGAAATTTAAATCGCCCTCCTGGTGGCCATCTTGTCCTAGGAGGGAAGATTTTTGTAACACTGACGTCACGTGTTCGTCCGAATACCCGAACATTGATTGCCATTTAGCTGCCATGGAGATAAATTATCCCAAATTTGAAACAACACAAAATCTCCAAAAAATGCTCTTTGGTAAACACAACCAACTGAACTACAAAACCAAAGATCTGAACTCA
This sequence comes from Microcaecilia unicolor, assembly GCF_901765095.1. Classification (NCBI taxonomy): domain Eukaryota; kingdom Metazoa; phylum Chordata; class Amphibia; order Gymnophiona; family Siphonopidae; genus Microcaecilia; species Microcaecilia unicolor. The sequence goes on from NC_044035.1 coordinate 182,097,394, forward strand.
ATGCCTGCAAATAGCAAAACCTTTTACTTTTTCTCTTTAAGCATTGTTTTTATATATACAAGTTCTTGATATGATTTATTCTTTATTTTTATGTATAAGAGAACCCTCGGAAGATACCACTTACAGTGGGGGAAATAAGTATTTGATCCCTTGCTGATTTTGTAAGTTTGCCCACTGACAAAGACATGAGCAGCCCATAATTGAAGGGTAGGTTATTGGTAACAGTGAGAGATAGCACATCACAAATTAAATCCGGAAAATCACATTGTGGAAAGTATATGAATTTATTTGCATTCTGCAGAGGGAAATAAGTATTTGATCCCCCACCAACCAGTAAGAGATCTGGCCCCTACAGACCAGGTAGATGCTCCAAATCAACTCGTTACCTGCATGACAGACAGCTGTCGGCAATGGTCACCTGTATGAAAGACACCTGTCCACAGACTCAGTGAATCAGTCAGACTCTAACCTCTACAAAATGGCCAAGAGCAAGGAGCTGTCTAAGGATGTCAGGGACAAGATCATACACCTGCACAAGGCTGGAATGGGCTACAAAACCATCAGTAAGACGCTGGGCGAGAAGGAGACAACTGTTGGTGCCATAGTAAGAAAATGGAAGAAGTACAAAATGACTGTCAATCGACAAAGATCTGGGGCTCCACGCAAAATCTCACCTCGTGGGGTATCCTTGATCATGAGGAAGGTTAGAAATCAGCCTACAACTACAAGGGGGGAACTTGTCAATGATCTCAAGGCAGCTGGGACCACTGTCACCACGAAAACCATTGGTAACACATTACGACATAACGGATTGCAATCCTGCAGTGCCCGCAAGGTCCCCCTGCTCCGGAAGGCACATGTGACGGCCCGTCTGAAGTTTGCCAGTGAACACCTGGATGATGCCGAGAGTGATTGGGAGAAGGTGCTGTGGTCAGATGAGACAAAAATTGAGCTCTTTGGCATGAACTCAACTCGCCGTGTTTGGAGGAAGAGAAATGCTGCCTATGACCCAAAGAACACCGTCCCCACTGTCAAGCATGGAGGCGGAAATGTTATGTTTTGGGGGTGTTTCTCTGCTAAGGGCACAGGACTACTTCACCGCATCAATGGGAGAATGGATGGGGCCATGTACCGTACAATTCTGAGTGACAACCTCCTTCCCTCCGCCAGGGCCTTAAAAATGGGTCGTGGCTGGGTCTTCCAGCACGACAATGACCCAAAACATACAGCCAAGGCAACAAAGGAGTGGCTCAGGAAGAAGCACATTAGGGTCATGGAATGGCCTAGCCAGTCACCAGACCTTAATCCCATTGAAAACTTATGGAGGGAGCTGAAGATGCGAGTTGCCAAGCGACAGCCCAGAACTCTTAATGATTTAGAGATGATCTGCAAAGAGGAGTGGACCAAAATTCCTCCTGACATGTGTGCAAACCTCATCATCAACTACAGAAGACGTCTGACCGCTGTGCTTGCCAACAAGGGTTTTGCCACCAAGTATTAGGTCTTGTTTGCCAGAGGGATCAAATACTTATTTCCCTCTGCAGAATGCAAATAAATTCATATACTTTCCACAATGTGATTTTCCGGATTTAATTTGTGATGTGCTATCTCTCACTGTTACCAATAACCTACCCTTCAATTATGGGCTGCTCATGTCTTTGACAGTGGGCAAACTTACAAAATCAGCAAGGGATCAAATACTTATTTCCCCCACTGTATAAAGGCAATATCATTGGTTATTTTGCCTAGTGGCATAGCATCTCTTCATCGGGCTTTCTTTTAATTATAATTTTTTGTAAGTGCTATTGCAAACACACAAGAGTGCTCAAACTAAATGTGCTCAGTAAAAAATAATAAACTTATCTTATCTTTAAGCCATGTCCATGTCTCTAAATTCTGTAATCCACATGGGCTTCCCCTGCGCCCGACACCGCGGGTTTCAATGCTTTCCTCAGGGACTCGGGTTAATTGCCCTCAACAGGTCCACAATGACCTGTAAGCTGAGACATCGACGCTGAATGCTTATGCTGCACTCGCAAGTTCTTTGATGGCGCTATTTAAAGGCTACCAACAGCTGTCGCTTCGTCATGACGTCACTGTGAAAACAAAAGATCTTGAGCCAATAATAAGTCCAACCAAACACAATGAATAATGTCCTTACTACCGTATGAACATCTTGACCCCACTGGAGAGATAATTACGTCCCAATATTAAAAAAAAAAAAAAAAAGAATGATATTAATGATAATAATCCTATTGGATAAATGTTCATTGAAAGAGACTCAGATCAGATCATAGAGTTCCATTCCACAGTTTCATTCAATCCCTGTGGGCTAATAGTTTGTAACTTGTGTATCCACCACGGCTCTCTCCTGATTAAACTTGAAGTCCGGTCCCGACCTCCATGTGACTCTAATACCTGCTCTATAATAAACCATCGGAGATCTGAAAAAACATGATGGTATTGTAAACAATGAGAGACTAATGGGGCAGTCAAAGTCTTTGTTGTAAGACGACTTTTGTGCTCCACCAGACTTATCCTCATGGTTCTAATTGTACGCCCCACATAGTATAGAGGACAAGATATAATATACACAACATATGATGAAAGACATGTGGTACGATGTTCCATCTTATATGTTCATCGAGTGACTGCATGAGTCCATTGGAACAATGTCATGGTTTGTGTGCAAAACTGAAATTGACCACATGGTTGATGGCATCCTTGATCTCTCGATCTAGATATCGGGGGAAAATTTGTATGTACCAATTGATCCTTGAGATTCCTACCCCGAGTGTAAGCAATACAGGGATGTTGGCGAAAAACTGGATGAAATGTAAGCACCTGCCAATGCTTGTGTATTAAATGTGCCATCTCAGGAGCCAAAGTGGAAAAGCCCAATATACAAACCATTTGATCCATTTGTTCTTTCTGCTTATCTAATAATAGTAACGGGCGTTGGGCATACCAAGCTCTTTTGTATGCTTGTTGTATACACTTTTGAGAATACCCTCTTGCTTGCAATTTCAACGTAAGGATAGAAGCTTGAACTTTGAATGCTTCATCGGTGGAACAAATCCTACGAAGGCGTAAGAACTGTCCCACCGGAAGAGACCATTTTAATTTATATGGATGATGGCTATTCCATAAGAGAAGAGTATTGCGATCAGTGGGTTTATGATACACCGTTACCTGCAGTTGACCATGTGCCTTATATATCCAAGTATCTAAAAATGAGATATTAGTGTTGCTGCTAGTCATTGTAAATTTTAAGTTACTATCAATGTTATTCAACCATTGCAAAAATGATTTTAATTGGTCCTCCGCCCCATGCCATAAGAAAAATACATCATCAATAAAACAATACCAATTCGTAATGTTTTCAATGTACCAGATCGACTGGTACAAGTTGTTTTCCTTAAATTGGCTGACGTATAAATTGGCCACACTGGGAGCAACTGAAGTGTATTGGCAGAACCGTACGTGGGGCTCAGCTCAGTATAGGCTGGATGCTACATGTTGTGTTTGGAGTGCTTTGGCAGAGCTGTTTCTAGGAGTCATACAGTACTGGTATTTGGAAAACCAGGGATACCTCCTAGGGTCTGTAAGGGAGAAATTATGCCAGGTAAGAACTGATAATCAGTTTTTGTTTCCTTTTCTTTGTTCTGATAAGTGAATGAACAGATTTAAAGAGTCTGTTTTCAAACTGCACTGCATTTTTACCTCTTGTAGTCCATTGGAAAATCCTGAACTGAAGAGTCGGCCTTTGGAATAGGTTCTAGTCCACACATTTTATGATGTTAGAGGTTGATTGCAGTTGAGATATGATGTGTGACTGGGTGGAGTCAAAGAGTAAGAGACAGCCTTACTTTTGGCGCTTTGCAGATTGGTATACAACAGAACAACAAGAAGAATCTCCAATGCCCCAGGGGTGGATATCAGGGTTCCAGGCTTTGGGAAGACCTCTTCTGTGGAATACTTAGACAACGGAAAGCTAGCAGGTAATTATAACTTGTTTCCTCACACTTATAACAAAGAAATAAGTACAGCTTACAGTGATTACAGATACAGGTCCGGGCACAAATTTCAAACACACCCCAGACTTGTAATATTTTGGTTAGGTTTAATAAATGGTGCACAGAGTTAGGTGCCAGGATAATCCACGCTATGGGGTCCTTTTACTATGCTGCAGTGGTGCTAACACGCGGGTAGTGTCTGCCAAATCGACACTACCACCCAGGTAGCGCGGGCACCTGGCAGTAATTTTGAAGTTGGCGCATGCTGTTTGCTGTTGTAGAAAATATTTTTCTAATTTCTACCACAGGAGGCATTCCTAGTGGTAATTGGCAGCGCAGCCACATTAGTGCATGCTACATGATTACTACGCAGGTAGCATATGAGCCCTTACCGCTAGGTGAATGGATGGTGGTAAGGGCTCAGGAAGTAAATAGCCATGCACTACTTTTGATTTTAGCGCACGGTTACATACTGTCCCTATTTTAAAAAATCTTTTTTTCCCAGCCATGGTATAAAATGACCCAGCATGTACCAATTTCATGCGTCCAACAGGGGCGTAGCCAGACCTTACAGTGGGAGAGGGCCAGAGCCCGAGGTTGGGGCCACCCCGCCGCCACCCCCCACCACCATGCCTCGCTTTGCTTCACCTCACCTCCCCCCTGCCGCCACCGCCTCATGCCTTCTCGCACCCCCTCGCCTCCTCGCACCCCCCCTCGCCTCGCAAATACCTTTGCTGGCAGGAGTCTCCAACTCCCGTCAACCGAAGCCTTCCTTCAGCGCCGTCTCCGGCGCAGCCACGTTCCTGCCCTGCTCTTCTTGCTCCTCCTGTCCTGTGCAAGCTGACGCTCCTTCTCAGTTTCACGTAAAGGAGCATCAACGTGCACAGGACAGGAGGAGCAAGAAGAGCAAGGCAGGAATGCGGCTGCGCCAGAGACGGCACTGAAGAAGGCTTTGGCTGGTGGGGGTTGGAGACCTCCGTGAGCCAAACCAGGGGCCCGGACATAATTTGCAGGGGCCCAGGCCCCCATGGTCCCCCGTAGCTATGACCCTGGCATCTAAACTACCGTAGGGCCCCTAAGCTACCGCAGCTAGTAAAAGGGAAGTCTCGCTTTCTTACAGGAAATGGCCGGGCGGCAAGTAAAGCACTTGCCACACAGCAATTTGGGGGGGGGGGGGCATAACAAAAGTGATACTTCCCATAGATCAGTGGTTCCCAAATCTGGTCCTGGAGGCACCCCAACCAGTCAGGTTTTCAGGATACCCACAATGACTATTCATGAGATAGATTTGCATGCAGTGGAGACAGTGTGTGTAAATCTCTCATGAATATTCATTTTGGGTATCCTGAAAACCTGACTGGTTGGGGTGCCTCCAGGACCAGATTTGGGAACCACTGATCTATGGGAAGTATCACTTTTGTTATGCCCCCCCCCCCCCCCCCAAATGGCTGTGTGCCGCCCGGCCATCTCCTGTAAGAAAGCGAGACTTTCCTTTTACTAGCTGCGGTAGCTTAGGGGCCCTGCGGTAGTTTAGACGCCAGGGTCATAGCTATGACCCTGACAGGCTAGGGTGCCTCCAGGACAAGGTTTGGGAACCACTGCCATGGATGGATTGCATCAAAGGTAATTGTGATTACAACTCAGTGTACCATCTGGAGCTGGCTGAAAGTCATGCAGCTACATACCTAAAGGGGAATCTCAAAACACATTTCCCCTTAGTGTAGGCAAAGAGCACTGGCATCAAACCATATGGAAGTCAGTAAGTGGACTCAAACTTAACATAGACCACAACAAGAAAATTAAAAAATCCACCTCAAAATTCTCAAAAAGCCAGCATAAAAATTAGTAGCAACATAAAAACAATTATAAATAAATTAAACCCACAGATTAGAATTGAGCAGCATAAAAAATGGTAGTATAAAAGCAAGAAAGCAAATTTAAAGTAAGCACTCTACTCACAGCCACGATGCTCCTTCCAGTGAATAGTTTAGCTAGCTGCACTAACCTGCTAGCTGTATTTCCATGAGGTCAAGGTTCCATTCTTTAAAAATAATCTAACCCTCAACGTTCTGAGGACACGGACGTCACTTCCGTATATAAAACTCACCCTCAACGTTCTGAGGACACTGACGTCACTTCCGTAATGAAGGGTTCGTGGTGGTGAAGCCACCGAAAGCACTAAGTCGCTGGGCCTTGCCTCGCGTCAAACATGATGACGTCGAGGGCGGAGCAATGGCGTCAAACGTGATGGCGTCGAGGGCGGAGCAATGGCGTCACACATCGAGGGCGGGGCAATGGCATCAGTAGCTTCACAACCAAGAAGCTGATGAAGGTGCGTTCACGAGGTGCAGACCTATGGCGTCAGTGGGTAGGGAGGGAGGGGGTGTTGGGGAGGAAAACTTTGCTAGCGCCCGTTTCATTTGATCCAGAAACAGGCCTTTTTTACTAGTATTGTATAATTTCAGAATTCTATCTACTAAATTCAAACTTTTTTTGGTGAAAGGAGCAGCATGTGTTGCTAGAAGAATCTTAAAGTCAAAACTTTAAATGAGACAGAATGTTTTTTTAGCAATTTTTTTTTCATGACTTCAAAAATTAAAACCAAGCATATCATTTGATAGAACATATCATTCAATAAAGGAGGGAATGCCCTCGTAAAATCACAAAAATTTGACTAAAAATGCTGCTTTAAAACACTGGAAATCGCTAAAAATGCCTTAACATTCTATGCATTCCAGCAGCCATTTTTATGTGTTCCAATGACATGATTATGATGTCACAGGTTCCAAAATGCATTGTGGTTCTATGTGAAAGGCTAGAAGTGCTGGATACATATTAAAAACACCAGGAAGCTGATAAAATATTATCAAATCAATTAAGAGAGGAAAATAAAGCAACAAATTACAAGGTTCTCTCAGGAAATCTTTATGAAGAGCATCAAAAAAAAAACTGAGGGGCTCTTTCACAAAGCTGTGGGAAGGCTAGCATGCACATACAATAGTAATTCTGAGTTTGGCGCATGCTGAATCACGCGGTAGAAAATATTTTTCTATTTTCTACTGCAGGGGGCATTCCCGGCGGTAATCGGCAGCACGGCCAAATTGGTGCGCACATGATGGTTGCTGCATAAGTAACATATGAGCCCTTACCGTTAAGTCAGTGGCTGGCGGTAAGGGCTTTCCTATTAGAGCAGCAAGCTGGTCCCAGGAGTAAGCTAGTGGTCAGTGACTGTATAAGGGACTTATGTACTTTTGGTAACACATAGAACACTGGTATCTTGGGATGATCTACCTTCAAAAAAGTCAAATTCCTTCCTTGTAATTCAATTCACATCTAAAGCTGTCTTTAATATCGAGTCAATTTCTTTTTTCAATTCTGCAGTAGGATCTGTACTCAATTTTTTGTAAAATGTCCTGTTACTGAGTTGTCTATTAACCTCTCTAACATAATCCTTGGTATTCATGATAACTGTCCCACCTCCTTTATCTGCTGGTTTAATGATAATCCTAGTGTCATTCTGCAGTAAATTAACAGCTAATTTCTCCCCTCTAGTAAGGTTATAATATACTCTCTTATCGCTATTTTCAAATTTTTCAATATCTTTCAATACCATACTCTCATAAGGAGGTGGAGAATACCCGGAGGTTCCACCTGCTATCGCATTCCACAGTAGATAAATTGGAGTAATTAGAAGTGTGTTTTGAAAAATAATTTATGATTTTAATTTTCAGATAAAGCAGAATAACTCAATCCTAGTATTGAATGTGTTGTAATTTGGGGTGAAAGTGAAAGAAAGTCCTTTATTCAAAACCACAGATTCAGTTCCTTCTTTGATAAATTGTACATCTTTATTAGTGTTCCTCTTGGGCTACATCATGGTTCTAGAAGCTGTCTGTTGTTCTGGTCTGAAACCTCTTATTCTGAATTGTCCTGTCCTATACTGTCCTTCCACCTCTTTCCCCTCTCTCCCATTTTGATTATTTGTAAATTATTATTTATTGTACTTTGATTTTAGATTGATGTTAATTTGATGTCTTTTTATTTAACAAGTGTCATAGATGCACAGATGGACAAGTCAAAATGTGTCTAGATATATAAAACTCACTAATAAATATGGTTAAAAACCTAGATCAAGTTCTTTCACTTATACTTAATATGATAGGTGGGTCTGCCTATTCCTAATCTAACCTGGATCAAAGGATGAAAAATTGTTCATTTTGATTAGTTTCCTGTGTCGTTTATAGAATTTTGTTTTATTTGGGTTTTACTTTTTTTATTTTTTTTTTGGGGGGGGGCAATATCATCAATTGTGCACTTTCTTGCTCAATAGTAGGCGTTTTTGTACAAATTGATCAATAGTGTATCTGTTGATAAACAGTGCATTCGAGCGCACTGTTGAGCAATAGTCACACTATTGATAACTCAGAAAAAGAGAACAAAAAATTTTGTTTTTTCTTTTTTTTTCATTTCAAGTTAAAAAGACATGAAATGACACAGGGAATGTTGTCAATATTTATTTTGGTGAAAGCTGCCTGCCTTGATTGTGAAAATGAATTTCATTTACTTTGGGTTTGATTCACAGAGTCAGCTTCATCTTGGCTCTTCCTCAGCTCACTTATCAGATTTTCTAGCTTGCCTACCTCTACTACAATGTTGATTAGACAGTTCAGGTTGCTGGTCATCCTCACTGATCTCTGACAGTATCTTTTTGAAGGTTATCTGCACACAATGGTGCAACATCTGGTGAACAATGGCTATATGAGAGATGAGACGGTTCGTGCTGCTCCTTATGACTGGAGGATCGTTCCCAGTAAGTATGCTGAATTTGATAGTATTTTCCTTCCCAAACTAAGCAGCGGGATTGCTAAAAGCAAGTGTGTTGTGTTGGAAAAGGGCAATTTTCAGACAGGCCAATTTACCCTAAGTAATTGTTATTTACAAGGGCAAATGGCTTTGAAAATTGTCTTCACAAATTTGTTAGTCCAGGGAAAGAAATCATGACTTTCAAACTAAATTATCTGAATAGGTATAGTGAAGTAATTAAGAGGCCCTTTTACTAAGCTGTAGTAAGCTCTGCACACATGCCACGCATGCCCAAATGAAACTACCACCAGGCCAGTGCACTCTCCTGGCGGTAATTTCAGATTTGGCTCGTGCCCATAACACGTGGACGATTTATTTATTTCCTCCAATGTGCGTCAGTTCCGGCAGTAATTGGCACTTGGCACGTGCCAACCAGTCACCACATGTGTAGAGTGTGACCTTTTACTGTTAGATCAATGGGTGGCATTAAGGACTCAAGCCGGTTTTGGACATACGCTAGTTTCTTTTTACTGCAGGCCCTTTTTCCCGTCCCATTAAAAAAAAAGCCTTTTTTGTAGATGCGGTAAAAACTGGCCCGACGCACCTACACTACCACAGGCCACTTTTTACTGCAGCTTAATAAAAGGGCCCCTTAGTATAGTTTGTGTTAAAAAAAAAAAAAAAAAAGGTATTGTGCAAGTGGTTTGGGGAGTTTTGAGGGGTCTGTGAAGCAGGGGAGGATTATATTCAAAATGTTTTTGTCAGTGCTCCAGAGCTTGTTTTGTTATTTGTAATGCTGTATTGTGGATTTCAGTGCTGCACTATATGCCTTTATTTTTGCTTATGATGACAATAAAGATATTTCTATATAAAAACAATAGAAAACGCTTATGGCTGCCAATGCATAAATAAATCAATAAATGCACATAGTTTTAAATGCTGTGATATCAACTAAGCATATTCTATATACTGTGCCTAAATATAGGCATTGCTTACAGAATATGCTTAGAATATTCCACGCAGAGTTTTTAGGCGCCTTATATAGAATATAGCACCACACGGTAGAAATTATTTTCTGCTGTGCATACTGGACGCACATAGAAATTAGAATTACCACCAGGGGCACACAGTAGCCGGGCAGTAGTTCTAATTTGACACACATTGTACACGCATAGGCACCTACACATCTTAGTAAAAGGGCCCCTAACTTGTTAAATTAGGTGCCAATTGGCCTTAACTGCCAATAATAATAAGTCATGCGAATTGGTGCTTCAAAATCTGCACCCTGGTTCACAAGATTATCTACGGTGTAGTCCCAGGATACATGACAGACCTCATAGACCTACCAACCAGGAACAGAACTGGATCATCATGAACATATTTAAACCTTCATTACCCAAACTGCAAAGGACAAAGCTACCTATGCATCCAACTTCTCCTATATTAGCACAGAACTATGGAACATACTGCCAAAAGGTGTGAAAACAATCTACGACCAGGAAATCACTAAAAACCTACCTGTTCAATAAGGCATACCATACTAACCCAACATAAATGCCTCATCACTGCAACACAGCAAAACCATATATTGTATTGGACACAATATAACCTCCCCTATCTTTGACCCCTAATGTGCCTGTATCATACCTACCCTATCCGACCTTAACATCACATTGTATTTGTTCCCCTACCGGACTTGGCGAACACCATTACGGTACTATGTAAGCCACATTGAGCCTGCAAATAGGTGGGAAAATGTGGGGTACAAATGTAACAAACAAATGTGTGGGGGTTTTTTATTTGAAAGCTTCCCATATGTAGATATATCATGAAATAAAACTGAAAATCACTAAAACAGCATAAAAATGTATTTTAACTGGTAGAAACAGCAGTAATAAACTCTGCATGTTGTGCTCATTTTTCTACACTGTTCTATAGAATACAGTAAAACATGACAGGGGAAGAAAGTGGCGATTGAGGAGGAGGAGAGAAAGAGAGCAAGGAAGGTGGCTGATGGGCGGGTGGGGGAGAGAAAGGTATGCCAGCTCCATGCTTGCATGAGTCTGGCACGGAATGGGCACAAAAGAGAGAAAAGCGAGGAGTTGATGAAGAGTGCAACACAGGGGCGTAGCCACGGGTGGGCCTGGATGGGCCCAGGCCCACCCATTTTCCCTCCAGGCCCGCCCAGCCACATCTTTTGCGCGCTGTCGCTGCCCTTTTGTCCCGCGGAGGCAGCGTTCAGCGTTTCCTTCCTGCCCTGTCTTTTCCCCAAGCTCCGCTGCATCGGTCCCTGCAAGTGGACATTTGGAATCCTTCTCCTTTTCGGCCGTCGCGCTACACTGCCATTCACACAGGCAGCTTCGCTCCTCCCTGCCGCGTCCATCTGGCCCTCTCTGATGCACTTCCTGTTTAGGGCCGGATGAACGCGGTGGGGGAGAGCGAAGCTGCCTGTGTGTTTGGCAGCGCAGCGCGACAGCCGAAAAGGATAAGGATTCCACTTGCAGGGACGATGCAGCGGAGCTTGGGGAAAAGACAGGGCAGGAAGGAAATGCTGAACGCTGCCTCCGCGGGACAAAAGGGCAGCGACAGCGCGGGAAGGATGCGGATTCGCGGGCCTGGAGGGAAAGTGGCTGAGCTGCTGGGACATGGGAGGGAGAGGAAGAAGTGACTGGAGGGAAGGGAGAGAGCTACTGGGACATGGGAGGGAGAGGAAGAAGGGACTGGAGGGAAGGGAGAGAGCTGCTGGGACATGGGAGGGAGAGGAAGAAGGGACAGGAGGGAAGGGAGAGAGCTACTGGGACATGGGAGGGAGAGGAAGAAGGGACTGGAGGGAAGGGAGAGAGCTGCTGGGACATGGGAGGGAGAGGAAGAAGGGACTGGAGGGAAGGGAGAGAGCTACTGGGACATGGGAGGGAGAGGAGGAAGGGGCTGGAGAGCTGCTGGACAAGGGAGGAAGAGGAAGAATGGACTAGAGGGAAGGGAGAGAGCTGCTGGACATGGGATGGAGAGGAGGAGGGGACTGGATGAAGGGAGAGAGCTGCTGGACATGGGAGGGAGAGGAGGAAGGGGCTGGAGAGCTGCTGGACAAGGGAGAAAGAGGAAGAAGGGACTGGAGGGGAGAGCTGCTGGACATGGGAGGATAGGGAGAGAAAGAGGGGAGATGGATGAAAGGATGCAGAGAGAAAGGGGAGAGACTGGAAGGATGTGGAGAGAGAGGGGAGATTGAAAAGGGTAGAGAGAGAGACACTGGATAGAAGGAGAGGGGAGATAGAGACACTAGATGGAAGGATGAGGAGAGAGGGTAGATGGGTGGAAGGATGAGGAGAGAAAGAGGGAAGACACTGGATGGAAGGGTAGGGAGAAAAAGGAGACGCTGGATGCAAAAGAAAGAGGGGAGACACTGGAAGGATGAGGAGAGAAAGAGGGGAGCTGCTGGATGGAAAGAGGGAGAGGACAGAGTAGGGAAAGACTGGAGAATAAGAGGAAGGGGCATGTGGGGAACAAGGGTGAGGAAAAGATGAAATGCCGTAGGTGATGAACGGACAGGAAACCCTGGCAAGAGAAAGACGAAGGAAAGCAGAATCTAGAGACTGGGAGCAACACAATGAGAAAAGTAAATGGCCATACAACAAAGGTAAAGAAAATAATTTTATTTTTAATTTAGGATAAAGTAATATGGTACCTGTGTTAAGAAAGTTTCAGAGACCAATACTTCCTTCCTTAGGTCAGGAGAGGATACCATAACAGCATTATACTGACCCGAGGCAGGAGGTTTTGGCCTCTGAAAGCTCATTGAAAAGGGTGTTAGGCTATGAAATAAACTATTTTCTGAAACCTGATGCACTGAAAAGCAGCACTTTACCCCTGTGTGACAAATGCATCTGATAACTGTGACTAAATTTTGCTGGGGAAAGGGGTAGAGAAAAATTTGTGCCCACCCACTTTAGGTTCAGGCCCATCCAAAATTGGCAGTCTGGCTACGCCACTGGTGCAACATGCACAAATAAAACAAAAGGTGAGAGGATGATGGAATAAGTGCTATTGCTGGCCAGGGACAGGGAATGAATGCTGATGCCCATCACTAAAGCAAAGAATGAGTGTGTCATGATCATTAGAGGGTAATTACTGAGAAAATGCTGTGTGGAAACAGTTAGTGGTGGTGGTGCCAATGATTTGTTGCCAGCCCCTCCAAATGACACAAAGATTACGATTTAGGAACAATTACAACTCTAACCGATGTGAACATCCATATAGCAAGGAACAATGGCGGCTGCTGAGAGAACTGACTTCAGCCTTGTGACGTCATGCTGTCTCCTGTCATTAAACCTCCTTGCCCTAAGTGTGCTCCCAAGGGCCCCTCCACTGCTGGGCTCCCTCCTCTTCCTGGTAGGCCAGTCTGCTGTCTTTAGGAGGCACCTCCAAGCAGGGCCGTGCCTAGGGTCTCTGGCGCCCCCCCCCCCCGTGAAAATGATCGCTCACCACTTGCCACACTGACAGGAATTGTCAGCAATATTCTTAGAAACAAATTGCTATACATTGCAAAATAAGATAACAGATGTAAATTCTCAAAGTGGACATATTCCAAACACTAAAATGAAAATAAAATGATTTTTTTCTACCTTTGTTGTCTGGTGACTTTTTTTTCTGATCATGCTGGCCCAGTATCTGATTCTGCTGCTATCTGTCCTCTTAACTCCGTTTCCAGGGCTTCCTTTCCATTTATTTCTTTCCTTTCCTCCTTTCTTCTTCATTTCTGGTCCTCAGCTTCTGCCTATTTTCTTCATCCATGTGCAGTTTTTCTCCTCTGTTCCTTTTCCCTCATTTCATCTCCTTCATCTCTCTTCCCTCCCCTCTATGTCCAGCAATTTCTCCTCTCTCCCTGAGCCCTGCCCTCCCATCCATGCCCATCCATGCTCCTCTGTCCCCTGCCCCCTCCATTCATTCCTATCCAGCAATTCCCCTCTCTCCCTGAGCCCTGCCCTCCCATCCATGCCCATCCATGCTCCTCTGTCCCCTGCCCCCTCCATTCATTCCTATCCAGCAATTCCCCTCTCTCCCTGAGCCCTGCCCTCCCATCCATGCTCCTCTGTCCCCTGCCCCCTCCATTCATCCCTATCCAGCAATTCCCCTCTCTCCCTTCCATGAACCCTGCCCTCGCATTCATGCTCCTCTCTCCCCTGCCCTCCCGCTCTCATGTCCCAACTGCCCGCCCTCTTCTCCCCCCCAACATACATAGTAACATAGTAGATGACGGCAGAAAAAGACCTGCAGGGTCCATCCAGTCTGCCCAACAAGATAAACTCATATGTGCTATTTTTTGTGTATACCTGACCTTGATTTGCATCTGCCATTTTCATGGAGCGTCTCACATTATTTTAAAGCTTGCTTGCTACAAGCTCTGGACCAACGATGGCAACCCACGTTACCCATCTGTGAGAAGTACAGGCCTGCATGTCCTGGGAGAAAAACTATTCCTTAAACTCCTTTGCCAAGTGAGCACAGTAATTCAAAAATAAGCTCTCTCCTTCTCCTTAACTGTTCTCACAGCTCCAGAACAGCTAAACAGCAAAAATGGCTTTTACAATGTCAGAGTAACAGTATAGGAACTAGGTACACTCCAAGTGCCGTATATCATCTCATTAGATAAGAGGCTCATATGGCAGATAGATGCTCAATCCCTGTCCCTCCATCCAACGCTGTTTCCTATTATAGAAACCCCTAAAAAAGAGAGAAGAACACACTTGAACACCCACACAGTCAACACTCAACTCCACACTCAGGAACACCACCATACAGACAACACAGTGACCGTCTTCTGATCCCTCTCACTTTTCTCTCCTTGTTTTTCAGCAATTTCAGCAATAAGTATCACCTCAGTCCTCAGCTGGCTGATTGCAGAACGATCCCAGGAAAAGAGTGGGTAATAGCACCGGGTTAGCATTCCCTTCTTGGATCTTCTCAGCTATAGAATGTCAAACTGTCTTCTTTTTTTTTCTTTTAAATTTACCTCTGTCTGGCAGCACAGGCGCAGCGTCAGTGAAGGAGGCTGCGCTCCCGACGTGTCTAGCCTTCCCTTCTCTCAGTGTCCCGCCTTCTTCTGACGTCATTTCCTTGACACTGAGAAGGCGGAATCCTTCACTGACGCTATGCTGCCGGACGGAGGTAAATTTAAAAGGATTTAAAAAAGGAAAGGGATCTTGCGGGAGAGAAGAGAGCGGGCAGTTGGGCAATGGGAGCGGGAGGGCAAGGTAAGCATGGTGCAGCATCGCACCCCCCAGAGGACGGTGCCCCCCTGCCGTGCTTACCCCGCTTACCGTGTTGGAACGGCCCTGCCTCCAAGGATCCCTTCCTTGCTAGAATCACAGCTTAGCTCTTTTTGTGAATCTAGCTCTCTCTCTGTGATTGCAGCCCTTCAGAGCCTGTGACCTACAGTTCCAGGTTTTCACCAACAGAGGGAAGCCACCATCTCTGTTAAAAGGTCTAGAGCCTTGAATAGGTTCTCAATATATCTGAGGAAGATCACAGCTAGCCTGTCCCACTTATATTCCTGTGAGGAATTTTCCTTGACCCCACCCAGCCTCAGTTCAGTATGTGTGTATTATTAACCCCCAACTCTATTTACCAACTTTAATAAATAATTATCTTCAATATGTGTAAGTGTGGGTCATTTGTCTGCCTTTTCTACCAATGAGCAATTAGCATATCCATCTCACTGTGCTGTTCTGTTCACTGCATCAAAATGTTACTTTTCAGAGGCCTGCTGTCTGAGCAGAATGTCAGTTATATGTTACTCTTTCTCCGAGGACAAGCAGGCTGCTTGTTCTCACGACTGGGTGACATCCGCGGCAGCCCCCACCAACCGGAAGAAGCTTCGCGGGCGGTCCGCACGCAGGGCACGCCCACCGCGCATGCGCAGCCGTCTTCCCGCCCGTGCGCGACCGTTCCCGCCAGTCTTTTCTTTTCCGCACTGGAGAGAGTCGTGCGTCGCCGCTCTCTCTTAGTCAGCCCCGGAAAAACGTCGCGTTGTCCGCGAATCTTCGCTTATTTTCTGTTTTTTGTTGTCACGCGCCTTCAAAACTTTTTTTCTTAAAAAAAAAAAGAAGAGAACGCGCTGAATTTTCCCTCGTTTTCTAGCGGGGCATCGCGTTGCGGCCTTGTGGCCGCGCGGTCGATTTATTTTTCGAGGTGTGATTTACCGCCACCATCGATGACTTTAACTTCGCCGATGCGATTTTTCCGTCGATGTCCTCGAAGGTCCCGAGTGGATTTAAGAAGTGTGGTCGGTGCGGCCGGCCGATCTCGCAGACCGACACCCACGCTTGGTGCCTCCAGTGCCTCGGGCCGGAGCACAATATCAAGTCGTGTTCTTTGTGTCTTGGTCTCCGGAAACGGACTCAGGTTGTGAGGCAAGTTCTTCGGGACCGTCTTTTTGGAACTTGCGCCGGCCCCTCGACGTCGACCTCGACGGCATCGGTATCGACGGCCGGTTCTTCGGTACCGGTATCGATGTCCGCGAAATCGGCACCGATGGCATCGACCCAGGGAGTACAGGTCCCGTCGGCCCGCCGGTCCTCCGGTGACGGTAGGGGTGAGAGGCCGCGTGGGCAATCGGCCCCGGTCACTCCCTCTGCTCATGGCCCTCGGGACCGAACCCTGTCCGACCCGGCTCCTCGAGATCGAGGGGGATCGACCTCCTCCTCCTCCGTTCCACCTGGCGCCGATGACGGGCACCGCAAAAAACAGAAGAAGCACTGTCATCGGTCCCCATCGGTGAGCCCGGCCCTCGGTGCCGGAGAGGAGTCGACGCCGAAGCGTCCACGTTGAGAGGAAAGGTCCCCCTCGGTAGTGGAGGTACCGACGCGTCAGGGTCCCAGCACTTCGGTGCAGTCTCCTGGACCCGAGCAGCTTGCGGCACCGACGCCTCTACCGGACCCCCCGTCTTTCTCGGCAGCGGGCCTGGACGAGTGCCTCCGAGCCATCCTTCCGGGGATCCTGGAAGGGCTGATGCGCCAGGCTGTGCCGGCGCCGGGGGTGCTTGCGCCCTCGGCGCCGTTGACTGTGGCGCTGACGAGCTCTAGCCCGGTGCCGAGGCCTTCGACACCGCCACGCAGGTGGAGTCCCCGTCGACGTCGATGGAGGGAGCTTCGTCCCCACCGGCGCGGGAGTCCACCGCTCGACGACACCGAGGCCTCGGTGCCTCGACGTCGAGCCGGGCCCAGTTGAGGACTCAGCTGCATGAGCTTATGTCCGATACCGAGGAAGAGGCCTCGTGGGGGGAAGAGGAGGACCCCAGATATTTCTCCTCAGAGGAGTCTGTGGGCCTTCCCTCTGACCCCACGCCTTCACCAGAGAGGAAGCTCTCGCCTCCTGAGAGCCTCTCCTTTGCCTCCTTTGTCAGGGACATGTCTATTTGCATTCCCTTCCCCGTGGTCTCTGTGGATGAGCCGAGGGCTGAGATGCTCGAGGTCCTCGACTATCCATCACCACCTAGAGAGTCCTCCACGGTGCCGTTGCACAATGTCCTTAAGGAGACACTGCTTCGGAACTGGATGTGACCATTATCTAATCCCACCATCCCCAAGAAAGCAGAGTCCCAGTACAGAATTCACTCGGACCCAGAGTTAATGCGGCCCCAA
Organism: Microcaecilia unicolor; assembly: GCF_901765095.1. NCBI lineage: Eukaryota > Metazoa > Chordata > Amphibia > Gymnophiona > Siphonopidae > Microcaecilia > Microcaecilia unicolor. Next base: position 182,114,849 of record NC_044035.1, read on the forward strand.
TTGCCTCATGACTCGGCAGTCGTGGATTCTGCTCTCAAGAGGGCACGGAGTTCGAGGGATACCGCCTCGGCGCCCCCAGGGCGGGAGTCTCGCACTCTGGACTCGTTTGGGAGGAAGGCCTACCAATCTTCCATGCTCGTGACCCGCATCCAATCTTACCAGCTCTACACGAGCATCCACATGCGGAACAATGTGAAGCAACTGGCGGACCTGGTTGATAAGCTCCCGCCGGAGCAGTCCAGGCCTTTTCAGGAGGTGGTCAGGCAGCTGAAGGCGTGCAGAAAGTTCCTGTCCAGGGGTATCTATGACACCTGTGACGTGGCATCTCGTGCTGCGGCCCAGGGTGTAGTGATGCGCAGGCTCTCATGGCTGCGTGCCTCTGACCTGGACAACTGCACCCAGCAGAGACTGGCCGATGTCCCTTGCCGGGGGGATAATATCTTTGGTGAGAAGGTCGAGCAGCTGGTGGACCAACTGCATCAGCGGGAAACCGCCCTCGACAAGCTCTCCCACCGGGCGCCTTCAGCATCCACCTCAGCAGGTGGACGTTTTTCCCGGGCCCGGCAGGCTGTGCCCTATTCTTTTGCCAAGCGTAGGTACACCCAGCCAGCCCGAAGGCCTCGTCAGGCACAGGGACAGCCCCAGCGCGCTCGTTCTCGTCAACAGCGTGCGCCTAAGCAGCCCCCTGCGCCTCCACAGCAAAAGCCGGGGACGGGCTTTTGACTGGATCCACGGGAACATAGCCGCCCTCAAAGTGTCCATACCGGACGATCTGCCGGTCGGAGGGAGGTTAAAATTTTTTCACCAAAGGTGGCCTCTCATAACCTCCGACCAGTGGGTTCTCCAAATAGTGCGGTGAGGATACGCCCTGAATTTGGCCTCCCTGCCACCAAATTGTCCTCCGGGAGCTCAATCCTTCAGCTCCCATCACAAGCAGGTACTTGCAGAGGAACTCTCCGCCCTTCTCAGCGCCAATGCGGTCGAGCCCGTACCACCCGGGCAGGAAGGGCAGGGATTCTATTCCAGGTACTTCCTTGTGGAAAAGAAAACAGGGGGGATGCGTCCCATCCTAGACCTGAGAGGCCTGAACAAATTCCTGGTCAAAGAAAAGTTCAGGATGCTTTCCTTGGGCACCCTTCTGCCAATGATTCAGAAAAACGATTGGCTATGTTCCCTGGATTTAAAGGACGCATACACTCACATCCCGATACTGCCAGCTCACAGACAGTGTCTCAGATTCCGCCTGGGCGCACGGCACTTTCAGTATTGTGTGCTGCCCTTTGGGCTCGCCTCTGCCCCACGAGTGTTTACAAAGTGCCTCGTGGTGGTAGCGGCGTATCTACGCAAGCTGGGAGTGCACGTGTTCCCATATCTCGACGATTGGCTGGTCAAGAACACCTCGTAGGCGGGAGCCCTCCGGTCTATGCAGTGCACTATTCAGCTCCTGGAGCTGCTGGGGTTTGTGATAAATTACCCAAAGTCCCATCTCCAGCCAACACAGTCTCTGGAATTCATAGGAGCTCTGCTGAATACCCAGACGGCTCAGGCCTTCCTTCCCGAAGCGAGGGCCAACAACCTCCTGTCCCTGGCTTCGCAGACCAGAGCGTCTCAGCAGGTCACGGCTCGGCAGATGTTGAGACTTCTGGGTCATATGGCCTCCACAGTCCATGTGACTCCCATGGCTCGTCTTCACATGAGATCTGCTCAATGGACCCTAGCTTCCCAGTGGTTTCAAGCCACCGGGAATCTAGAAGATGTCATCCGCCTCTCCACCTGTTGCCGCACTTCACTGCTCTGGTGGACCATTCGGACCAATTTGACCCTGGGACGTCCATTCCAAATTCCGCAGCCCACGAAAGTGCTGACAACGGATGCATCTCGCCTGGGGTGGGGAGCTCATGTCGATGGGCTTCACACCCAGGGACTGTGGTCCCTCCAGGAAAAGGATCTTCAGATCAACCTCCTGGAGCTCCGAGCGATCTGGAACGCACTGAAGGCTTTCAGAGATCGGCTGTCCTGTCAAATTATCCAAATTCGGACAGACAATCAGGTTGCAATGTATTACGTCAACAAGCAGGGGGGCACCGGATCTCGCCCCCTGTGTCAGGAAGCCATCGGGATGTGGCGTTGGGCTTGCCAGTTCGGCATGCTCCTCCAAGCCACGTACCTGGCAGGCGTAAACAACAGTCTGGCCGACAGACTGAGCAGAGTCATGCAACCGCACGAGTGGTCGCTCCATTCCAGAGTGGTACGCAAGATCTTCCGAGAGTGGGGCACCCCCTCGGTGGACCTTTTCGCCTCTCAGACCAACCACAAGCTGCCTCTGTTCTGTTCCAGACTTCAGACACACGGCAGGCTAGCGTCGGATGCCTTTCTCCTTCATTGGGGGACCGGCCTCCTGTATGCTTATCCTCCCATACCTTTGGTGGGGAAGACCTTACTGAAGCTCAAGCAAGACCACGGCACCATGATTCTGATCGCGCCCTTTTGGCCCCGTCAGATCTGGTTCCCTCTTCTTCTGGAGTTGTCCTCAGAAGAACCGTGGAGATTGGAGTGTTTTCCGACTCTCATTTTGCAGAACGACGGAGCGTTGCTGCACCCCAACCTTCAGTCTCTGGCTCTCACGGCCTGGATGTTGAGGGCGTAGACTTCGCTGCGTTGGGTCTGTCTGAGGGTGTCTCCCATGTCTTGCTTGCCTCTAGGAAGGATTCCACTAAAAAGAGTTACTTTTTCAAGTGGAGGAGGTTTGTCGTTTGGTGTGAGAGCAAGGCCCTAGAACCTCGTTCTTGCCCTGCACATAACCTGCTTGAATACCTTCTGCACTTATCAGAGTCTGGCCTCAAGACCAACTCAGTAAGGAATCACCTTAGTGCGATTAGTGCTTACCATTATCGTGTGGAAGGTAAAGCCATCTCTGGAGAGCCTTTAGTCATTCGATTCATGAGGGGCTTGCTTTTGTCAAAGCCCTCTATCAAGCCTCCTGCAGTGTCATGGGATCTCAACGTCGTCCTCACCCAGCTGATGAAACCTCCTTTTGAGCCACTGAATACCTGCCATCTGAAGTACTTGACCTGGAAGGTCATTTTCTTGGTGGCAGTTACTTCAGCTCGTAGGGTCAGTGAGCTTCAAGCCCTGGTAGCTCATGCTCCATATACCAAATTTCATCACAACAGAGTAGTGCTCCGCACCCACCCTAAGTTCCTGCCGAAGGTGGTGTTGGAGTTCCATCTTAACCAGTCAATTGTCTTGCCAACATTCTTCCCCAGGCCGCATACCCGCCCTGCTGAGCGTCAGTTGCACACATTGGACTGCAAGAGAGCATTGGCCTTCTACTTGGAGCGGACACAGCCCCACAGATAGTCCGCCCAATTGTTTGTTTCTTTCGACCCTAATAGGCTAGGGGTCGCTGTCGGGAAACGCACCATCTCCAATTGGCTAGCAGATTGCATTTCCTTCACTTATGCCCAGGCTGGGCTGGCTCTTGAGGGTCATGTCACGGCTCATAGTGTTAGAGCCATGGCAGCGTCGGTGGCCCACTTGAAGTCAGCCACTATTGAAGAGATCTGCAAAGCTGCGACGTGGTCATCTGTCCACACATTCACATCACATTACTGCCTCCAGCAGGATACCCGACGCGACAGTCGGTTCGGGCAGTCGGTGCTGCAGAATCTGTTTGGGGTGTAAATCCAACTCCACCCTCCAGGACCCGCATTTATTCTGGTCAGGCTGCACTCTCAGTTAGTTGTTCTTCGTAGGTCAATTTTCTGTTGTATCCTCGCCGTTGCGAGGTTCAATTGACCTGGGTTCTTGTTTTGAGTGAGCCTGAGAGCTAGGGATACCCCAGTCGTGAGAACAAGCAGCCTGTTTGTCCTCGGAGAAAGTGAATGATACATACCTGTAGCAGGTGTTCTCCGAGGACAGCAGGCTGATTGTTCTCACCTACCCTCCCTCCTCCCCTTTGGAGTTGCGTTTTCATCATTTTTGCTTGTCATTCAACTGGCGGGAACGGTCGCGCACAGGCGGGAAGACGGCCGCGCATGCGCAGTGGGCGTGCCCTGCGTGCGGACCGCCCGCGAAGCTTCTTCCGGTTGGTGGGGGCTGCCGCGGACGTCACCCAGTCGTGAGAACAATCAGCCTGCTGTCCTCGGAGAACACCTGCTACAGGTATGTATCATTCACTTTCTCTCCCAATTTACCTCAGCCAGAGAGAATAGTCTGCTTTCCAAATCATTTTAACCAAATATTTCTACTTTTCCTTCTGCTTCTGAAAACGTCCTACATATGTTTGCTGATCCTGCAAAGTTGAAAAAGGAACTTTGGCCCTTATATTATTTTCTTGTTCTAACACCTATACTTTTTGGAAGGAAATATGGAAAGTTATCTAGTCCATATTTCAGATTCACTTAGAAATCACCTACTCAATTGTAATTTTAAAATCAAGGGGTCATTTTTGGTCACCTTCAGCATTATGCCTGTAGATTTGATGCGGGGCCGTATTTGGGCACCAGCACTGAATACCTTGATTTGCACAGCTGGCTATGACTTATCCAATATTTATTTATTTATTTGTTTGTTTGTTTATTATGACATTTCTAACCCACATTTTCCCCCAAAAAGCCCAGGTTCAATGCGGCTTACATAACAAATTAAGAAGAAGCATTACAAGATATCTATATAAATAATTCTCACCTCCAATTCTGAAGCTCACAGTGTGGCAGGGAAACACTGAAGCCCTGTACTGTTGTAGCCTGTCAGCACCACTCACTCTCACTTTCACTCATACACCCGCCCTCAGCCACGCCCCATCCAGACATAATTCGCAACCCTAACGTTCGAATGAAGGCCCCAAGCTCCACCCACTTCCATGAAGGGTTCGTAACTTCATGGTGGTGAAGCCTCTCTACTCACCATGTCTCTTGGTCACGCCCTCGGGTTGACCGTGATGACGTCACGGCCGATCTGCGTACATTGTTACAGGTTCGTCGGCACCGCTACTGTCAGCGACCGCCGCCTGCGAATGTCCATCAGGGAAAAGGAGATGGGTGACGGCTGTGGCCGGCAAACGGTGTCTGCCAGCGAATCGGGAGCAGGGACCCACACAACACCTACTGTTCAACACCTCTGTGTTCTCACTTACATATAACGATCTCCACCCCCCCCCCAGGGCAAGGCTGCTTCTCGCTCTCCAAACGCGCCTCCAGCCCAGTGGTGTAGCCACAGGTGGGCCTGGGTGGGCCGGGGCCCACCCACTTAGGGCTCAGACCCATCCAACAGTAGCACATGGTAATGAAAATGCTGCTCTCCACAATACTGGCACCTTCGCATGCTCAGTTTTCAGCGCATACCTGCTGCAGACTACCAAGGTGGAGACTGGAGAGAAGCATTTTCCTACCAGCTGAGATATTTTTTTGGTGTGGGGGTGGTGGAGAGAGCATTTGGTGCCCACCCACTTCTTGCCTAGGCCCACCCAAAATCTGCTGTCTGGCTACGCCCCTGCTCCAGCCTCTATCACCCCTCCCCCCACCAACTCGCGCTGACGCAACCCCATCCCCCTGCCCACGACAGCTGCCATCTCCCAAACAGCCTGCCTCAAGCAGGCTGGGACCGATGCTACTCCCAACTGCACCCTTCTCTGTACGACGTTCCAGCACAACTACCACTACACTGCAGCTGTGGCACAGGGGGCCTGAAATAGCATTCTGCTGCAGCTGCAAACACCAACGTCACACTTGGCCCTACATTTTACTGAGGGAAGACAAAAGGACACCAGATGCTACACAATAGGTAAAGCAAACCACAAAAAAACAAAACCCACACACAACATACACACACACTGAACTCACTTTCACAAACACTCTCTCTGGACCCAGGGTTCTGCACACAGGAAGTACAGAATGGTAAACCACATTGGCAATTCGGGGGACAGCAGCTATTACTTGGCAGGATGCAGTCACACACACATAGATACTCCCCCCTACCCACCACTTCGCAACACACTCTCTCACATTCACACACACACCTATGTGACACACATGATCTGTCACACACCCGCCCCCCCCTCTGTCAATCCCCCCCCCCCCCCCATGCAGGACATGGATAGATGCACACTCACGCTCTATCTCTGTATCGCCCTACCCCCCACCAACGCTCAATCCCCTCCAAGCCCGGCACACTCGCACATTCACTCTCTCTCATACAGTCACTCTCAAGCACACTGTCTCACACATACATACTCTGAGGAAAAACCTTGCTAGCGCCCATTTCATTGCTTTCAGAAACCGGCATTTTTTCCTAGTTAATATTAATACAAGAATACAACTATTTAAAAAATTATTTTCATATTAGCTAATGAAGTGGGCTTTAAGTAAGCTTCTAAACGACATATAATCAACTGAGTGTCTGATATACTTGGGTAATGAGTTCCAGAGTTTGGTACTTTGGTAAGAAAAATTATATTCATATTATATTCATATTCAACTCTTAACCGCCTAAGTGAAACTGGAGAAAGATAGGACTGAGTTTTATATAGTCTGATTTGTCCAGTTAACTTAGGAAAATAAATGCAAAATATCAGCACTTAACCATATAAGTTCTGACTCCACTCCTGAACTGCCTACAAAATAGCCACCTACAGCTTTAGCAGATAGTGCTGATATTCAGCGGCATTAACCTCTCCTGCCCAGTTAAACCACTTTGAATATCAACCTCCAAATGACCTTTCTATGTCGCTCACAGCGAGAGTGACAAAAAAATGGAGTAGCAGATGATGTCCAAAAAATTGTGGCTTTATTACAACATCCAAGACACGACAGGAGTCGTGTTTCGGCCTAGGCCTTCCTCAGGAGTCTTCTAGTTTGTACTCCGTTCATACATTTATTTGATAGAAGCAAGCAGCAAGGTATCAGATAACATGCACATTTCATTAAGGCTTGCTTAGAATCCTCATACATCCAATAGAAAACTCCTGAAGAAGGCCTTTTTAGGCCGAAACACAACTCATGTTGAGTCTTGGATGTTGTAATAAAGCCACAACTTTTTGGACATTGTCTGCTGATCCATTTTTTTTGCCACCCACGCTGTGTTTGACTTGTTTGTGTGACTGCAAGGGTTGCTGTTTCTCTGTTTGTTTTTGCCCTCTCTATGTCACTTTCACCTTTGTAAGTAAAACATTTTGATATACCTTTATCTATCACACAAAAATTGATTATGAATTGCTGGAAAGATAATAAGTCTCCTTTTACAAAGGTGCTCTAGTGTTTTTAGCGCATGGTAAAAATTAGCATGCGCTAAACGCTACGACGCCCATAGGAATATAATGGCCGTCTTAGCATTTAGCGTATGCTAAAAACACTAGTGCGCTTTTGTAAAAGACCCCCATAGTTTGTTAAGCATGCACTTCTGGTGCCAGTCTATCCTTAAGGTGCAAAAGTGTGAAATGACTATGGTTGATAGAAACAATTCCAATATAGCTGCAAATAACGTCACAACGCAACTATGTATAAATGCAAATTTGTTTATTCATCTATTTATCATATCATATAAACCAAAATATCACATAAAACCACTCATCCAATCACACTACTCATGCTCGCTCAATACATACTTGCTCATCTACTCATCAAACTAATCACACCTCTCTTAAATCATTAACCAACTGTTTTGTCTTCACTGTTATACCATTTCGGGTTACACCAATACCCTGTGAACAGTATTGAATCACCACACTCTTATAGTTCTAAACCTCACCAAACATTAAATTCATGCAGAGTCACTGCTGTTCACGTCTCTATATATAGCGTTACCACTTCTTGTTATTTGTCCATGTCCATATGCACTGCAGAATGTTCCTAAAGTTGGTGTGGGTTCAATGATTCAATCCTTCAGTCAAGCACATATGCATCAGTTCCTTCAAGGTTTTAGTAAAATTCCATGTATTTTCGATGTTCACCAATCACAGCATGTATGGTTGTAAACTCGCCAACTCGCTTGTGTAGTTCTTGTCGCTTGCCAATATCCCATATCACTTCTATTGATCTTTTATGACCCTACACGGTGCCATGTTTCGCTCTAAAGGAGCGTCATCAGGGGTCTCTATTCGCTACTACAGAGCATCATCAGGAATCTGTGTGATTGGAATACAATAATTGTAAAACCTCCTTTTATCATAAACATCCCTTTCATGCTGGCTTTTACTTACCAGCCTAAACATTTCACTCACAAATTATACCCAAACTTTTCTCTCATAAATCTAATCAAATTCACTGACCTTCACGGACTGGGTTCTTTGCAGAAATTATTGCTGCACTACTGGGGGGCACACGCCTGTTTAGTACGATGGAAGGGATTTCCCACCTAGATTGGAATGATATACAGCGAGTTCATAAATTTCTGATCAGATCTGAATTTCATGCTATGACGCTTCTCGAATATTGCAGAGTGCAATGAGTCCCTCGTGGGCTTCGTTTGTACAAAGAGCCTCGGTTCTTAGAAGATCTTGATTATGTGACTTGGTGAAATGATATTATTTCCCATTGCTCCTTAAATTTGATGCTCATTACCATAGAAAATTTGAATAAATTAATATCCAGTACTAGAGATGAATTGGATGTTAAACTAACTGATATAAAGAAACAGATCTCTGTGGAGACATAAGAGCAGAAATATAAGGAGCACATGAAAGCGATGAAGCGTTACAAGCATGAAATTAGAACGCAAAAGGTATTGAAATTTAAACGCGATGAGCAGGACTACACAAAAGGTTTTGTGTACCCCTGGATGGACTGTAGCAGAAAGTCCAGACGAAATCGTAAAAACAAACGGGTGACTTTTCTGAACTCGTCTAGTGATTCCTCAGGTAAGGAAGGTCCAGCCAGTAGTGATAATCACTCCGCAGTGGCCCAGGTGGATAATGATCAACCACAAAATTCCAATTTTTTACCAGTGCCAATCAGAGAGACGAGGTAGCACCCACGGGGCCAATAGTACGATCCAAAAGGCAAGGGAAGAGGACACAAATTTAGTTTTTAATTTATCCTCTAGACAATTATCTGATACTCAGGTACAGGTGCTGAATCTGGGATCTATTTTTGTACCAACCCAATTTCATGACCCTTTTGACGTTAGGGTATAGTTGCATAAATTCTTCCGCAAATTAAGATTACGTTTACATTTTTCAGACACAAATGATAGAGATATTGATGACAGTATGTCACATGATTACGAAGGGTCTGGCCAGATGTTCTTGCAAAAATTTCACCTACCGTCCACTTGGGTCTAGCAAGGCCCATTAGACCCCACCTTGGCCACTTTCCAACAGTGGGTTTTGCTTGATGTAAAATAATTGGAAACTCGGTTAAGTGAAGGATGGTCAAATTTAACTAGGTCACAACTGCTAGCTCTTACTGATTTGCAAAGAGACACACCTATCAAAATACTTAGAGCAGATAAAGGTGGAGGGATGGTAGTACTTAACAGGGCAGATTATGAACAGGAGGCGAGAAGACAGCTATCAGATAGTTCTTTCTATCGTGAACTTAACAATGACCCCACTAGCATCTATCAACAGCAAGTGCATGTGCTACTCACAACAACGTGCTGTGAGGGCACTTTATCTAGACAGGAGTTGAGATATTTATACAATCGGTTTCCGAAAATTCCTGCCATATATTTTGCACCAAAAATTCACAAAACTCTGATTAATCCACCAGGCCGGCTAATAGTATCAAGCCGGGGCTTGTTGTTTGAACTGCTATCTCAGTTCGTTGATTTTCATCTAAGGCCCTGTTTAGCACAAATACCCTCATATGTTAAGGATTCGGGACATCTTTTATAACTTTTAGAGCAGGTTCAGATAAGAAATGACCTATGGTTAACATTGGTCACTTTAGATGTTAGAGCCCTGTATACAAATATCCCACAGCAAGGTGCAGTTGATATGGTTGACCATCAGTTGAGTGCTTTATTGTTATCAGCTCGTAAGAAACTCTTACTGTTGGAGATGGCCAAGTTGGTAATTTATAACTATTTTTTCGTGTTCGGTCAGCAGGTGTACCATCAAATAAAGGGGGTCACCATGGGGGCCACAGTAGCCCCCACAGTGGCCTGCCTTTACATGACACAATTTGAAAGTCTGCATGTGTACCCCTCCAGTGGCATACCAAGGGGGGGGGGGGCGGTGGGGGCGGTTCGCCCCGGGTGCACGCCGCTGGGGGGGTGCCACGCCGGTCAGCATCATCGGTTTCCATGCTCCCTCTGCCCCGGAACAGGTTACTTCCTGTTCCGGGGCAGAGGGAGCATAGAAACCAACGACGCTGACCGGCACGCAGCACCCCTCCCCAGCGGCGTGCACCTGGGGGGGGTTCTTTCACCGGGGTGGCGGGTGTCCCTTCGCCGGGGGGAGGGGGGTTGTGCTGCATGGAGGGGGGGCGCTGCACCCGGGGAGGCGGGGCGCATCGGCGATCCGCCCCGGGTGTCAGCGCCCCTCGGAACACCACTGTACCCCTCTACATTCTTTGTGGATGTGGTGGGATGATATAGATACATAGACAACGTTTTTTTAATATGGAAGGGCACGAGATCAAATTTGGAAGATTTCTTAGAATATTTAAACCACAGGGATAGCAGTATACAGTTTGAACATTATATAGGTGATTCTGAGGTAAATTTTCTGGATATTCACATTTTCCTGGTCCGAGCCCAGATTTAGTACTAAATCCTTCCATAAGAAAACTGACCTCAACTCCATTCTGCATTACCGCAGTCACCATCCAGTGAATTTGAAAAATAGTATTCCCAGCAGTCAACTTTTAAGGGTGCGGAGATTATGTAGTTCACATAAGGTGTATCAGCATCAGGCGGAGCAGATGCTGGTTCGTTTTAAAAACAGAGGATATCCATCTAAAATTCTATGTAAGGCCGCAAAAAGAGCTTTTAACATGCAGCCAGAATGGTATACTTCTCCTATGTCGCAAGCTGCAACACTGTATGTCTAACCTGTGTGTTGCCTTACACACAGGCTTCCACTTCGATAGTTCAAATTATTAGAAAACATTGATCTACTTTAACCATACATCCACAATTCCAACAGCTTCTTCGTTTTGCCTTCACCAGAGGGCGTAATTTGGGAGAAGGGCTGATGCCTCATATTAAAGGTTTAAATTCACATGTAGAGGAGAGAGAGAGAGAGGGGACATTATAGGTGTAGACATTGTGTATATTGTACATATATTTTGCAGGTAACGGATGTTAGTATTCCACACACACAGGGACAGGTGTTTCAATTAAGGAATCGCACAGATTGCAATACGGCGAAATGTGTCCATGGGATCACCTGCCCCTCTGGTTTGTGGTACATCGGCCAGACCACACGCAAAGTCAAAGTTCGGACAGCAGAGAATTTAAGCAACATTCGATTGCTCCGTGTTGAGGCTCCTCTGGTCTCTCATTGGCAACGTTGTAAGCCACCGTATACAGGATTTACAGTTTATGGTATTGCAGACGGTGTCTGCACCGAGGGGGGCAATGTTCCACTGATATTGATGAGAAAAGAGCAACGTATGATCTTTCCGTGGAACACTGTAGCACCCTATGGGTTGAATAAAGAAATAGAATGGGTAGGCTTGTGATGGATAAGGGTATTTAAAGGGAGTTTCCAACCTCGCAGTTATGCGCATGTGTGGGCGTTTTTTATGAGTGTCCTGTTCCGCAGTGCATTCAGGTTGGACATCCCAGTCGCCCGTGAAAGTCAGTGAATTTGATTAGATTTATGAGAGAAACTTTTGGGTATAATTTGTGAGTGAAATGTTTAGGCTGGCAAGTAAAAAGCCAGCATGAAAGGGATGTTTATGATAAAAGGAGGTTTTACAACTATTGTATTCCAATCACACAGATTCCTGATGACGCTCTGTAGTAGCGAATAGAGACCCCTGATGACGCTCCTTTAGAGCAAAACACGGCACCGTGTAGGGTCATAAAAGATCAATAGAAGTTATATTGGCAAGCGACAAGAACTACACAAGCGAGTTGGCGGGTTTACAACCATGCATGCTGTGATTGGTGAACATCGAAAATACATGGAATTTTACTAAAAACTTGAAGGAACTGGTCCATATGTGCTTGACTGAAGGATTGAATCATTGAACCCACACCAACTTTAGGAACATTCTGCAGTGCATATGGACATGGACAAATAACAAGAAGTGGTAACGCTATATATAGAGACGTGAACAGCAGTGACTCTGCATGAATTTAATGTTTGGTGAGGTTTAGAACTATAAGAGTGTGGTGATTCAATACTGTTCACAGGGTATTGGTGTAACCCGATATGGTATAACAGTGAAGGCGAAACAGTTATTGATTTAAGAGAGGTGTGATTAGTTTGATGAGTAGATTTGAGCAAGTATGTATTGAGCGAGCATGAGTAGTGTGATTGGATGAGTGGTTTTAAGCTATGTGATATTTTGGTTTATATGATATGATAAATAGATGAATAAACAAATTTGCATTTATACATAGTTGCGTTGGTGAAGTATATTGATAGAAAGAATTGCCATCAGGCTGCCTATTGGAAGATACTTATCTGAAAGCCAGCAATGACTGTTGTAACTCTCCTAGCTAATTTTGGTAGGAATAGTTCTAGCATATTTATGGTATGGGGAACTGGCACAATATGAAACAGATATGGTGGACTGTTGAGTTTGTCATCGATCACACAGCACTTGTATTTTGATGCATACAGATGATTGGAGGTGGTGTATTTAACCAGCCAACGGAGGGTCAATAGACACACAGTGTTTTTCCATCGAAGAGCAGTCATCCAGCGTTTAAGTGTAAACACGTCTACAGTGACCAAGCGGAAGGCGTGGCGTCTGTAGGAAAAGGACTATTTAGCTGGCAGGACTGAGTTCTGATCCTTTGTGCATGATATAATGTATAAGTATAGTAAAACATATGTAAAATAAGAAACAGCATAAGTATGCAGTTTAAAATGTAAAAACAGTTGATTTGTATTCAAATACAGGTGGTGCAAGGTGAGTGGAATGTGTGAGGTTTTAACATTAGGTAGCAGTGCTAATGAGGTTAGTGGGCATTGCAATACAATAAAATGTTCTTGTGAAATGAAAAAAATACTGGAGTCTTTGTGTAATAGATATTAAAAGTGGCTCTGGAATCAAAAGAGTTATCCCCTAATTAGTAATTTTGATATTAATGCCTCACCAATTGTTAACCTGTTTATTCTTTTTGATATTGACATAGATTTGATTTTGTTTGAATGTTTATTGATATCAGAATTCATAATGAAACCTGGAATAAATGCTGACTGTGGTGTTTAAATATTGGCTCATAAATGTTTGTTTAAAAATGCGCTATTTTTACATTGTCTTTTCCATTCTTTCACTCATACTTTCTTCCTGTCTTATCTTTCTTACTCATGCTTTTTTCATTTATCTTTCCCACTCCCTGTTTTTGTTTGCCTTGCTCTCTATTCTTTCACACTCTCCCTTCTTTTTTCTCTCTGGTTTTATTAGATAAACAGGAAGAATACTTTGACAAGCTGAAGGACCTGATTGAGGAGATGAGAGACAAGTACCAGAAACCTGTGTTTCTGATCGGGCACAGTATGGGGAGTTTGTATCTCTTGTACTTCCTGAAAAAACAGCCTCAAGAATGGAAAGACACATACATCAAGGGCTTCATTTCCCTCGCAGCTCCCTGGGGTGGAGCCGTCAAATCCCTACTGGTGCTGACCTCAGGTGGGATATTCTCCTGATTGTATTGTCTTCAAGAATGGCTTAGGATGATTGGTATATGCCATGTGAGGCCTGTTCTCTGGACTCTGCTTTGTTATATACTTGAATCTCATCTCAGACCTCTGTTCTTGGGTTGGCCTAGGAAGAGATTCTGATATTCATTCTTAACTTTTGGTGATTTTTAAACTCAACTGCTGACTGATCGCAGACTGACATTCGAATTTCCTTTTGTCAAATTACATAGGACCTTTGCTGTAATGATCCTCACGGTGGAGAGGGGACTGGAAAACAAAGGAAAGCTGTGTTACATATATTCAGATATGATTTACCATGTTTCTTTTGTAAAGGAACCTAATAGATTGCCCATTGGGTTTTTTTTTTTCCTGCTGTACTTTCTTCACTGCACTTTTGATTCCCTCTCCTCTGTTGCTTGCTATTTTTAAGGCTATTGGCCTGTCTGAAAATTGCTTTTCTCGGACTGGTTCAAAAGTACACCCACAGAGCCTTATTTAGTTTGAGAGAGAAATACAGCATATAAACATGGCACTTTCAAAAATATTCTTACAATTCTACATCCCCTCCACTGCCCACATAAATAGGAGCTGTACAATACACCAGTACATGTGGGGATAATTTTAGAACAGGGCACTTATGTGAGAAATTGAAAAAAAACACCTACTTTAAGCCTATTTTATAAAAGCAACATTGGCACCTATATGCCTTTATAAAACTGCCTCTTGTAACTATCTAAACTAACAAAAAATAAAAAGTGAGGTAAAGGAGGGTATTGGAGCTAAAAGAACATCCTTCAAAAAATGGAAGAAGGATCCAACTGAACATAATAGGAAACAGCATAAGAAATAGCAAGTCAAATGCAAAGCACTTTGAAAAGAAGCTTGCCTTAGAGACAAAAAAACTTAATAAAAACTATCATAGGTACATTTGAAGCAGGAAGCCAGTAAAAAAAAAAAAATCAGTTAGATGACTGAGGGGTAAAGGGGGCAATTTGTGAGAACAAGGCCATCGCTGAGAGACTAAGGTGCTCATCTATGTAACTTTTTAAGTCTATGTGCTTTGAAAATGAGCCTCTTTATGAATTCTATGCTTCAGTCTTCACTGAGGAAGATGTGGGGAGATAGCCATGCCAGGAATAGTATTTAATAGTGATGAGCCAAAGGAACTGAAATAAGTCTCTTGACAAACTAAAGAGTAACAAATTACCTGAACCAGATGGTTTACATTCCAGAGTATTGATAAAAGTAAAAAATGAAATTACAGATCTATTATTAGTAGTTTGTAATTTATCTTTAAAATTAAGGGCCCTGTTTACTAAGCAGCATTATAGGTGCATTAATGTTTTTAACGCATGTAAACCACTTACGTGCCTACAATATCGCCATAGGCACCTACATGGTTAGTGTGTGCGCTAAGTATAGGTGTGCTAACAACACTAACACACCTTAGTAAACAGGGCCCTCAGTCACGCTGTAGGCATACTAGTGTTTTTAGTGCACGCTAGCACTAGAGGCACCCATATATTTTCAATGGTGTCTCTAGCGTTAGCGTGCACTAATTTTTAGTATGCAATAAAAACACTAGCGCACCTTAGTAAACAGGGCCCTGAGTGTGGTACTGGAAGATTGGAGGGTAGCCCAGGTAATTCCAGTTTTTAAAAATAGTTCCAGAGGTGACCCAGGAAATTATAGACTGGTGAGTCCAACGTCAGTGCTGGGCAACATGGTAGAGACTTATAAAGAACAAAATTACTGAATATGTAGATAGGCATAGATTAATGGGACATATCCAACATGAATTTAGCTAAGGGAAAATCTTTCCTTACCAATCTGTTGCATTTCTTTGAAGGGGTAAATAACTATGTTGATAAGGGTGAACCAATTGATTTTGTGTATCTGGATTTTCAGAAGGCATTTAACAAAGTACCTTATGAACAATTTCTGATGAAGTTAAAATGTCGTGGGATAGGAGGCAGTGTCATATGATGAATTAAGAACTGGTTAAAAGATAGAGAACAGAGAGCAGGGTTAATAGGTCAATATTCCCAGTGGTAGGGTTCCCCTGGGATATATGCTAGGATTACTGTTTTTCAACATATTTATGAATGACCTGGAAGCAGGACTAATGAGTGAGGTGGTCAAATTTACTAATGATACAAACAGGCTCATCTTCAAAAGAGAAGGACGTCCATCTTTCAACATAAATCGGAAGATGGACATCCATCTCCCAGAGACATCCAAATCGGTATAATCGAAACCCGATTTTGGCCGTCTCCAACTGCAGTCCGTCGCAAGGACGTTCAAATTTCAAGGGGGCATGTCGGAGGCGTAGTGACGGCGGGACTTGGGCGTGTCTAACACTTGGACGTCTTAGACCCATAATTGAAAAAACCAAGGACGTCCATGACGAACACTTGGACGTTTTCACCCTAACTTGTTTTTTTACGAATAAAGCACAAAAAGGTACCTGAAATGACCAGATGACCACCGGAGGCAATCGGACATGACCTCCCGTTACTCCCCCAGTGGTCACTAACCCACTCCCACCCTCAAAAAACATCTTTAAAAATATTTTGTGCCAGCTTCTGTGCCAGGCTCAGATGTCATACTCAGGTCCATGACAGCGCATGAAGGTCCCAGGAGCAGTTTTAGTGGGTACTGCAGTGCACTTCAGACAGGCAGGCCCAGGCCCATACCCCCCCTACCTGTTACATTTGTGGAGGAAACAGCGAGCTCTCCAAAACCCACCACAAACCCAATATATAGGTGCCCCCTTCACCTGTAAGGGCTATGGTAGTGGTGTACCGTTGTGGGTAGTGGGTTTTGGGGGGGGGGGTTGGAAGGCTCAGCACACAAGGTAAGGGAGTTATGTTCCTGGGAGCATTTTATGAAGTCCACTGCAGTGCCCCCTAGGGTGCCCGGTTGGTGTCCTGGCATGTCAGGGGGACCAGTGCACTAGAAAAGCTGGCTCCTCCCACGTCCAAATGGCTTGCCGAAAGTCAAAGACGTCCAAATTCAAGGATGTCCAAATCTAGGGATGTCCAAATTTAAGGACGTCCTTGGATTTGGACGTCTTTGACGGTATTTTCAAAACGAAAGATGGACATCCGTCTTGTTTCGAAAATACGGTTTTCCCCACCCCCGGATTTGGACGTTTTACAAAGACGTCCAAATCCAAACATAGACATTTCTTTCGAAAATGCCCCTCAGTGTTATTCAATCACAAGAGGATTGCAAAAAGTTATTAGAGTGGGAGACTGGGCATCCAAATCGCAGACGATATTTAAATGTGAGCAGGTGCAAAGCATGCATGTAGGAAAGGGAAACCCAAACTATACACGATGCAAAGTTCCACATTAGGAGTCATCACCCAGAAAAAGGATCTAGGTGTTATTATTAACAATACGTTGAAACCCTCTGCTCAGTGGGCAGTAGTGGCTAAGAAAGCAAATAGAATGTTAAGAATTTTAGAAAAAGTATAGAGAACATATTGTTCCAGGATGTTGACAGCACCTTGAATATAGTGTGAAATTCTGGTCACCACATCTGAAAAAAAATATAGTGGAATTAGAAAAAGTATATACAAGGGTGACCAAAATGATAAAAAGGATGGAATGACTTCCCTATGAGGAAAGGCTAAAGAGGCTAGGACTCTTCAGCTTGGAGATGGCCACTGAATATCCCCTTCTGGTCTACTGATTGGGTTTAAGTGAGCAGGAACCCCCCCCCCCCCCCCTGTTGAATATTCACCATGAAATGTGTGCATAAAAAATAGACACCTATATTTACATGATATATAAACAGGCATTTCCAGGAGTGAAGGATAGGCAGAATGAGTGCAGGATTGGCACTTATTTTGTAAAATAGCTACATATGCACCCAATTGCACCTGCTTCAGAATAGGTGAAAATATGTATGCATAATTTTCCTGGATTAATTTTATTTATTTATTTGTTACATTTGTATCTCACATTTTCCCACCTATTTACAGGCTCAATGTGGCTTACAATGTACCGGAGAGGCGATTGCGGACTCAGGTGTAAGCAATTACATAGTGAAGTTGTGGTAAGATAAAGTTCATGTGGTATAGCCACATAAGGGAATCGTAGCTGGAAGGGTTGTGTTATGTCTATTTTTTGTTGTCGTTGTTGCAGAGATCAGGCATTTATATTGGATTGGTGGGGTATGCCTTTTTAAACAGGTAAGTTTTTAGTGTTCTCCAGAAGTGTAGATGGTCGTACGTGGTTTTTAAGGCTTTTGGTAGTGCGTTCCACAGCTATGTGCTTATGTAGAAAAAACAGGATGCGTAAGTTGATTTGTATTTGAATCCTTCGCAGCTTGGGTAGTGCAGGTAGTGCAGGTTTAGGTATGTTCGTGATGATTCAAATGTGTTTCTAGTTGGTAGGTCGATCAAGTCTGTTATGTATCCCGGGGCTTCACCATAGATTATTTTGTGAACCATAGTGCAGATTTTGAAAGCAATGTGTTCTTTGATTGGGAGCCAGTGTAATTTTTCATGAAGGGGTTTTGCACTTTCAAATCACGTTTTCCTGAAGATGAGCCTGGCTGCCGTGTTTTGAGCTGTCTGAAGTTTCTTTAAGATTTGTTCTTTGCATCCCGCATAAATTCCATTGCAGTAGTCTAAATGACTTAGTACCATTGATTGTATTAGGTTATGAAATGTTTCCTTCGGGAAGAATTGTTTCACACGCTTGAATTTCCACATTGAGTGGAACATTTTCTTTGTTGTGGTTTTCACTTGGCTCTGTAGTGTTAGGTTGTGGTCTAATGTGACTCCGAGAATTTTCAGGCTATCTGAGATAGGGAGTGTGTAGTCTGGTGTGTTGATGATTGTGGGGTTGTCTGTGCTGTGTTGGGATGAGATGACAAGACAATGTGTTTTTTCTTTGCTGAGTTTTAGTTGAAATGCGTTTGCCCAAGAGTCTATGATATTTAAGCTGGTCTTGATTTCTTTGGTTATTTCTGTCAATTTAGATTTGTAAGGAATGTATATTGTGACATCGTCTGCATAGATGAAAGGGTTAAGTCCTTGGTTGGATAAGGTCTTGGCTAGAGGGGTCATCATAAGGTTGAAGAGGATTGGTGATAATGGTGATCCTTGTGGTACTCCGCAGTCTACTTTCCAAGGTGATGATATGTTTGAGTTTGATTTTACTTCATAGGTTCTTGTGGTTAGGAAACCTTTGATCCAGCTAAGTATGTTACCACCAATCCCGAACTTATCTAGTAATCTTATTAATATATTAATCTTATTAATATATTAATATATGTGCACCTATGTGCCTTCACAGGCTTGGCATCCTTTTATAGAATTACCCTCATACTTTCCCTTTGAAAATTAGCTACACCCAGTGCTTTTTTTGTCCCGGTACGCAATGGTACGGCATACCGGCACCTTTTTATTCTCTACCCCACAGGCGCAGGTCTCCTTCCCTCCCACTCAGCTCCCTGACCGGCAGCCCGACTCAGCTCCGTTCCTCCTCCCCTCCCCTCCCCGGCAGCCTGACTCAGCTACGTTTGTCCCCCACCCCACGTGTTTAACCCTTTTACTGTCCGTGGCAGCGATGTCAGTAAAGAAGAAGGCACTGCAGGCTTGCCTCCAGCTTCTTCTTTCCTTCTTCACACAGTGTCCCGCCCTCGCGGAAACAGGAAATGCATCATCGGAGAAGGCGGGACATTGTGTGAAAAGGGAAAGAAGTAGCTGGAGGCGAGCCTGCAGTGCCTTCTTCTTTACTGACGTCGTTGCCACAGACAGTAAAAGGGTTAAACGCTTGGGGGGAGGCAGGAAGGAACGGAGAGGAGGGTGGCAAAAGGTAAAAAACAGATACAGTGGGATCCTCGGGATCTTCCCGGATTCGATCATAAAACTTTTAAAAGTTCATTTTTTTATGCCAGTCGTTTAGATATGGACATTTTAAATATATCCTCCAAATTTTTTTTTGTTTTCTCTGTTGATGGTATTTAACGCTGGAGATTATTGATTATTCTCCCAGACCCTCCTATTCGCGCACAATCTCGTCCACCTTAAAAGCCCCCGTGCTGCCGTAAATTTGACTGGTTCCTCTCCACAGGAAGGAAATGTCATGTCACAGGGGGCGTGACAGCAGGATCTGTTTTCTCGGAGCTTGAATAAAACAGGACACGGGTTGTTCCTATGTAGACACCTAAAGCCATAGGCCAGGGCCGTGCCAACACGGTAAGCGAGGTAAGCATGGCAGGAGGGCGCCATCCTCTGGGGGGCACCCCGCCGCACCATGCTTACCTCGCCCTCTTCTCCCCAGATCCTTTTCCTTTTTTTTTTTTGGTTTAAATTTACCTCTGTCCGGCGGCAGCGTAGCGTTAGTGAGGAGGCGGCGCTCCCCCGCCCCGACGTGTCAGTCTTCCCTTAGCTCAGTTCCGCCTTCGTCTGACATCAGAAATGACATCAGAAGAAGGCGGGACACTGAGCGAAGGGAAGACTGACACGTCGGGGCGGGGGAGCGCTGCCTCCTTCTCACTAACGCTACGCTGCCGCCAGACAGAGGTAAATTTAAACAACAAAAAAAGGAAAAGGATGTGGGGAGAAGAGGGCAGGTAGTGTTTTGGGGGGGCGGGGCCAACTGCAGGGGGGCGCCGGAGACCCTAGGCAAGGCCCTGCCATAGGCGGAGCTTGCCTGCAATAGACTGAGCATGCCGCCGTTTTAGTTCACCAAAACAATAGCAATTGACAACACTAGCAAAAGATTATTAGAAATAACAGACTGGTTATGCGTGGTCCATCTGTATAAACCTAATCCAGTTGGATACAGATGGCCAAATTTCATTGAGATCCTGTTTCCTGATTGGTTCATCTTAACTGTTGTTGGAATCTGCCTTGGGAATCCTGAGGGCTGTGGGGGAGCTGAGGGAGGGCAGGGAGAATCGCTGGACATGGAGAGGAGGGGATGGAGAGAGAACAGATTGCTGGGCATGGAGAGAAAGGGAGGGCAGGGGGAGAGAACAGATCACTGGAGAGGAGGAGAGGGCAGGGAGAGAAGAGATCGCTGGACATGGAGAGAAGGGGAGAGAAGGGGAGGGCAGGGGGAGAGAAGAGATCGCTGGAGAGGAGGGGACGGCAGGGAGAGAGAATAGATCACTGGACATGGAGAGAAGGGGAGGGTAGGGGAGAGAACAGATCGCTGGAGAGGAGGGGAGGGCAGGGGGAGAGAACAGATCGCTGGACATGGAGATAAGGGGAGAGCAGGGGGAGAGAAAAGAGATCGCTGGAGAGGAGGGGAGGGCAGGGGAGAGGAGGGGAGGGCAGGGGAGAGAGGAGAATTGCTGGACATGGATGGATAGAGGGGAGGGAAGGGGGGGAGGAGATTGCTGGACATGGATGGATGGAGGGGAGGGCAGGGGGAAGAAGAGATTGCTGGACATGGATGGATGGAGGGGAGGGCAGGGGGAAAGAAGAGATCACTGGACATGGATGGAGGGTGGGCAGGGGAGAGAAGAGAATTGCTGGACATGGATGGATGGATGGATGGAGGGGAAGGAATTCAGGAAGGAGATGCACATGGATGGAGGGGATGGAAGTGAGGAGAAATGCTGGACATGTATGGAGTGGAGGGCAGGGAAGAGAGGAGAAATGTTGGACAAGGATGGAGGGAAGGAAAGACAAAGGAAGGAGATGCACACGGATGAAGTGGAAGGGAGAGAGGAGAAATGATGGTCATGGATGGAGGGGAGGGGAGGGAAGACAGAGGAAGTAGATGCACATGGAGGGGAGGGGAGTGAGGAGAAATGCTGGATATGGATGGAGGGGAAATTGCTGAATTTAAGGGCTGGATTGGAACACTTTGAGGGCAGATGTTGAAACTGGAGAAAGGATAGGGACAGAGCTACAGATGGTAGACAGGACGCATAAGGACACAGAAGGATGGTGGACATGGTGAGAGAAAAAATATCAAATGGAAAGAAGACACTGCATAAAACAGAAGACACTGGGACCAAAGCTAATAGAAAAACTAAATGCTCAGACAGCAAAGGTAGAAAACATTTTTTTATTCAGAATTTATTAATTGGAATATGTCAGCTTTTGGAAATGTACATCTGATATTTTGCACGCAAGTTTCTTCTAGTATTACTGCATGCTCAGTCTGACTTCTTGAGGTAACTTTCCAGTTCAGTATTTTGCCTTCATATCTGTTGTGTCATGTGTTTTTCATGCGTGATCAAGATGCAGTATTCTGCTAGCGTGTAGTATTTGCAGCCCTTTTTGTTTTGTTTTTGTTTCACTAGGTTGTGTACTGGTGTTTTAGAGCCCGGTGTAATTATAGTGCTGCCTTTCCACGCATAAGGTTGCATAACCTTGTCCCACGTTGCTCGCGCTGACTGATGCGAAAGGAGAAACACATGTGGCTGCAGAGTGGGAACGCCGGTGAGAGAATCAACTGCCAGAACGTTCTGATTCAGTCCCAGCTTGCCTGCGCTCCCGACTTAGTTCCAACTGCCTTCGATCAAAGGGAACCTGTCCTCAATCAGTGAGATTGCTTACGAAGATGACCCTCTTACTTGCGATGCCTGATTCAGTCCCAGCTGCCCATGATTACCATCGCTGATTACCATTGATAAACACGGGACGGGCCGACACCACGTGACATCTCACTTGCCTTTCAGATCTGTTTGAGCGGCCGACTAACAAGGGCCGAGATATCCTGTGGGTGCCACGTCCTCTGCCCAGCCTGCATCTTTCTGTTCCTGCCTTACATCTTCTCCCCTAGCCTACAATCTGCCCCTGCCTTGCAACGTCTGTTCCAGCATTCAAAATCTGTTCCTGCCTGCATCTTCTGCCCTGCATTGCATCGTCTGTTCCAGCATTCAAAATCTGTTCCTGCCTGCATCTTCTGCCCTGCATTGCATCATCTGTTCCAGCATTCAAAATCTGTTCCTGCCTGCATCTTCTGCCCTGCATTGCATCGTCTCTTCCAGCATTCAAAATCTGTTCCTGCCTGCATCTTCTGCCTAGACTACATCAACTGCCCCTGACTGTTGGCTTTGAATTAAAATCCTCAGTGGCCTGCACCATCTGTTCCAGCCTGCATCATCTGTTCCAGCCTGCATCACCCATTCCAGCCTGCATCATCCGTTCAGCCTGCACTATCCTTCCAGCCTGCACCCTCTGTTCCTACCTGCACCCCTTATTCCAGCCTGCATCTCTTATTCCAGCCTGCACCCTCTGTTCCGGCCTGCACCCTCTGTTCCGGCCTGCACCCTCTGTTCCGGCCTACTCCCTCTGCTCCAGCCTGTTTCATCCATTCCAACCTGCTTCGTCTGCTCCAGCCTGCACCCTCTGTTCCAGCCTGCACCCTCTGTTCCAGCCTGCATCATCTGTTCCAGCCTGCTCCATCTGCTCCAGCCTGCTCCATCTGTTCCAGCCTGCTCCATCTGTTCCAGACTGCTCCATCTGTTCCAGCCTGCTCCATCTGCTCCAGCCTGCAGCTTAAAATCCAAATACTGCAACTTCTACTCCTTTGTTCCAGCCTCCAGCCTTGCTGCCTCAACTCTGTTTGTGACTGTTAGCTAACTGTCTAGCTATCTAATTGTCTACTATTATTGGCTATTCTACTACTGCATATGCATTACCCTGAATTGTATTATCTTGTATTATTGGCTATTACCTCTAATGCCTATACCATCCCCCTCCTAATTGCTCTGAGCCTATCTGAATCGCTCTGAGCCTATCTGAACCTCCACCCCCTTCAGCTTATTCTAAGCATTTCTGTACCATAATCTGCTATTCCTATGGCTCCTGTACACCTGCTCTTCTTGGCACTATCCCTTCCCAATCTGTTTCTCCTTATGAAACCACTTCCCACCGTAGGAACACATTGTTTTCCTTCTGTATTCATCACCTCTCTATCCCTCTCCTCACCAACTCTTTTTTCCACCCCCTTCTTCACAGCTCTCAACCTTCAACACTTCCTTCCTTTCATTCACCCCTCGCCTTTTTACCTGAATACATCTCGCCTTCGTCGCTGTCATCATACCTCTCCTACTCTCCTCCGTACTCTCCTACTCCTTCTCCTGCTCTCCGCTGGTGACATTAATCCCAATTCTGGTCCCCCACATCAGCCCTCATCCTATTCGTGCAGGCCTTACCGTGATACCTCCAATCTTATTTCTATTCCTCTCCACCCCCCTTCTTCTCTACCCTTCTCGTGTGCTCTATGGAACGCCCGCTCCGTCTGCAACAAACTCTCCTACCTCCATGATCTCTTTATCTCTCATACCCTTTATCTGCTTGCCCTAACTGAAACCTGGATTTACCCTGAAGACTCTGCTTCAGTTGCGGCCCTATGTCATGGAGGTTATCTCTTCTCCCATACTCCTCGCTCAGTTGGCCACGAAGGCAGTGTCGGGCTACTACTCTCACCCTCCTGTAAATTTCAACCCATTCTTCCACCTCAGTCTCACTGCTTTTCTTCCTTCGAAGTCCACTCGATCCGTCTATTCGCTCCTCTACCTCTCCGGGTAGCAGTCATTTATCGACCCCCTCCTAAATCCCCCTCTTCCTTTCTCACTGACTTTGATGCCTGGCTCTCCTTCTTTCTTGAACCTTCATCTCCTTCCCTCATTCTTGGAGATTTTAACTTTCATGTTAATGACCCCTCTAACTCTTATACTTCTCAATTTCTTGCCTTAACTTCCTCATTCAATCTTCAACTGTGCTCCACCGCCCCTACTCACCAGAATGGCCACTGTCTTGATCTTGTATTCTTCTCCAACTGCTCACCCTCCAATTTCCTTGCCTCAACTCTTCCCCTATCTGACCATCATCTTTTAACTTTCACACTTCAACATCCTCCTCCCCAGTCCCGTCCTATTCTAACCAAAGCATTTAGGAATCTACAGGTTATTAACCCTTCTACCCTGTCCTCCAGTATCTCTAATCTTTTCTCTATTGCTATATCAACCAAGTCCATCAATGAGGCTGTCTCTTCCTATAATACTATTCTGTCATCTGCTCTGGACACTCTCGCTCCTCCCGTTTCTCTTCCTGTAAAACGTACCAAACCCCAGCCTTGACTGACCCCTACTATCAGCTACCTACGCTCTTGTACCCACTCTGCTGAACGCCTTTGGCTTAAATCTCCTGCCCATGCTGACTTCATACACTTCAAATTCTTGCTGACCTCCTTCCAATCTGCTCTCCAACTTGCCAAACAGGATTATTATATCCAGTTGACTAACTCTATTGGTTCAAACCCTCGACGTCTCTTTGCCACGCTAAACTCTCTCCTCAAAGTGCCTTCTCCTCCAATTCCCCTTTCACTTTCTCCCCAGACTTTGGCTGATTACTTTCATGATAAGGTTCACAAGATTAAACTTGAATTCGCAACCAGCTCTCCTCCACCCCCTCTTCCCTTATTCCACTCTCTCAACCCTCTTGCCCCTGCCTCCTTTTCTTCCTTTTCTGAAATCACTGAAGAAGAAACTTTACTTCTTCTTTCATCCTCAAAACTAACCACCTGCCCCACTGGCCCCTATCCCCACTCATCTACTCAACACTATCTCTCCTGCTGTCACCCCTTTCATCTGTCATATCCTCAATCTGTCACTTTCCACTGCGACCGTACCTGATGCCTTCAAACATGCCGTAGTCACCCCACTCCTCAAAAAACCTTCTCTAGATCCTACCTCTCCTTCCAACTATCGCCCCATCTCCCTCCTCCATTTCTTATCCAAGATACTAGAACGTGCTGTCCACCGTCGCTGCCTCAACTTTCTTTCTTGTCAAGCTATTCTTGATCCACTCCAATCTGGCTTTCGCCCCCTTCATTCAACTGAAACTGCACTTGCTAAATTCTCCAATGATCTATTTCTGGCTAAATCCAAAGGGTTCTACTCTATCCTCATCCTTCTCGACCTTTCCTCTGCTTTTGACACTGTTGATCACAGCCTACTCCTTGGCACGCTGTCCTCACTTGGATTTCAGAACTCTGCTCTTTCCTGGTTTTCTTCTTATCTCTCTCAGCGTGCTTTTAGTGTATACTCTGGTGGATCCTCCTCTTCCTCTATCCCGCTCTCAGTGGGTGTACCTCAAGGATCTGTCCTAGGTCCTCTCCTTATCTCCATCTATACTTCCTCCCTTGGTGCTCTGATCTCAGCCCACGGTTTTAGTACATAAGTACATAAGTACATAAGTAGTGCCATACTGGGAAAGACCAAAGGTCCATCTAGCCCAGCATCCTGTCACCGACAGTGGCCAATCCAGGTCAAGGGCACCTGGCACGCTCCCCAAACGTAAAAACATTCCAGACAAGTTATACCTAAAAATGCGGAATTTTTCCAAGTCCATTTAATAGCGGTCTATGGACTTGTCCTTTAGGAATCTATCTAACCCCTTTTTAAACTCCGTCATCATCTTTACGCTGATGACTCCCAGATCTATCTCTCCACACCAGAAATCTCGGCAGAAATCCAAGCCAAGATATCTGTCTGCCTGTATGACATTGCTGCCTGGATGTCTCACCGCCACCTGAAGCTCAATATGTCCAAAACTGAGCTCCTTATCTTCCCACCTAAACCTATCTCTCCCCTTCCCCCACTCTCTATTTCTGTCGACAACACGCTCATTCTTCCTGTCTCATCTGCTCGTAACCTTGGGGTCATCTTCGACGCCTCCCTCTCCTTCTCTGCACATATTCAACAGATTGCTAAAACCTGTCGTTTCTTCCTCTATAGTATCGCCAAAATTCGCCCTCTCCTTTCTGAGCATGCTACCAGAACCCTCATGCACACTCTCATCACCTCTCGCTTGCACTACTGCAACTTGATTCTCACAGGTCTTCCACTCAGCCATCTCTCTCCACTTCAATCTGTTCAAAATTCTGCTGCACGATTAATATTTCGCCAAAGTCGCTATGCCCATATCAGCCCTCTTCTGAAGTCAATTCACTGACTCCCTATTCGTTTCCGTATACAGTTCAAGCTCCTCTTATTAACCTATAAGTGCATTCACTCTGCTGCCCCTCACTACCTCTCCACCCTCATCTCTCCCTACACTCCTTCCCAGGAACTCCGTTCACTAGGCAAATCTCTCCTAATTGCACCCTTCTCCTCCATCGCCAACTCCAGACTCCGTTCCTTTATCTCACCGCACCCTATGCCTGGAATAGACTTCCTGAGCCGTTACGTCTAGCTCCATCCCTGGCCGCCTTCAAATCTGGGCTAAAGGCCTACCTGTTTGATGCTGCTTTTAATTCCTAACTTGTCACTTGTCTTCCTCTCTTCAATAGTCCCTTTTCCCTATGTGTCCTATCTGTCTGTCCTACCCTTATCCCTTATTTGTCCTGTCTGTCTGTCCTGATTTAGATTGTAAGCTCTTTTGAGCAGGGACTGTCTTTTCTTCATGTTCAATTGTGAAGTGCTGCGTACGACTGGTAGTGCTATAGAAATGATTTGTAGTAGTAGTAGTAGTAGTAATAAGGTTGTAGCTGATTTTTTTGTCTACATTTTTATTAGTTTATAATTAGTCTTCAGGGTTCTTGTTTTGGGCCTAGGGACTTGTGAACTATTTTCAATGCTACATTTTTATATGCTCCATGGCTAGTAAAATGGATGTGGCTAATGTGGGGGTGTGGCTACTAGGGGGTGGAGCCATAAATAGTGACCCCGCCCTTAAGGTTGGCACGGTATGAGTACCGGCACCTTTTTTCCTACAAGAAAAGCACAGGCTACACCAGTGGTTCCCAAACCTTCTTGAGTCAAGGCAGTAATCTTTTTTTACAGCACCCCTAAGTCAAAAGAGTGTGTGTGTGTGTGGGGGGGGGGGGGGGGGGGGGACCTAGCCTGGCACAGCTGCAGCCGTTATTTACCACTACTAGCTAGCTAGCTGTTGGGCTGCACTTACTTGAAAAACCCCAGAGTTTAATGGGTCTGCATGCTATTTGGGCCTTTTTGACAATAAGTCCAAATAACATGCTGACCCTTCAAACTCTGGGTTTTCAAGTAACTGCAGCACAACCGACAGTGCATTTTACTAATACCCTGACTCTCACAGTGACATCAATAAGCTAAATTAGAATGCAAAACACAGCTAATAGTAAGCTTAATATATAATTAGGACAGGTGCATTACACCTCCCATACCCTGACCTGTTAGAATCCTCTATCTCTGTGATATTCCTATTCCTAGTTCAGCCTCAAAAGATGAGGATAACGTGACAAAAAGAGGATGAAGGAACAGCACAGTCCTGGTTGCCATCATATACTAGAAAGTTAATTGGGCAAGATGGTGTATGAGCAATTTTTTAAAATTGTGCTTACCTTACTATCTCTTTCTTTCTGTCTGCCAGCTATGTATAAAATCTCTCTCTCCGACAGAGGACCGCTGTTTTCCTGCCACATATGGCTGGGGCAAACTATCGATCACAGCTCAGCTGATTGGTAACATAGTAATAGTAACATAGTAGATGACGGCAGAAAAAACCTGCACGGTCCATCCAGTCTGCCCAACAAGATAAATTCATATGTGCTACTTTTTGTGTATACCTTACCTTGATTTGTATCTGCCATTTTCAGAGCACACACCATGGAAGTCTTGCCCAGCACTAGCCCCGCCTCCTACCACTGGCTCTGCCACCCAATCTTGGCTAAGCTTCTGAGGATCCATTCCTTCTGAACAGGATTCCTTTATGTTTATCCCACACATTTTTGAATTCTTTTACTGTTTTCCTCTCCACCACCTCCCGCGGGAGGGCATTCCAAGTATCCACCACTCTCTCCATGAAAAAATACTTCCTGACATTTTTCTTGAGTTTCAATCTCATTTCATGTCCTCTAGTTCTACCGCCTTCCAATCTACAGAAAAGGTTAATGTAAGTGCATAATACCCTGTCACAGAGCTTGTCTGGTACCTAAAAGGGTGATCCTGATTGGGAAGCAAAGAGCCCCCCCCCCCCCCCCCCTTGTCACAACTTCCTCTTTCTGACTAGGCAGTATGTCAACCTGTATTCAGATGGGCACCTGGTTAACTTCACAACATAAAGTTAGGACAGATGCTTTGCTTTCCTAACTTTAGGCAGTTACTTAACCGGTTAGAAAGCCTCATGGTTAGTATACCAGGCTTTGATCCTGGCAACCTGAATTCAATTCCCACTACAGCTCCTTGTGACTTTAACCTTCCATTGCCCCAGTGTACTGCTATAAATTTACAGGCTGCTTCACTGACACAGACTACTCAATAATTATTGTGGATTCTTTTGGAAGGATAGAGAGGGACGTAAAGGTGGAGGAGTAGCTCTGTATGTGAGAAATGATATCGCAGCAACTGAAATGACAGGGAAGTGGGGAAAGGAAGAAGCGATATGGATCACCTTAAAAAGAGAGGATAGAACCTTGGTCCACGTGGGTGTTGTCTACAGACCCCCGACACAATTGGAGGAACTGGATAAAGATCTGATCGCTGATATTCAAAAGTTGGGGAAGAAATGAGAGGTGCTGTTGTTGGGAGATTTTAATCTGCCGGATGTAGATTGGAAGGTTCCTTCTGCGAAATCGGAAAGAAGTAGAGAGATTGTGGATGCTTTCCAAAGTGTTCTGCTCAGACAAATGGTGACGGAACCCACAAGGGAGGGAGCGACGCTGGATCTGGTGCTCACAAATGGGGATAGTGTGTCAAATGTCCGAGTGGCTGTGCACCTGGGAAGCAGTGACCATCAAACGGTTTGTTTTGATATAACGGCTCATGTGGTTAGCGGCCACTCTGTGCAGCGCTGCGTATGCCTTGTAGCGCTATAGAAATGCTAAATAGTAGTAGTAGTAGTAGTAGACTTCAAGCAAACTGACTTTAACAAAATGGGGGAATACCTGAGGAAGGAGGTGATGGGCTGCGAGAACGCACAACACGTGGAAGGACAGTGGTCCAAGCTGAAAGAAGTAATAAACAGGGCCACAGACCCTGAGTTAGCATTCCAAGAAATACAAAAAATCTCAAGTAGAGGAACACGGGGAGGAATACCGGATGAAACTGAAAGAAGCCAAGAGAGAGGTACGTCTGGCGAAGGCGCAAGCGGAAGAACAAATGGCTAGAAATGTACGGAGGGGAGACAAAAACTTCTTCAGGTATATTAGTGAAAGGAGAAAGACTAAAAAGGGGATTGTGAGACTAAAAGATACAGCAAAACGCTATGTAGAAAATGATGAAGAAAAAGCCAATTTGCTAAATAGATACTTTTGTTCTGTTTTTACTGAAGAAAATCCTGGGGAAGGACCGAGAGGGACTGACAAAAGTACACCTGAGAATGAAGTGGATAGAGCACCGTTCACGGAAGAGAGTGTGTATGAACAACTTGGAAAGCTAAAGATGGACAAAGCCATGGGGCCGGACGGGATCCACCCCAGAATACTGAGGGAGCTCAGAGAGGTTCTGGCGGGTCCTCTTAAAGATTTGTTTAATAAATCCTTGGAGACGGGAGAGGTTCCGAGGGATTGGAGAACGGCGGAGGTGGTCCCTCTTCACAAAAGTGGTGATAGGGAAGAAGCTGGAAACTACAGGCCGGTAAGCCTCACTTCGGTTATTGGAAAAGTAATGGAAGCCATGCTGAAGGAAAGGATAGTGAATTTCCTGGAAGCCAATAAGTTGCAAGATCCGAGACAACATGGTTTCACCAGAGGGAAATCGTGCCAAACGAATCTCATTGAATTCTTTGACTGGGTGACAGGAGAATTAAATCAATGACATGCTATGGATGCCATCTACTTAGATTTCAGCAAGGCTTTTGACACGGTTCCCCACAGGAGGCTCTTCAATAAACTAGAAGGGCTGAAGATAGGACCCGAAGTGGTGAACTGGATTAGGAACTGGTTGACGGGCAGACGCCAGAGGGTGGTGGTAAATGGAGTTCACTCGGAGGAGGGAAAGATGAGTAGTGGAGTGCCTCAGGGATCGGTGATGGGGCCCATTCTGTTCAATATATTTGTGAGTGACATTGCCGAAGGGTTAGAAGGTAAAGTTTGCCTTTTTGCGGATGACACCAAGATTTGCAACAGAGTGGACACCCCGGAGGGAGTGGAAAACATGAAAAAAGATCTAAAGAAGCTGGAAGAATGGTCTAACGTTTGGCAAATAAAATTCAATGCGAAGAAATGCAAAGTGATGCACTTAGGGAGTAGAAATCCAAGGGAGGCGTATGTGTTAGGTGGGGAGAGCCTGATAGACACGGACGGGGAGAGGGATCTTGGGGTGATAGTATCTGAGGACCTGAAGGCGATGAAACAGTGCGACAAGGCGGTGGCCGTAGCGAGAAGGTTGCTAGGCTGTATAGAGAGAGGTGTGACCAGCAGAAGAAAGGAGGTTTTAATGCCCCTGTATAAGACGTTGGTGAGGCCCCACCTGGAGTATTGTGTTCAGTTTTGGAGGCCGTATCTTGCGAAGGATGTTAAAAATATGGAAGCGGTGCAAAGAAAAGCTACGAGGATGGTATGGGAGTTGCGTTCCAAGACGTATGAAGAGAGACTTGCTGACCTGAACATGTATACTCTGGAGGAAAGGAGGAACAGGGGTGATATGATACAGACGTTCAAATATTTGAAAGGTATTAATCCGCAAACGAATCTTTTCCGGAGATGGGAAGGCGGTAGAACGAGAGGACATGAAATGAGATTGAAGGGGGGCAGACTCAGGAAAGATGTCAGGAAGTATTTCTTCACAGAGAGGGTGGTGAACGCTTGGAATGCCCTCCCGCGGGAGGTGGTGGAGATGAAAACGGTAACGGAATTCAAACATGCGTGGGATAGGCATAAAGGAATCCTGTGCAGAAGGAATGGATCCACAGAAGCTTAGCTGAAATTGGGTGGCGGGTGGAAGAGGGGTTGGTGGTTGAGAGGCTAGGATAGGGGAGGGCAGACTTATACGAGGTCTGTGCCAGAGCCGGTGATGGGAGGCGGGACTGGTGGTTGGGAGGCGGGAAATACTGCTGGACAGACTTATACGGTCTGTGCCCTGAAAAAGACAGGTACAAATTAAGGTAAGGTATACACATATGAGTTTATCGTGGGCAGACTAGATGGACCGTGCAGGTCTTTTTCTGCCGTCATCTACTATGTTACTATGTTACTATGTATTAGGTAAATGAGACCTTTATTAAAGGTTCTAAAATCTACAATGATTAAGATATTGTAAAGTGGATCCTCCCGGGTTGCAGCTCTTCCAAGCAAAAACCAAACGAGAAAGAAAAAACACACTCCTGTATGGCTCCCTTTTTCTCAAAAACAATTATAAGGAAGTTTTTTATTAAATAGGAGGAACGTCCCTCCTTCTCTCAATTGCTTCTGCCAAAACAACAAACACTGCTACACCGTGTAGGCTTCAACCGCTGCTTTCTCTCCCGGTCCCCTGGAGAGTAGCAGGAAAAAGAAAAAAAAAAAACACCCAGCGCAATTCAGCCCTGGTTTCCAAACAAAGTTCAATTTTTAGCCAAGCTTCAAAACACAGCACAGTCCAGCTAGGCTTTTTAAAGACACAGTTCAGTTCTAGCCAAGCTTTCAAAACAGCTCAGTTTAGCCAGGCTCTCAAAGCACAGTTCAGTTCTAGCCAAGCTTTCAAAACAGCTCAGTTTAGCCCGGCTTTCAAAGCACAGTTCAGTTCTAGCCAAGCTTTCAAAACAGCTCAGTTGAGCCAGGCTTTCAAAGCACAGTTCAGTTCTAGCCAAGCTTTCAAAACAGCTCAATTGAGCCAGGCTTTCAAAAAAACCCACTTCAGTAATGGCTTTGCGCGGGCTCAAAGCCTAGGGTCCCACCCTCTTGGTCAGTCATACTCCTACCTGACCTCCTCCCGCTTGACCCGGCTTGGCCCCGCTACTTCCTTGGCTTTCGCTGAGCCAGAGCCGAAAAGTCCATCGGCTCTTCCAGGGTGTTCTCTGGTTCAGTCAACTCCATAGGGCAAGGCTCACTCTCTGCCTCTCTCTCCTCAGGAGCCCAATCCATATTCTCCTCGCCCCGCCCTTCTCCCAGCTGCTCACCCTTTCTTTCATTAAAGCTCTTTGGTGTCTCTTCTTTCTCCACCCACCTGTTCCACCACCTCTTCCACCAGGTTGGAGAATCAGCCTTACTCCTTCCCCTGCGGCCCTCCTCTGGCCACTCCTGGGAATGCACATCATTTCTCTTATCCCCAGGCTCCCTTAGGGCATGCTGGGAGTTGTAGTTCTTTATTTCTAGTTTTTTCCTGGGGAATGCCTGCCTATAACGGGGGTATTCTGGCCTATCCCAGTGTTCCTTTGGGGCCTGTCCTACATACTCTTTACAATATATACAATGATTAAATCATATAACTAAAAGAAAGCTAGAAGACAGATATATACATATTAAACATACAACATCACTAGTCAGGAATTTCAGGCCCTTATCTCATCAGCTGGGAGGCCTGTTGCAGCGAAAGGCCGAAGTCTCCTTATGGCCAGGAACAGTCTTTTCTGCGCGATGCGTCTATCCACAGATGAGCCACAGAGCTCTGCTACAACACGCCCCCCCCCCCCCCTTTTTATTAAGCTAAGGCTTATTTTCAGAGCCAAGGAAAATTACAGAATGCTTGAGAATAGGCAAACAAGCCATACTGTGGGAATGTGGTCACATGTTTCCTAGTCCAGGTGGCCAATCTGAACTCGAAAACAAGTTCTATCTTTCCCTTCACATAACAAATTAATTAGAGCTGTGTCTTATGTTCTACATTCCAACTTAGTTTCACACAATCAAAGTTAAACAATCATTTTTAAACAGAATTACTTCTAATCACAAATACAGACCCCGAGTGCACTTGTTGGTCAAGGCAGATAGAGTTGAAAAGCAATCTCTAAAATCCTTTTTATTACACCCAAGTACAAAAAACTTAGACTGTGAGCCCAGTAGCATTATAGAAATAAATAGTAGTAAAATTGCCGCTAAGCTTGCACTCTGCCTGTACCCCGCCCCTGGCCTGCCCCTAACCTAGTTAGTTAGGGGATGGATGATTATCAGGGATATTCATCGGCATTAATTGGTTAAGTGCCACCGTGCAAGTCATTAACCTCCTAATTCTATGAAAGTCAACAAAAATTGCACATGCAAATTTGGGTGCATACCTAATTTGCACACACAATTTAATTGAATAATGAGCCAATTAGTGCCAATTGGCTTTTTAACAAGCAATTATTAGCGCTAATTGGAATCAATTACGATGTATGCACATAAATTTAGGCATGTGGTCTGCGCCTAAATTTTACGCTCATCCCCAAAAAGGGGGCACGGAAATGGGAGGGTCATGGATAGTTCTGGGTGGATTGTGGGCATGGTTTTGGGCTACACAAGCAATTATAGAATAAGGGAGTTCCTGCATAAATTTAGGCAGGGCATTTGCTCCACATTTTTATTGGTCAAATGGACGCACCTAAATTTACATGCGACCCCCGGGACTTAAGCGCTATTCTATAAACCACGCCTAACTTTAGGGGTGGCTTATAGAATAGCACTTAAGCATTTTTTTTTTGGGGGGGGGGGGGTTGGCACTGATTTTTTAGGCATGATTTATAGAATTCACCCATAAATGACCAGGTGCTTCTTCCAGCATTTAAATGGCTTTGAATATCAGGCTACATTCTCCAGCAAGGATTTCCAACGCTTTAATTATTAGAGATGCACATTTGTTAGTGGGCATTTTGGTTCACTAATATATCTTTCAGGGCATGTGAAACTGATTTAATGTGTATTAACTGATGAATTAATGTGTGCTGTCAATTAATGAGTCTTGAAAAATTACATATTAAAAAAATGTTCTATCGAATATGAATGTGTGAAATGAACTGAAAACTGCCCTGAAAATGGGGGAAAGCCTCTCTTACCCTTGAGTGCGCTACACAGTTTTGAATTATCTGGATGTCTAGTCTTGTAGGGCATAATCTTTTGGGGGGTTTTGATAAGGGGTGGGGGAGGGCTGGGTAGGGGATATGGGGCTGACTGGGTACGTAGGTGTTAAATGCTGGCTGAGTATTCATTTGTTTGATCTTTTGTGACTTTTGATTTTTTTTTTTCACCAGCCATGTTATGTTCATGTCAAGTTGTTGGAAAATCAAGAAAGATATTCTAAACATAAACATACATAATAATCATACAATCAAGTGGCCACTGCAATCCTAAAACGCAATGGCACTATTTCCATACATTAGGTGAGGGACATAGAGAAATGGGGCCTGGGTGTTGGACTACATATGGGTAATAGGTTGATGGGATTTGATATACCACCTTTCTGTGGTACAATCAAAGCTGTTCGCATTTATTATATACAGGTACTTTCTCTGAGGAATCTGAATGCCCGTCTACCCAATGCAAACAAAATGCTATTGGCCACACTGGATCAGCCATTTTGGTCTTTGTGCCATCACTCACTAGGTTGCTATACACTAGTAAACCATATGTGGCATTATATTCTTGTCCCATTTCACTGAGCCAGCATGTCAATACTCTGACTGGATTATGAATTATATCAGAGGTACTGATACTTCTCTATTTTTCAGGGGATAACCAGGACATCCCAATTGTTTCCAGTGTCAAGATCCGGGAGGAGCAGCGTATGACTACTACCAATCCCTGGATGATACCTACTAAGCTGGCATGGCCTGAATCCCATGTCTTTTTTTCATCACCATCCTACAATTACACCAACCGTGACTACCAGAAATTATTCAAAGACATCGATTTTGAAGATGGCTGGTACATGTGGGAGGACACCAAGGATCTCCTGGAAGAGCTGCCTCCTCCTGGTGTAGAGGTGTACTGCATTTATGGCACCGGATTTCCCACACCTGAGACATTCATATACGATGATACATTCCCTCATGGAGAGCCGATAAACATCATCTACTCAGATGGGGATAACACAGTGCACACACAAAGCATGGAACTTTGCAAGCGCTGGCGTCAGCAGCAGAAGAAAAAGGTTCACATCATTGAGCTGGAGAATGTAGATCATCTAAGTATGGTATTCAGTAATGTGACATTGAGTTATATCAGTGAAATATTGCTGGGGAGCTATGGAGTTGGAGATTTTATGGGCTTCTAAACACCGAAGAATCAGAGAGGAAAGCAGGACTGAAGCAGGGAAGATTCAAAGACTCAAAACTAGCTGGTACTGTGGTTTGGCCTTCTATTATTAGAACTTGCACACAAGGATCTAGCTAATTATATGCAGGGCCCCCATCTATTGCAGATTCTATAACTGCAGAAGTACTACATAATCTGCCCCTTCCCACTGTGTTAGCTGGTTCCTGTGGGAGAGAGAGAGTCCGAGTTAGGTCAAGGAGCTGGCAGCTCTCTGCAGCAGGTTCTTATGTTCTCCCTCCCTCTTTCTGTTTGCCACCTCTGATGCTCATTGGGCAGCAGAAGGAAGAAGAGGAAGAAAGTGACAGTATGTCATGCCAGGTCCTTCTCTGCTGCTTGGGGCTGACTTTTGCTGGGAGCCACACAGTTCAAAGAAGCAGTTGGCCTGGACAGAAGAGGGTAGACATGACCTGATGTGCTGCCACTCTCATTTTCTTCTTGCTACCCAATCAGCTTGGGAGGCAGGCAGTGGGAAGATAGGTCTATGAAATAGAGTCTAGGGTGGTGTTTTATGAAATGAAGGATCAAGGTGTGAGAATAGAGGGGTTTAGGGGAAGGAATGTAAAGAGGGGCTGGTGTTGTGAGAATAGAGCAGTGGCTTTCAACCTATTTCATGCTGTGGCACACCTGACGCTGGATTCACTTTATCGTGTCACAACAGCAACTTTTTTCCTCACCTTTGTCTCTCTTCCTCTTTCCACAGCCTGGTATAATCACTTTCCCTTACCTTTTCCCCCCTACCCTGATGGCATAATCTCCTTTCCTCTACCTCACCTGTACATTCATCTTTCCTTCTTTATACTCCCTAATTGGCTCCTATTCTTTCCTTTTATATCCCTGCCCAACCTTATCTCCCCATCTCATCCCCAAGATACTTTCTTCTCATTCCACCCCCCCCCCCCACCAGTCATCTCTCTCTTTCCCAACACTCTCACTCAAGACATTCATTTACCTTCTCTGTCCCCTTCTCATATCCTGCAGCTGTTAGTGCTTACTAGCAGCTGCAGTCCTTTCCCTGTCAGCTTCTCTTTGTAGTCTGAACTGCATGGGGCTGGCAGGTCTCACAAGACTATGGGCCTCTGAATGCATAAGGAAGGTGGCAGAGTAGGAGGTTGCCTGCAGCAGTGGGTAAGCCCTTCTCATTGATTTCCCCTGCTAACTGGAAGAGTTCTTGAAGGTCCTGGTATGTGAGGAACAGTGGTGTAGCTATGGGGGGGGGGGGGGGGCATTGGGGCCTGGGCCTCCAAATTGGCACTGGGGCCCCTGGTTTGGCTGGTGGGGGTCCACAAACCTCACCAGCTGAAGCATTTCTCCTGTGCTGGTCTCGCCACATTGCCCGTGCTGCTCTTCTCAGTTGCACTGTATACGCTCGTTTTAGTGAAACTGAGCATGTGTGACACTTTGCACATGCTCAGTTTCATTAAAACGAGTGTGCACGGTGCGACTGAGAACAGAGCAGGGCAGGCTATGAGAGACCAGAGCGGGAAAAACGCTTCAGCTAGCGGTGGTTGGGGACCCCCACCAGCCAAGGTACCATCATGCAGCGGTAGTGCGGGGGGAGTGGCGGCGGAGAGGTAACCCAAAATGTGCTACCCAACTTTGGGCTCTGGTCCCCTTCCCCGTCAGTCTGGCTACGCCCCTGATGAGAAAAGGATGAAAGTGAAGACATTACTGTTGTTGGAAGCAGTGGTGGCAGCTTTGATGAGTTCAGCTTTTTTTCCCTATCAACGGATCTAGCTTATTGAAAATTTTCAAGGCACATTAGATGGTAAATGCTGGGGACTATATGAATGATGTGAGGAAAGGGAAGCTGTGGGTATGTGAAAGAAGGGTGAGAAAGATGTGAAAGGGGTTGATGGGGTGGGGGTTCTGTGAGTGTTGATGACTTCTGTCTAAAATGTAAAAGAGGAACTAGGAGTAGGGTAGATGGGTATGGGTTTGGGTATGTGTGTATGGGAAGGGACAGAAAGAAAATGAAGTGGAAAGAGGAAGGGTGAGAAAGAAGGCTAGGGTTGGAAGAAAGAAAGTGATGGAATGAGGAAAAGATCAGAAGAGGTGACGTGAGAGGGAGCTGGTCTGGAGTCTTTCCCTGAATGCCCCCTCCACAAAATCCCAGAACCACTCTTCTGCCTTTTTCCTCCATCCCAATCTTCCATCCTTCTCTGCCTCCATTTTCCCTCAATTTCTGCTTGCCCATCCTAAATATTTCCTCTTCAATGTCCATTGCATTCCTATTCATTCATTTGATATATGCTTTGGTGCTCATTTTCAAAGCAGATGAACGTCTTAAAATGCCTAAAAAAAAATGTCCATCTGCTAATAACATCCAAATCCTGATCTTGGAAAGTCAGAATTTGGATGTTTCACACTACAATTCATCCAAATAGCAAGAGGCATGTTGTGGGTATGTTTTGGGTGGGACTAGGGAGAGTCTAAAAGTAGGACGTCCAACAGCGATTTTTGAATTTGTGAATGGGAAGAAACCTCCACGGCCAAAAAGAAGGACATTTTTATCTAGACCTGTTTCAGTCATGTCTAAGTTACAAAAAGTGGCTCTAATTGTTTTTTGTTACATTTGTACCCCGCGCTTTCCCACTCATGGCAGGCTCAATGCGGCTTACATTGAGCAGCTGACCACTGGAGGGATTAAGGCATAACCCCCTAATCCCTCAGTGGTTGTTTTCCCCTTCTCTCTCCCCTGAAAGTGAAACTGGAAAGGAAAACCAGGCTCTATGTCAGCTGCAGGTATTATGGCCATTCTGAAGAAAGCAGTAAGCAGGTCAGAGGCATAGGCTAGTGGTCAGTGCAGTGGACGATGACTCAAGGGGCCTAGGTTCAAGTTCCACTTCAAACTCTTTTAAAAAAATAATTCTGAACCTTCCAGAAAAAGAAAAATACCTACTGTACCTAAATATATAAGATACCTTCAAGCCTGAAGGTTATTGAAGTGGTGTATATTCAGGTACAGTAGGTATTTTTCAGGTCCTGGAGGGATCACATTTACATTAAAAAAAAAAAAAAGTTCTACTGGAGTTTGAACCTTAATTTACAGTCCACTGCACTGATCATTAGACAACTGCTCAGTTCTGCAAGGATATCTGTGTGGCTGTATTGTTTTGAAAGTGATGCAGAAAAAGAACAGATGGGGGAAAAGTCAAGAAACAAAGCAAGGGTGGAAGAGGGAATGTATCAAATGATTAAGGCAAACCACGGATTGAAAGCGTCCAAAAGTTTATTTGCCAATGGAAAACCTGACTCAAAGAAAAGACCCAACGCGGGCCGTGTTTCGGCTGAAGAGCCTTCCTCAAGCGTCTACAACATAAAAGTGTAAAAACATAAATACACAGCATAATATAAGAAAAAAATAACCATATATATGACCACAATGCATAAACATTAAAAAAAATGTTATAGAACAATAGATAATAATCTGAAGCACATACCGAAATAGTTCAAATCAATCAAATTCACAGAATCATAAAAACATGCAGAACAAAAGGACTCTTGAAGTGATGATGTCACTAAAATGAAAATTTATATTACAAAATATACAAAACTACTTCCAGGTCAAAGTGGATGAGTGGCCTAGTGGTTAGAGCACCAGTCTTGCAATCCAAAAGTGGTTGGTTCAAATCCCACTGCTGCTCCTTGTGATCTTGGGCAAGTCACTTAACCCTCCATTGCCTCAGGTACAAACTTAGATTGTGAGCCCTCCTGGGACAGAGAAATATCCAGAGTACCTGAATGTAACTCACCTTGATCTACTACTACTGAAAAAAGTGTGAGCAAAATCCTAATAAATAAATATTCAGCAGCAGAGGTGACCACAGTTTTGTAAATGCCATAGAATTAAAAAAAAACCATTGGATTGATATTCAAAGTGATTTAACCGGCCAGAAATGGCTGCTCATCAGTTAAATTGCATGCTTAGGGTTATCCACTAATTTGCAGCGCCACTTAACAGGTTATCGCCATTGAAAATTAGCAGTTAGTGCCTAAGTGAAAACCAGCTATTTTGGAGGCTTTCCAGGAGTGGAGTCTTTAAGCACTAACCCATAGCCGCTTAAGTGCTGAATATCAACTTAAGCAGCTATGTGTTAGCCAGCTCCACAAAGACCAGATATTCAGTGCGGAAGCCAGGACATGGTCTGGCAATGAATATCCATGAATAATGCTAGTGGTGGTCAGCAAAAAGCTGACCGCCACCTGCAAAATATTTACCCCCTTATATTCAATGCAATATACATATAGGTAATGATACTGAATATACATATAACCCTTAATTCTATAAGAGGTCCTATTATAAAGCCATGGTAAAAAGTGGCCTGCAGTAGTGTGGGAAAGAAAGCCAGCAGATCAATATCACAACAAAAATCCCATATTGGATTTTGCAGATCGTTTGCCTTGTTGTTTTTTGGGACCCTGCAGTAGTGTGGGCATGTCTTTTGGGCGAACACTAGGCCACTTTTACCACGACTGGGAAAAAGGCCATTTTAATGGGCCGGCAGTAATATTAAAACTAGCGTGCACCTATTTATGGCCTGAGCCCTTACCACCTCCTATTGACCTAGCAATAAGGGCTCACACGCTACCCATGTGGTAACCATGTAGCGCGCCAACGTGGCCACGCTGCCGGTGACTGCCAGGAATTCTACCTGTGGTACAAAATAGAAAATTATTTTCTACCATGGGATTCGGCGCGTGCCAAAATCAAGAATAACCGCCATGCACATGTGGTACCCCAGCGGTAGTGCAGATTGGGCACATGGTACCCGCGCATTAGCCCTCCCACTCCTTTGTAAAATGGCCCCTAAATGCACTAGTTAGGCACAAGAATTTACAACAGCCTTTGGCTGGTGAAAAAACTCATGCCTACAATTAGGTGTGAAAAAGTGGACTTAATCTGCAATTGAGATAGACATGGGGGAAGCCAATGCTTGCCCTCGGATCAGTAGCATAGAATATTGCTACTATTTGAGATTCTGTCAGGTACTCGTGACCTGGATTGGCCACTGTTGGAAGCAGGATACTGGGCTAGATGAACTATTGCTCTGACTCAGTATGACTGTTCTTAAGTTCTTATAACGGCAGTTCCGTGCAGAACTGCCATTATAGAATTAGCACTTGTGGAGGGATTCTATATATGGTGCCTATAAATCTATGTGGAAAACATTTACGTATTCTATAAACAGCGCCTAGATTTAGGTGCAGTATATAGAATATGCTTATTTGACACCCTAGCACCTAAATCTATGCACCTTCATTTACACAAGTGAAAACATGGCATAAATCCCAGTGCGTAGACTTTGATGCAGAGGGCCATATTCAATACCAATGTGCATAAATTTTGGAACACCCACGATACGCACATTACCTTGCCCATAACCACTTCCCTTTTTTGCCTGCATGCATCATGTGGAGGGGCATTTTCGAAAGGGACATCCAAGTTGCGATTTGGACGTCCATGCAAAACGGCGAAACCCAGGAGCGGGGAAACCTGTATTTTCGAAACAAGATGGACGTCCACCTTTCATTTTGAAAATACCGTCAGAGACGTCCAAATCCTTAAATTTGGACATCCCTAAACTTGGATGTTTCTGACTTTCAACGATTTTCGAAACCAAAGATGTCCATGTCAAAAACGTCCTAATGCAAGCCATTTGGGCGTGGAAGGAGCTAGCATTTGTAGGGCACTGGTCCTCCTGACATGCCAGGACACCAACCGGGCACCCTAGGAGGCACTGCAGTGGACATCATAAAATGCTCCCAGGAACATAGGTCCCTTACCTTGTGTGCTGAGCCCCCCATAACCCACTACCCACAACTGTACACCACTACCATAGCCCTTACGAGTGAAG
Source organism: Microcaecilia unicolor (assembly GCF_901765095.1). Classification (NCBI taxonomy): domain Eukaryota; kingdom Metazoa; phylum Chordata; class Amphibia; order Gymnophiona; family Siphonopidae; genus Microcaecilia; species Microcaecilia unicolor. The sequence goes on from NC_044035.1 coordinate 182,156,578, forward strand.
GGGGGCACCTAGATGTGGGTACAGTGGGTTTGTAGTGGGTTTTGGAGAGCTTGCTGTTTCCTCCACAAATGTAACAGGTAGGGGGGTATGGGCCTGGGTCCGCCTGTCTGAAGTGCACTGCAGTACCCACTAAAACTGCTCCTGGGACCTGCATGCACTGTCATGGACCTGAGTATGACATCTGAGGCTGGCATAGAGGCTGGCACGACATATTCTTAAAGATGTTTTTTGAGGGTGGGAGGGGGTTAGTGATCACTGGGGGAGTAACGGGAGGTAATCCCTGATTCTCTCCGCTGGTCATCTGGTCATTCGGGCACCTTTTTGTGCCTTATCCGTAAGAAAAACACGACCGGGTGAAAACGTCCAAGTGTTCGTCAGGGACGTCCTTGTTTTTTTCGATTATGGGTCAAAGACGTCCAAGTGTTAGGCACGCCCTAGTCTCGCCTTTGCTATGCCTCTGACATGCCCCCTTGAACTTTGGACGTCCTTGCGACGGACTGCAGTTGGAGGCGTCCAAAATTGGGTTTCGATTATACCGATTTGGACATCCCTGGGAGAAGGACGTCCATCTTCTGATTTATGTCGAAAGATGGACGTCCTTCTCTTTTGAAAATGAGCCCTTTAGTGATTTGCGTGCATAAATTTTACTTCTTGTCCATTAATGCTCATTATTGCTTAAGTGCTGTTAACAATGCTGATTGGCTTGTTAAGCCAATTAAGTTATGTGTGTTGTTATAGAATACACTCAGATTTTGGCACGGAACACTAATCATGCAATATATAATCTGGGGGTTAGTGTCCTGTATCACAGTGCCTAACTTTAGGTGCACTTTACTGAATTTACCCCTTACTGTGGTCACCACTGCTGGTTATGTGCATTCAGATGATACTGAGGTGCAATTATGTATAGTTATGTGGTTTAATTTAGTCTAGCTTGTTTTCTGGCTTAAATTAAACAGCATAGCTAAATGGAAAGCAGCTGAAAATCACTGCTATCCGTACAATTGGGCTTTCCACCCTTGCTCCACCCTAACTCAAACTTAGCAGTATCCGTACAGTACCATGGCAGATAGAGTTTCCATGGCACTATCTGGATACTACTACTGAAAATCCACAGATAGGGAATTTAGATCTTCATTCTTGGAATATTGACCTGTTTGTTTCAATTTACACTAATGCACACAAATTCAAATTTATGAAAACATGCCACATAATAGCTATTCAATTACAGGACTTTTGACATACAATTTGTCGTGTCTTGCCATAGAATCTATCGAGTATGCTGCAGAAAACTGAGGGCTATTTGTAAAAAACAGTCCTTTAATATTTGGATATATGCTATTTCCTGCATAGTATATTTTAAATAGAAAGTTAAGATTTTTTAATTTCTTCATGCATTTGAAAGTAACATGCTGAAGATTTTATATAGTGGTTTCTGCTTGTTTTATATACTAATGCACATGTTTTATATGTAACCTGCAGTGAGATTTAAATGCTTCTAAATAATAATAATAATTCATCCAATATTCTAAGCTTAATCATAAGATTGTGCTATTATTACATTAGTAAATAGGAGCAGGAATAATGATTTCAGCTAATGAAATAAATTAGTTGTTTGCATTGTTTAAGGCTTCATTGTATTTCTTTTCCATGTTTATTTCTAGCAACAAGCTCACAAAGGAAACATTCCTCTTGTTGAGGGGAGTATTAATCAAACTACCTCCCTCCCTCATACAAATCCTGCAGGTAGTTTTTACCTGCCGCATTTGCATCAATAATTAATTAAAGCACAATTTTATTTCCTATAGCATGAGATAAAAACGCTGTTCTGAATAAGATAGAATCATGTTTGGATCTGATAGATAGCTGGGAGTCATCACATAAATTGAAATTAAACAAATTAAACAAAGAGAAAACCAAATTTCTGTTACTTAGTGGTTCTGTAACATCTGGAGCAATCAATTTATTTAAGACTGATACTGACATATATAAATTGGACAAACAGTAGCAGGTCGTCAGCATAAGCTGATACCTTAGCAGAAATATTTCCCAATTCTACACTTTTGATTTGATCTGATCGTAATATTGTTATTAATAAAGGTTCAAGGGCAATGATGCCGAAAAGGCTTTTGATTGGGTGGAATGGCCTTATATGTTCCAAGTACTGAAACCCTTTCCCCACTTTTATTCGAGGGCATCCTTGCCTAGTCCCTCTGGTTGGGAAGAAGGAGAAGAAACCATTTATAAATAGTTTAGTAGAGGGGTGAGTGTACAAAACTTGAACCATTTTGATAGCACCAGATGCAAAGCCAAACCATTTCAGTACTTGGAACATAAAAGGCCATTCCACCCAATCAAAAGCCTTTTCGGCATCTAGTTCAATGGCTACATAAGGAGTAGCTGAAGACTGTGCTTATATAATTACATTAGAGAACAGTCTGGTGTTATCATAGGAGTATCTTCCATGCATAAAGCCTGTTTGATTAGTGTTGATAATTTTGGGTAAAACAATTTGCAATCTCTCTGCTATGATCTTAGCATATATCTTAGCATCAAGATTGATAAGTGACAGGGGGCGATAATTCTGTATGTATTGGGGGTCGTTGCCAGGTTTCGGGAGGACTATAATGGTAGCCTCAATAAAACTATCATTAACCTCGCCAGATGTAATTAAATGATTATAGAATGAGCTTAGAATGGGAGCAAGTGTTGTCTGAAAAGCTAAGTAGAATTCTAGTGTAAGACCGTACGGTCCAGGGGCCTTTTATTGTCATAGACTTTATAGCAGATAATACATCTTGTTCAGTTATGGGGGCATTACTGACGAATTATCATTTTCATCGAGAATATGATGATCAAGATCCTTTAGAAAAGCTAGCTCCTGGTCATTTAAGTTAGATTCTGACTTATATAGAGACAAATAGAAATACTGGAAGGCCTTTAATATATTTTGTTAGTCTGTAATTAGGGCATTATTGTCATCTTTAATGACAGAGATATCATTTTTTTCAGCTCTGGATTTTAGGTAGCTGGCTAGCAAATGGCCAACTTTATTATTGTTGGCATAGTATTGGGCTGATTTCATTAAAATCTCTTTGCTAGCATTGTTGGCTAATATTAAATTATATTTATATCTTGCTTTTTTAACTTTTCCAAAGTGCTCAGATCAGAAGGTGTTTTCCGATGGATCTTTTCTAAACATGATATAGATTTTTCCAGTTTATTTATTTCTCATGCATCATGCAAATAAGAACAACAAACATACTCTGAAATGTCTATATGCAAATGCTAGGAGTCTAAGAAATAAGATGGGAGAGTTGGAATATATTGCACTAAATGAAAAATTGGATATAATAGGCATTACTGAGACCTGGTGGAAGGAGGATAACCAGTGGGACACTGTCATACCGGGGTACAAAGTATATCGTAGTGATAGCGTAGACCGGACTGGTGGAGGGGTAGCATTGTATATTAACGAGAGCCTTGACTCAGATAGATTACAAATTCAGCAGGACACAAATCACACCTTTGAATCGTGGGTTGAAATTCCATGTATTAAAGGGAAAAAAACGGTGATAGGAGTGTACTACCGTCCACCTCGCCAGGATGAGCAGGTAGACACAGAAATGATAAAAGAAATCAGAGATGCGAACAAAATGGGCAATGTGATAATAATGGGTGACTTCAATTATCCAAATATAGACTGGGTAAATGTAACATCGGGACACGCTACAGAGATACAATTCCTTGATGAAATCAAGGACAGCTTTATGGAGCAACTGGTGCAGGAGCCGACGAAAGAAGAAAAAATTCTAGACTTGGTCCTTAGTGGAGCGCATGATCTGGTGAGGGACGTTATGGTACTGGGGCCGCTTGATAACAGTGACCATAATATGATCAGTTTTGATATCGACCTTTTTGATATCGACCTTGAAGTAACTGTACACAGAAAGTCAAATACGTTAGCATTTAACTTTAAAAAAGGAGACTATGATAAAATGAGAAGAACGGTAAAAAAAAAACTTAGTGGAGCAACTGAGAGAGTAAAAACTGTACAACAGGTGTGGACGCTGTTCAAAAATACCATCCTGGAGGCCCAGGCCATACATATTCCGCGAATTAGAAAAGAAAGACGGAACTCCAAAAGACAGCCAGCCTGGTTGAAAAGTGAGGTGAAGGAAGCTATTAGGGCTAAAAGAAACGCCTTCAGAAAATGGAAGAAGGAACCGTCTGAAAATAACAAGAAGCAGCATAAGGAGTGTCAAAGCAAATGCAAGGCGCAGATAAAGCAGGCCAAGAGGGATTACGATAAAAAGATAGCATTAGAGGCAAAAAAACATAGTAAAAAATTTTTTCGGTATATTAAAAGCAGAAAGCCAGCAAAAGAATCGGTTGGGCCGCTGGATGACCGAGGGGTAAAAGGGGCGATCAAGGAAGACAAAGACGTAGCGGAGAGACTGAATGAATTCTTTGCTTCGGTCTTCACCGAGGAAGATTTGGGTGGGATACCGGTGTCGGAAATGGTATTTCAAGCGGACGAGTCGGAGAAACTTACTGACTTCACGGTAAACCTGGAGGACGTAATGGGGCAGTTCGGCAAACTGAAGAGTAGCAAATCTCCTGGACCGAATGGTATTCACCCTAGAGTACTGATAGAACTGAAAAATGAGCTTGCGGAGCTACTGCTAGTGATATGCAATTTATCCTTAAAATCGAGCATGGTACCGGAAGATTGGAGGGTGGCCAATGTAACGCCCATTTTTAAAAAAGGCTCCAGGGGAGATCTGGGAAATTATAGACCGGTGAGTCTGACGTTGGTGCTGGGGAAAATGGTAGAGGCTATTATTAAAAACAAAATTACAGAGCACATCCGAGGACATGGATTACTGAGACCGAGTCAGCACGGCTTTTGTGTGGGGAAATCTTGCCTGACCAATTTACTTCAATTCTTTAAAGGAGTAAACAAACATGTGGACAAAGGGGAGCCAATTGATATTGTGTATCTGGATTTTCAAAAGGTGTTTGACAAGGTACCTCATGAAAGGCTACAGAGGAAATTGGAGGGTCATGGGATAGGAGGAAATGTCCTATTGTGGATTAAAAACTGGTTAAAGGATAGGAAACAGAGAGTGGGGTTAAATGGGCAGTATTCACAATGGAGAAGGGTAGTTAGTGGGGTTCCTCAGGGGTCTGTGCTAGGACCGCTGCTTTTTAATATATTTATAAATGATTTAGAGATGGGAGTAAGTAGCGAGGTAATTAAATTTGCTGATGACACAAAGTTATTCAAAGTCGTTAACTCGCGACAGGATTGTGAAAAATTACAAGAGGACCTTACGAGACTGGGAGACTGGGCGGCTAAATGGCAGATGACGTTTAATGTGAGCAAGTGCAAGGTGATGCATGTGGGAAAAAAGAACCCGAATTATAGCTACGTCATGCAAGGTTCCACGTTAGGAGTTACGGACCAAGAAAGGGATCTGGGTGTCGTCGTCGATAACACACTGAAACCTTCTGCTCAGTGTGCTGCTGCGGCTAAGAAAGCGAATAGAATGCTGGGTATTATCAGGAAAGGTATGGAAAACAGGTGTGAGGATGTTATAATGCCGTTGTATCGCTCCATGGTGCGACCGCACCTTGAGTATTGTGTTCAATTCTGGTCGCCGCATCTCAAGAAAGATATAGTAAAATTGGAAAAGGTGCAGTGAAGGGCGACTAAAATGATAGCGGGGATGGGACGACTTCCCTATGAAGAAAGACTAAGGAGGCTAGGGCTATTCAGCTAGGAGAAGAGACGGCTGAGGGGAGACATGATAGAGGTATATAAAATAATGAGTGGAGTGGAACAGGTGGATGTGAAGCATCTGTTCACGCTTTCCAAAAATACTAGGACTAGGGGGCATGCGATTAAACTACAGTGTAGTAAATTTAAAACAAATCGGAGAAAATTTTTCTTCACCCAACGTGTAATTAAACTCTGGAATTCATTGCCGGAAAATGTGGTGAAGGCGGTTAGCTTAGCAGAGTTTAAAAAGGGGTTGGACGGTTTCCTAAAGGACAAGTCCATAAACCGCTACTAAACGGACTTGGAAAAATCCAAAATTCCAGGAATAACATGTATAGAATGTTTGTACATTTGGGAAGCTTGCCAGGTGCCCTTGGCCTGGATTGGCCGCTGTCGTGGACAAGATGCTGGGCTCGATGGACCCTTGGTCTTTTCCCAGTATGGCATTACTTACTGTATATACTTATGTACTTATGTTTCTTTTTTTGTTTGGCAGAGAAGCGAATAATTGAACCACGTATAAAAGCTTTGAAGGCGTCCCATCTAGTTGTCCAGTTAGTCATCTAATGTATTAAATTGAAAATATTCTATAATGTCACCATTAATTTCTTCTATGAATTCAGGATAGGCCAATAGACTAGCATTGAAGCGCCATATTTTTGCCCTTGCTTTAGATGATAGATCAGTGAGTTGTAGAGAGATGTGTGCATGATCTGATAGGTGTATAGTATCAATGTTGGTATCAGTCACTTTAATTAGTAAGGCCTCAGAGATTAAGAAGTAGTCAATACGAGAATAAGAGTTGTGTGGTAGGGAGTAGAATGTGTAGTCATGTTCGTTATCATGTAGCAAGCGCCATACGTCACATAGTTTAAGTTGTGACAATATCAGGCTTATTTTCGAAAGAGAAGGGCGCCCATCTTTTGACACAAATCACAAGATTAGCGTCCTTATCACAGGGTCGCCCAAACTGGCATAATCGAAAGCCGATTTTGGGCATCCTCAACTGCTTTCCGTCGCAGGGATGATCAAAGTTCACGGGGGCGTGTCAGAGGCATAGCGAAGGCGAGACTGGGGCGTGCCTAACACATGGGCGTCCTCGACCGATAATGGAAAAAAGAAGGGCATCCCTGACGAATACTTGGACGACTTTACCTGGTCCTTTTTTTCTTATGACCAAGCCACAAAAATGTGTCCTAAATGACCAGATGACCACCGGAGGGAATCGAGGATGATCTCCCCTTATTCACCCAGTGGTCACTAACCCCCTCCCACCCTCAAAAAACATCTTTAAAAATACTGATTGCCAGCCTCAGATGTCATACTCAACTCCATCATAGCAGTATGCAGGTCCCTGGAGTAGTTTTAGTGGGGGCAGTGCACTTCAGGTAGGCGGACCCAGGCCCATCCTCCCCCTACCCGTTACACTTGTGGTGGTAAATGTGAGCCCTTCAAAACCCACCCGAAACCCACTGTACCCACATGTAGGTGCCCCCCTTCACCCATAAGGGCTATGGTAATAGTGTACAGTTGTGGGGAGTAGGTTTTTTGGGGGGGATTTGGGGGCTCAGCACCCAAAGTAAGGGAGCTATGCACCTGGGAGCAATTTCTGAAGTCCACTGCAGTGTCCCCTAGGGTGCCCAGTTGGTGTCTTGGCATGTCAAGGAGACCAGTGCACTACGAATGTTGGCTCCTCCCATGACCAAATGGCTTAGATTTGGTCGTTTCTGAGATGGGCATCCTCAGTTTCCATTATCGCCAAAAATCGGGGACGACCATCTCTAAGGATGACCATCTCTAAGTTCGACCTAAATTTCGCAATTTGGACGTCCCTGACCGTATCTTGTTTCAATAATACGGGTTTCCCTGCCCCTTCACTGGGACATCCTGCGAGGATGTCCTCAGGAAAACTTGGGTGCCCCTTTCGATTATGCCCCTCCACATCTTTCAGAATAAACCAAGCTTTGGTTTACTTATATGGGAACATGGATTTCCTGTCCACTTCTGGGTTCAGAATGAGGTTAAAATCACCACCTACTATGTATGGTTTATCTCCTTCAGATGCAATTAGGTCAGCAATAGTGTGGAAGAAATCAGGACAATCAGTGTTCGGTGCATGTAAGTTCAATAAAATTAAGGGTTCGTCATCTACTGTAAGGTGTACCTTAAACCATCTGCCTAACGAATCATTGTCAGATGACATCAGCTGCAGAGAAAACGAGTTAAAGACCATGCCGTTTTAAGCTTAATTGACTCATGATCAGACAAATGTGTTCCCTGGAAGAAAATTATATCAGGTACATACTTATTTAGGGCATTCAAAAAATTTTTCCGCTTGATTGGATTGTTAAATCCCTTAACATTAAGGGATAGTATAGTGCAGGGGTGTAGCTACGTGGGGCCACGGGGGCCTGGGCCCCCGTAGATTTGGCCCTGGACCCCCCTGCTGATGACCCTCTCGACCCCCCCTCCTGCCGTCATCCCGCCATCACCGTCTGCTACCTTTGCTGGCGGGGGACCCCAACCCCCGCCAGCTGAGGTCCTCTTCTTCCTTTAGCCTGTTTCTGAGTCTGACATCCTGCACATACAACGTGCAGGACGTCAGACTCACAGAAACAGGACGAAGCCCTGCAGATCGCAAGGCTTCATTCTGTTTCTGTGAGTCTGACATCCTGCATGTACAACGTGCAGGACGTCAGACTCAAACAGAACGAAGGAAGAAGAGGACCTCAGCTGGCAGGGGTTGGTGTCCTCCACCAGCAAAGGTAGGTGACGGTGACAATGGGGGAGGGTTGGCGGCGGGAGGGGGGGTCGAGAGGGTCATCGGCGGGGGGGGGGTCAAAGTTGTTGGTGTTGGTGGTGGTGGCGGCGGCGGCGCCGGGGGGGGGGCAATGGCGGGGGGGTCGGCGGCACCAGGGGGGGCTAAAATGCGTCCCCTTACCTCGGGCTCTGGACCCCCCTCCCGCCAAAGTCTGGCTACGCCCCTGGTATGGTGAGTATCATGTAACACTAAGCGTGTAAAGTGATGAAAACAGCTTTTTGTATACACTCCTAAGGATAAAGTCAGTTTTATGTAATGAAAGTATCATATTTTTTTAAATGAGTACATTAACAGATAACATAACAGTGTGTGAATAACAAACACAGTATGTTCCAACCATGAGATATGGATACCCGGAAGACTAGCATCCCCTCACTGACTCTGAGGTGTTAAGGAAACCATATATGGTTTTAGGAATATCAATAATAATAAAAAGGTATTTAAACAATCTTATGATTACTATAAATCGTACAAAAATATCAAGAGAACTTTAGGTCTGATTAAAACTAGCCCTGTAAGAAAAAAAGAGCAAAAAAAAAAAAAAGAAAAACATAGTGGTTAGAAAATCTCACACATAGCTTACATAATAGCCCATGAAACGACTAAACTGTAATATAAGCAGCCGTAATAGAAATTTATGCTCAACTTGCGTCAATTTTACTTGGGGTCACTTCTTCCAGGTAAGAAGCCAAGGCGTCAGGAGAAATGAAATCTTTGGTAACGTTGTTGTATGTTACTCACAGCTTGGCAGGGTAAAGTAGGCCGTATCTGACGTGAATCTCTTTCAATTTAGGTTGGTAAGCCAGTAGTTATTTCCACGCTTGAATCATTGCTTTGCAAAGATCCGGTAGAAATTCGTATTTTACTGGAGCACGAATGCGAGCACGCTGGAAAATTTCCGTGACTTGAGGGCATCAAAGTACTCGCATGACAATAGGCCGCGGATATTTTTCTTTTGGGCCACGTTGAGATGGTACTCTGTGTGCTCGTTCCAGTCCTTGGCAAATTGAAGGCCCAAAATGTTTGGTATAAATTTCTCTAGAAATTGCATGGAGTCAGAGCCTTCTAGATTATCTGGCAGGCCTTGTAGGCATATGTTATTGCATCTGGATCTGTTGTTACTGTCCTCCATTTCCCTCTCAAGTTGTGTGATCTTCTTAACTTGCTTTTGAATCGTTTTTATGTTAGCTTCCGATATGTCGAGTTTCTTCTCCAGCATAAGCACTTTGGAGTTTAACATGGATAAGTCTGAGCTGATAGGTGAGAGGTCTTCCTTTATGTCGCTTAGACCTTCCTTGGTATCCGTGATTAATTCTTTGAGTGCTCTTATTTCTTCCAAGATGGCCACTGTGCTGGCTTCGTCAGGTTTTCCAGTCTGCCCTTTCTGCGGCGAAACGGGTTCAACCCGATGACGTTTACTATTTTTACCAGATGCCATGAGTTGTAGGGCTGTTAATGCAGTAGTTATATTGTAATTAATTACATATGGTTATTTGATAATCCGATTGATTGTAGGAGTCTTAGAGAGCTCAGTGATTATGCTGCCATCTCAGTCGGTGCTCCACAGCGCCACCCATATTGCAATTTCCAGGATCGACAAAATTAGATTCCAAAAATTATTAACATCATCCAGTGGCTTACCAAGGGGGGAGCGGTGGGGGCGGTCCGCCCCGGGTGCACGCCGCTGGGGGGGGGGGGTGCAGCGCGCGCCTGTCGGCTCTTCGTTTTCATGCTCCCTTTGCCCCGGAACAGGTTACTTCCTGTTCTGGGGCAGAGGGAGCATAAAAACGAAGAGCCGGCAGGCGTACGGCACCCCCCCCAGCGGCGTGCACCCGGGGTGGGTTCTTTCGCCGGGGGATCGGGGTTCTTTCGCCGGGGGGGGCATCGCGCTGTTCCGGGGGGCGCTGCACCCGGGGGGCGGGGCGCATCGGCGATCCGCCCTGGGTGTCAGCCCCTCTAGGAACGCCACTGACATCATCTTTTCCATATCAAGCGGCCATTGCATAGAATGCTTTACTATCTTCAGTTAGGCTGTAAAAAATTATCTTGTATTTAGGAAAGCAATCATAAGAATTGATTTGGAGATGTCCTAGAAATTTCCTATGATTAATGTGTGCTCAGTAATATTTGTTAGAATTAGTTATTATTTGATCTGTCTATTGTAACTTCTTGGGATTGTCCAAGTCTTCTTGCCTTTTATCCGTATAGGCCTAAATAGGTAATTGTAGACTACAAGAATTATAATGTAATGTAACACAGGACACAAAAATTCAAGGAAGGCTTGACACCGGACACAAAAGGAACTTCCAAGTGCACCTTGATAAGTTGCCTATACATGTTACATCTTATGAACTCCAGAAAGAAGTTCTCTATGCCACAATGCAAGTACTACAGCAAGAATTATCAGTAAATTTGAGAGACTGAGATCATATTCTACATACTGTGGCTTAGGAGTGAGGTTCATTCCCATCACGGTATGCACAAAACTAACCCATTTGGAGAAATTGCCTCTGACACAAACTAAGTAGGCTCAAAGGCTGAACCTTAAGTATATACAATCCATCACATACTCCACCAGCAAAAATCCACAACTCTATCACATGTTCTCTAAGGGTCTCAAGCTTATATGGGGCAGGTAGTACCACTACAGCCATCCAAGAAGGGGGATGTTGTAACAAAATGGAATGCACTTTCTGTCTGTGTTAACTTGGTATGGTCCTGAGTATAGGAGTAGTGAGGGTCCTGAAGGATCCTTACATTTATAATCTCCATTATATCAAATGCTCCATCCTTGGTATCTCCCAGTGATGATGAGCCAACCAGAAATGTCCTCCCAAACTTTATGATTCCTCTCAGTATCTTCTATAAGAGGACTCAACTGGAACATTCTTCATATATATTAGACTTTTATCCGGGAGTTGAGGATAGTAGTACTCTGGAATAGAAACCAATGCACATAACCCATAAAGTAGGACCACATATTAAAAACACCCCTGCAAAGTGTGGCATCTCATTACAATGGGTCACATATGCAAGACACAACCATGCAAAAAACACACTCAGCATCTATGCAGCAAATTTGCCATACTATGACATACCAACTTCGAGGACTTAAACAGCAAAAACTTACCAATGAAAAGGCAGCACTGCAAATATTGCAAGGGATCCTGGAACAGTGACCAGCACAACTCCTATCAGAAGGTTCAGGTTGAAAAACAGAACAAGCTGTACTACTGTCAGTCCCAGGGGCATAGCTACCACTGAGTGAACCTGGCAAAATGCTCCACAGGGCCTTTCCTGTGCCTCGATCCACCTCTGATATAACTTCCTGTGAATGAGTCGTGACACAGGAAAGGCCCTGGCGGGGCCAGGCAGAGACACTCTGTATCAGTCATTGTCTCTGCCGGTGACACACAGCATGTTTTCAGGATGGCAGCAAAGGGTGTGTGTGAAAAGGGAGGTTAGAGAGATGTCAGTTCTGCATAGGGAGGGGGAGGGGAGGGGACGGAGATGAGTTGGAGAGATTTCAGGTCCATGTGGGTGGGGAGGGAGGGATGGGGGTTAGAGAGATTCTGGGCACACATGGAAGAAGGGGGAAGAGAAGGGGAGGAATGGGGGGAACGGGTACAGACTGCTATATATTAAAACCACCCAAAGCTACCTCACTATGATTCTTTCCTTTGTTCTATTTTCTGATTGTATTCGCTTTTCCTCATGATCACCTTCCTTGATGTATGTGATTATTTCACTGTGACTATTGTCTTTTTGATGTATTTATTTGCCATACTTTGCTTCAGTTGTAGATCCTAATCCTGTGGTAACATGCTTTGAGCTCTTTAGTTGTGAAAGCATGTAATAAATAAACGATGATGAAGTTCTATCCTGCCATATGTTCAGAGATGAAATCTGACTAAACACAATACTAGACATTGCCCAAATCCTGGAATTGTTCTTTTTGTTGTCCTTTCTGCTTGACGTAATTTATTTTGTGGCTATAATTATTGTAATGCCCCTGTGCCTAATGATTTTACTAGAACATCTCTAGGTCCTGAACCAACCTGGCAGGAGTTCCCCTTAGGCAGTCTCTATTGATCCTTGAATACTCAGCACCTGGTGCCTCCACCAGAGGAAGAAGGGTATTAGTGAGTAGGATTTCCCTCCCTTTCCCCCAGGAAAACAAAAACAAACTGAGAACAGATTTGGCTGGCAGTATTTACAAGTTTTATTAAATTGTATAATGATAGGTGTATAGAAAGTACTAAGATGATAGTTAAACATTTGGGATATTATGAAGCATACCTATTCAACAAAAAGAAAGAATCTCCTAGGTAAGTGCTTCCCACATTTTTAACTACATGACCCCATTTTAACGCTTAAAAATTCATGTAAACTCAAATGATAATGAAAACAAAATAGCAGACCTCTAATTCTCTCTTCTCCCTCATCAACTTCTCCTCCTTCCCTCTCCCCACTTATCCAAAGCTTGAAGCCAATACCAGTAGTCAGTACAGGAGCCTGTGTATCAATGTTTGATCATAGACTCCAGTAGCCTGCATGGGTTTCCAGTCCAACAGGAAACCTGCACAGGAGGAAGGCACAGGGCCTACGACTCACAGAAGATCCCATGCCGAGCTGCCACAACTTGGCATAGGTTACACTGGAGGTTCACAGGGAGGGGGAAAAGCCCTTTTTCTATCTCATCTACTGGTTGTATGACCCCCATTTGGGGTCCTGACCCACAGTTCGATGTTTATCCAAGGTAGCAGATAGCCATTTTTTAAACTGAGGCACTAATCCCCACTCAGTATTACTATCTAATTATAAAAAATAACTTGTTTTTTCCATGTTCCACAACAGTTACCTTCTCCCTTTTCCCTTTCTACTGCATCCCAAGTGTCCCCCATGCGAAGCAGTACAACTAGACTGGTGAATGCTGTGGATGATCAAGGGATCTGTCATGTCTGGGCTGTCAGTTTTCTCTGCTACATTATATCTGTAAGGTCTCAGAACTCTGCCTCTAGCACTAGGTCCACCCATCCAGAAAGGCACCATTGCTCCCCTGCCTTCCAGTCATTGGGCTCCTCTCCTCCTAAGACACCAAATGATCCACTGCCTCTCAGCCACTGGACCTCATGCCTCCTGGGGACAACACCCCGTCACCACCACAGTCAAGATACTAGTTCCTGATTTTGAGGGGATTCTATCACCAATGATTGCAGCTTTGCTAGGTCCATGGCATGTCAGTTTTATTCCCTGATATAGGCTTATACTTATTTCAGCTCTCAGTGATTCTAGCTCAGCTAAACCCATAGCCAGCTGTTCAAGTTTCCTCAGCTAGAAAGAATCCTTCTTCCTCAGTCTTGAGGTCAAGAGCCAAGACCAGCTACCCAGGGTTTCAACTATACACTTATAATTTGAGGTGAAACTACTTGCTTGCTGAATGCACTTCTCAATGCCTTCTCTCATTCACCCCAACATATATCTCTGTTTCAGCTGTAGAGTCATATTACTGCTTATGCTAGTAACCTGCACACCTGTGGTGCCAAATCAGGTACACTGGGAACCAATCCTCCCATGAGGTGGAGCACAAAAGATACCCCTATGAACAGTCATGAATGGATTCCCTGGAAGTAGTGGAGAGGGACTGATACTGTATAAGAAAATATATTAGCAAAATATAACATACTTTGAAGGATGGGGAGAGGAAGGCAATAACCAGAAATAATGAATATTTGAATAAATTTTATTGAGGGTTGTGGGGTAAAACAAAAGAAAGGCAAGTGAAAGAAACAAATCAGTTTTGAAAAATGCAACACCTCTTACCATGTTCAAGATTAGTAATATTAACAGGGAAAGAGAGAGATATTGGACCACAGTGGCATGGTGGTGGGGAAAAGAGAGGGGAAAATGCTGGACTATGAGGAGGGAAGGATGGCAAGAAAGAGGGGAGATGCTGAACCACTTAGAGAGAAAGAGAGAGATGGAGGAGATGCTGGGTTACAAGGGTAGAAAGAAGGAGAGGAGGGGAGATGCTGGGAATGGTGGAACCATGGGGGGAGAGGCCATGGGGGGGGGGGGGTTCAAGGAGATGAGTTGGAAGAGTACAGAGAGTAGAAATGTAAGTAGATGAAAAATAGAAGGGAATAGGAGGCTGGGTGAGGAGTAGGATGGGAAATGGGAGGGCTAGACGGTGGGATAAGGAGAAGAAAAGTTAGGTAGGTAAAATGTAAAAAGAAGAAGGGTGAGAAAGAGGGTGAAAAGTGAGTGATCAGAGAGACAGAAAAGAAAGAAAGGGAGGAAAGAGCTAAAAGGGAATGATTACTATCCCAGAAACAGGTGTGGTGAGGGAATGGAACAAGACAGGAGGAGGGAGGAGAAATGACATATGGACAGCAGCCACTGGGGGAAAAGTTAGCAGAAGGCAACAAGAAAATAGAATTTGGGACCAACATAATGGAAAAATAAAATGTCCAGGCAACAAAGGTAGAAAAAAACGCTTCATTTTGAATTTATTAACTGGAATATGTTAGCTTTGAGAAATATGTATCACAGATATCTTATCATATTCAGAATAAAAAGAAATGCATTTCTGTTTTTATTTCTCTGGTGTTGCAGTAGAGCACATGCCAAGTTTGATTACTGGGGTTCCCAATTCAATTTTTTCTTCATATTTGTATTTCTAAATTGTGAACCCTTGTTCAGTAGTTGATGAAGGTCTGTTTGTGTTTTGCATGTGGCTGAGGTGAGATATTCTATTTGCATGTAGTTTCTGTGTAGAGATCTGTATCAGTCCCACTTGTTCTGTTTTACCTATAGTAGGTATATTGGTTTTCAGGACCCAGTGTAATATTAGGGTTCTAGCTATTTGGATCATAGGATTAGTGCTACATGACAGGTCTGCTACTTGTATGTTGAGTTAAGATTTTTTTTCAGGTTTTACATTATTTCACAATATGACTTGTATTGGAGAGATTTATATTGCTATTGCTCAGATGACATAATCACAATATTTTTTGTGACTTCCATGGCCCTTTTACAAAGGGGTGCCAGAAAGTGGCCTGCGGTAGTGTGGCCGAGTGTATTCAACACGCACTGGACCATTTCTCCAGCATGTCTGTAAACAAGGGGGAGTTTGGGCCGGGAAATGGATATGCGGCAAAATGAAAACCAGCACACCCATTTTGTGGTAAGGGCTCATGCGTTACCTGCATGGTAACCATCCAGCGCACTCCAACTGCCAATTACCGCTGGGAACGTCCCGCGGTAGAAAATAGAAAATTATTTTCTACTGTGGGTTTTTGCTGCATGCCAAACTCAAAATTACTGCCAGGCACACATGCTAGCTGGGCAGTAATACCAATTTGATGTGTGCTGCATGCAAATAGCCCCTTATGCACCTTTGTAAAAGGGCCCCTTAGTTTGGGGAACATTGAATTTTTGTCAATAATGGAGCATGTTCACATTTAACTCATAAGAACTGCTATACTGTCAGGCCAGAGGCCCATGAGGGTCATTCATGCAATGTATCACATATGTGATCATTGTCCATCTGGGGTGTTCCAACCAGTGGTGTGCTGGAGCCGGCTCGCACCGGCTCTGCAGAGCTGGTTGTTAAGTTTTGAAGAATTTTGCGAGCCGGTTGTTCAGCTGTCTCTGTCCGAGTCCCGCCCATCTGTCGACATCACAATGCCTTCCTTCCTCCCCCTATGGCTCCTCTCGCTCTCCGGTCTTCGAGTCCCGCCCATGAACATCACGACGCCTTCCTCTGCTGCACCCTGCAAAGTCGAACCAGTGACTGCGCCCTTCCCGCTTCTGTAATGGCTCCTGCAGGTGTTTGGCTCCTGCTCTGCCTGTCTCAGCTTACGGCCGACCACAGTGCACGGCACTCTTGCAGCCACGGGCTAGTAGCGCCTTCTGCTTCCTGTTAGTGCACGCCTCCACACCCCTGCTGCTGCCTCCTCGTCGGCAGAAGAATCTTTGATCTTCAGTTCCATTCCAGCCAGTGTCAGGTAATTAGGCCCGTGGCGATCTAATATTTAGCCAGGGGGGGGAATGGGGGATCAATGATCATAAAGTGTGAAAAGGAAGGGGGACAAGATAGAACACTGGATGGGAGAGAAAGAGGGCAATGGCAATGGTGAATGGCCAAATTTCAGTGAGGATATCCTATGTTTCCTGATGGGTTTGTGTCTTAACTGGGGGGGGGATCAATGATCATAAAATGTGAAAAGGAAGTGGGGGGGCAAAATAGAACACTGGATGGGAGAGAAAGAGGGTAATGGCAATGATGAATGGCCAAATTTCAGTGAGGATATCCTGTGTTTTCTGATGGGTTCGTGTCTTAATTGTTGTTGTTGTTGTTGTTGTTGTTGTTGTTGTTGTTGTAATCTACCATGGGAAGCCTGGTGTTATAAAGTTGATGGAATACATTGAAATTAAATGGAAGTAGAATTAAACTCTCATTTCATTGGGGCACACATGGAATCAGGTCTTCATCTGTTTTGTAGAAGTTTACCTTTTAGATAGACAAATGGATTATTCTCTTTTGAACATGTTTCAGGGGGAAGTGGTTTTATTAGTCAAAATAAATATTTTGTTTCATGCAGATTTCTTTTGTTTATACATAAATGGGCTATATATAAGCCCCTAATGCAGCCCATATTGGTTTTCTTATATTTTGTTCTTGTGATAACTTATACTGTGGCAACTGAAAACTCATATCTCTGGTCGGTAATAAAAGAAGCTCATTGTGAGCACTATCTACCCTAAAAGGTTGTTTTGTGGCTGTATGAAGAATTGTGATATTGAATAAATAAGCATATGTGTGTGTCCCTAATCATGATGCATCCTAAGTTTATATAATCCTTTCAAGAAATCCAGTTAATCTTTTAACTTATTAGTGGAGCATTACCACAGAGGCTTGTTGGTATGGTCGCATTTTCAATATGGTAATACTGCGGCCCAGCTAAGGAACAGCCAGGTTATTTTGAGTTAGTCTTCACTGGACCAAACTTGCTTTCCTTGTGCCATCACTATCCAGCAGGTAGGTAGTGTCTTAAAAAATGGAGGACAAAGGATTTTTTTTTTTTTTTTACATTAAAAGAAGGTAAATTTGGATGTAAGGATTGTTTGAAAGCACGCTCTCTCCCTGGGTATAGCCAGCTCTGCAAATGTTTTATTTTTTTTGGGGGGGGGGGGGGCGCAGAGGTGGTTCAGAGAGAGAGCCTGTTGTTAAAAATTTACCAGCACACCACTGGTTCCAACTGAAAAAAGTTTGAGAACTACTGCTGTAGAGCCTCAGCAACATTTAGAAAGCAAAACAACATGCAAATATTTCCAAACTTATACCCTAGATGCACAAATTAAACCTCGCTCATTGGCTTTCAATTTTACTCATTGTGGTGGTGAATCTCACCTTTGGGATGGGCCAGCCTTGGCATATCTGCAGTGTGCATAATTTTGAATTTTCATAACAGTACACATGTTTGGGTCTGTATTCAAAAGGAGTACAGTGCAATCCGCTTAAGTGCAAGGGTCTGGGACCAAAGAAATACATGCAGTTAACCGGAGCGTGCACTTAACCGTTGTGACCCAAAGAAGCTTGACATCTGATAAACATATGTACAGTACTGTTTATTATACGTACGGTATACAGTCTCTGTTAACTGACGTTAGGCTTACTTGAAGTAATCAGTCATAGTCCTCTGTACACTCTTGTATCTGTGAGTTCCATAGACTACGTCTGCTAGACGGTAAAAACTATCATAGTACTGACATCCAGTGGCCTCCAGATAGGCCCGCACGGTGTTGAGACTCTACAGCGCTCTTGCAAAAGTGACAGGAGGTTGTTGAATTTATCAGCATGTGCCTCGCTACTCATTTCATCATCTGTTTCATCATCAGCTGTTGCCTGCGTGCAGGCGCATATCTGGACATCAGTGATGTCATCAGATGTTTGTAGATCATAATCAACAGCTACATAGTGATGAAACTCCTCTTCAGTAACACAGGCTGGGATGTCAATAGCCTGTTCATCTGACGTGTTTGCAACAGCTGCATCTGTTTCGTCCCTCTCCACATCCCTAACAAAGCTTGCCCACTTGTAGCAGTTCACAATGGTTGCCTGTGTAATATGATTCCAGGCTTCTTTCTGCATATGTAGGGAATCCAACAGTGATAGATTATGAGCCAGTTCAACAGCACGTTTATCCTTGCCAGTCTGGTCATCCATAATGCTCATCAGACGACGTAGCACAAGAGCCCGATAATGTTGTTTGAAATTGGCTATTATGCCCTGATCCATAGGTTGGATCAGAAAGGTAGTGTTTGGTGGCAGGAAGACCACCTTGACGTTAGACAGCCTGCCATCATCACTGTGTGCAGCACAATTATCACAAAGCAACAAAATCTGATGCTTTTGTGCCCGCATTCTAGTGTCTAACTTCTTTAGCCACTGCTTCCAAATTTCCCCAGTCATCCATGAATTTGCGTTAGCCTCGTATGACACAGGAAGTCGCTTAACATTCTTGAAGCAATGGAGCTGTTTGCTCTTTCCAATGATGAGTGGTTCCAACTTCTCACTCCCATCCATATTGCAGCAAAGGAAGATCATCAGTCGGTCCTTCGACGTTTT
Source organism: Microcaecilia unicolor (assembly GCF_901765095.1). NCBI lineage: Eukaryota > Metazoa > Chordata > Amphibia > Gymnophiona > Siphonopidae > Microcaecilia > Microcaecilia unicolor. The sequence continues at coordinate 182,175,817 of NC_044035.1, forward strand.
ACCACCAGTAGTTTCGGCTTGTTTGAATGCAAGTGTTCCATTAGGAATCGCTCGCCAGTAGAGACCGTTTTCATCAGCATTGAAAATGTCACGAGGTGCAAACTTGTTCAAGATGGTAGGAAGAACTGAAACAACCCAATTTTCAGCACCAAAGTCATCAACGTTTTGTTTTTCGCCATGCTGTTTCTTGAATTTTATGTTGTTCCTCTCCTTCCATCTTTCCAGCCATCCAACAGTGGCTTTGAATTCAGTTAGTCCAAGACTTTCAGCTAGCTGATTGGCTTTCTCCACAAGCAGTGGACCACTGCTCCAGACTTCAGAAAACCACCGAAGAAGAGCATCTTCTACCTCCTCAGCTTTTCCCGCCCGTTTTCGTTTCCAGTTTGCATTTGTATTGTTTTGCCAGTCTTCCAGAAGCTGGTCTTTCTGCTTCAAGATATGTGAAATTTGACTGGGATTGACACCATATTCTTTAGCAATATATGCTTGACTTTGTTTTCTAATTTTTTAAGAACTTCTATTCGTTCAGCCAGTGTTAAAGTCTTACAGTTGTGCGCCGCCGATGCCGCCAGTGTACACTCTAACAACATTCTTTTGCTTATTCTGCCTGTGGCAGTTAAAGGGGTGGTAAATTTGAAAGCTTGTTAGTTGTCACGCGCCAATTGGCTTCCATATTCAGTGTGTGCGCTTATGCGGAGTCTTTCCTGCAGAGGAGCGGTCTTAAACCATGCATATAAACGAATCTTGCACTTATCAGTGGTGTGCTAAACCGAAGTTTGTCCCCATAGAAATTGATGGTGCCAAAAACGGGCCCGAAGTACAGCATGCAGTTAAACACAGCATGCTCTTATCCGATGTGCACTTAAATAGAGTGCACTGCACTTGGTAAATATATAACTCCTCTGGATGCCAATATTCAAGGGCATTATGCGGACTGTTCCAGTGAAAATCACACTAACCTCTTTGGCATATCCTATATAGAGGCAAAGCAGGGCAGAGTGCAGACAGTAACACTCAAATATACATAGAGCAGCATTATTCAGCTGATAACACAGTACTAACACAGTTGATGAGTTTCGGTATCGGTGTTTAATTGATTTAAATCATTTCTTTCAGGTCATAAGTTTTCTGTGTCACATAATTCAAAGAGTTTGCAAGCCTGGCCATTGCCTTGTGGTGTTCAATACAAGGTTCAGTACTTTCTCCACCATTATTTAATCTGTTTCTTAGCTTTCTGGCACTTCTTGCTCAAGACTTGGGTATTACAGCATATTTATATGCAGGTGATATACAGCTGGTTTCTTAAACTGATTCCGAACATCTTTTGTTTCAGGTCTTGATACCATTGCGGGCTGGTTAAACAGCCATTGATTAAAGTTAAATCCTACCAAATGCAAGGCTATTTAGATTACTAGTGACTATCCTGTACCTATAGTAGCCCCACTGTTACTGTGCTATACTTTGGGGGTGCATTTTCAAAAGAGAAAAATTTCCCAAAAATTAGCATAAATCTGCATTTGGATGTTTTTCTTACAAAAACGTCCAAATTGGTATTTTTGAAACCAATTTTTAGATGTTTGTCTATGAAGTCTGTCAGAAGTGTGTTCAAATCACAAGGGGGCATGTCTGGACTGTGTTAAGGGTGGGATCTGGGCGTTCCTAACACTTGGACATTTTTCTGCCATAATAAAATAAATCATAAACATCCAGGGCTATAAGTTGGACGTTTTGGTCTAGACCTGTTTTATTAACAAATAAGCGACAAAAAAGTGCCCTAAATGACCAGATGACCACTGTAGGAATAAAAGAATGACACTTCCTCACTCCTTTAGTGGTCACTGACCCTCTTCCATCCCTCAAAGATGTAAATGAAACAGTACATACCAGCCTCTATGACACCTTCCGATATTATGGCCAGTCCTATTAGAGCAGCAAGCAGGTTCCTGGAATAGCCTAGTGGTTGGTGCAGTGCACTGTAGAGAAGGTGCCCCAGGCAAGGTGATCCAGTCTAACTATTACACTTGTGGTGGAAAGTGTCAACCCCCCCAAAACCTACTGTACCCACATATAGGTGACACCTATAGCCATAAGGGATATTGTAGAGGTATAATTGGGTAGTGTAGGTTTTTCATGGGTTTTGAAGGGCTCACTAAGAGGATAATGGTGAGATGCGTACCTGGGACTTTTTATGTGAAGTCCACTGCAGTGCCCCCTAGGGTGCCCCACTGGTCTGCTGGAATGGCTGTGTGGCCAGTCTACTAGGAAAGTTGGCTCCTTCTACATCCCAATGGCTTGATTTTGTGCGTTTTTCACTTGGACTTTTCTTTTTTAATGGCCCAAAAAGATAGATGTACTAAGCACAACAACATCTAGGAAATGGTCATTTTTAACGAAAAAATATAGATCTTTCTGTGGTTTGAAAATGGTCATTTTCACTACATGATTTTTGGATGTTTTCAGCAAAATGTCCAAAGTCAGATTTAGACATCATATTGAAGATGTCCCTCTTTGTCAGTGAAAATGGAATGGAATAAGCTGTAAAACAGTACAAAGCGGCAGATGAGCTGTAGATGTGATATCTGTGCTATTCTAGTACACCTAAATTGCTTAGGGGTCCTTTTACCAAGCTGAGGGAAAAGGGCCCTGTGCTAGCGGTGGGGGCCATTTTTGCCATGGACTGAGACCCTTTTGACCGCAGCGGGTAAAAAAGGCTGAAAATAGCCTTGGCCATGCAGTAAGATTGCTCTTATCAGGCGGCCATGTGGGGGGGAGCTCCTACTGCCACCCATTGAGGTGGTGGCAAGGGCTCCAGTGCTAACCTGGTGGTAACCAGGTAGCACGCAGCACTGCCTTTTTACCACCGGGTTGGCGGCACGCTAAAAAATACAGGCTGATTTTCCATAGCGAGGGAAATGGCGTGCACTGGGGCTGGAACTATGTGGTAAGCCCATGGGAGTGTCATCAAGTGATGTGTGGAACTTGCACAATACTATCAGTTGCATGCAGTGCACTTAGGCGAGCCCACTTATGAAAGCTGTTGGCTTGTCATAAATAGGTATGCCTAATTTTTGGTGTGCCAATATGGCTTGGTGCTAGTATTCTATAAGGCTTAAGCATACCCTTAAGCCATATAAAATTGGTACTAGGCACTTCTCTTTGTGGCACCTACAGTGAGGCAGCAACAAGCAAGTGAGGCCAAAGACAACAAGGATTTCCAAAGTTTAAAACATCTAGGACCTTTAATGTAATCATAGATTCAACCCATCTAGGACCCAACACAGCCGTGTTTCAGTGTATAAGCCTGCTGGTTTTTCCCGGAGCTGTTATCTGCTTAGCAAAGCACAAGTGCCTTGTTCTGATTTGGGCACTGCAATCAGTTTTAACTAGAGAATTACTGCAAAGTACACAAAGCATTTGCAACTTTCTGCATTATTTTTGTTAGTTGCTCTGGGATGTGTGAAGCAAAAAGCATTATTTAAAAAGAGAAAAATACCTATAGAACTGGTGAAAATTAAAAAGAAGAGATTGTAGGTGTTATAAAGCAGTGGTTCTGAAGCTAGTCCGAGAGTACCCTGTAGCTTGTCTGGCTTTCAGGATATCCACAAAAAATATGCATGAGAAAGATTTGCCCACACTGGATGTAATGTCATACGAAGCCGCCTAAAATCAGACAGCAAGTGCACATGTAAATGTCAGTATTCTACTCATTTACGCATATATGTGAACATCTACATACATAAACAAAATTAATCTGGTTGTGTTCTATTCTGTAAATAGAAGAAATATCCTCCACAGAAACAAAGAGCACCAGACACACCTTTGCTGTGTCTGGTGCTATTCTGTAAATTTGCACCTATTTTCAATAGTAGGTGAGTGTATACATAGTCCAGTGGTCTTCTTTAATTTTCAAGTGAAGGCCACTTTGGATCCAAATAAGCCATCAAATATCTTCCTATATGGGGCTGCTACCCTGCTGACCACTGTGTATAAATGATTTCCATCCCTTCCAGCCCATTTTCAACTTTTTGTTGGTGGTATCCTCAAGGGGAGTTGCATTTCCACATGCATTCTCTTCATCTGTTGAGAAATACCTTGTCCTTCAAGTACGCGGCATTTCCTACCATCCACTTCCTCCTTTCTGTCCTGAGCTTGAGCTGAGAGTAGAAGATAAAAAAAGGAAGGAAGAGGGGAGGCCACCCCAGAGGTCTCCAGGGGTCTCCATTGGCCCCCAGGCCTTGCATTGAAGAAGCTGACATAGGGGTCTTTTTACTAAGGTGTGCTGAAAAATGGCCTGCAGTAGTGTAGGTGTGGGTTTTGGATGCATGCATATCCATTTTTCAGTGCACCTATAAAAAAGCCTTTTTAAAGTTTTGCTGAAAATGGACGTGCGGCAAAATGAAAACTCTTGCACGTCCATTTTGGGTCTAAGACCTTACCGCCAGCCACTGACTTAGCGGTAAAGTCTCACGCAGTAACCGGGCGCGTCAAATGCCACTTGGCATGCATCCAATACGCGTGTCAGAAAATAAAAATTATTTTTCAGATGCGCTTATCGGACGCACACCAAAAATAAAATTACTGCAAGAGCCACGTGGTAGCTGGGCAGTAACTCCATTTTAGTGTGCGTTGGGCGTGCATAGACGCTTACGCGGCTTAGTAAAAGGGCCCCTTAGTGTTTAGGTGGAATATGGGCAGGTACATACTTAAGTGTGTAACCCATAGAATAATAAGTTATGTATGTATCTTCTGAATCAAGGTTCAAGCATTTACATCAGCTCTACGGCTGACGTAAGTACTTGTGCCTAAAAACATATTTGAATGTGCTAGTATTCTATAAAGGAAAGTAATTGTCTATTTTCCTTTATAGGCTCTAGGGGCTAAATTCTATATATCACGCCGGAAAAATCTGCACCGAAAAAAATACGCCTAGGTGTATTCTATAAAGTAGACCTAAATTTAGGCATACTTTATAGAATATGCCTAAATTTTGGCACAGTTTATAGAATACGCTGAGCGGCCTCCATGTGACTAAATTTAGTCACAGGCATTTATGCCAAGTAAAACTTGGCGTAAATGCCGTGGACTGGGTATATTCTACAGCAATGCATATAGATTTTAGAAATGTCACAATAAAGCAAGAGCAATAGTGCTGGAACTTGAGCCCATCTCAAAAATAACCAAACCCAAGATGGTCCATGTTTCACTCCAAAAGGCGTTATCAGGGGTTGGATATCTTATATTGATTTACAGACTACCAAGCGGTAGAATCCATTCCAGGCTCACACTTAACACTGCAGGTCTAACAAAAGACGCCCACACATGAAAGCAGTGGAAAGCAGCATTATAAGGATGTGATTTTTTACTTTCACAGTATTTTAATATACATTTTGAAGTATATAGTAAAGATTTTGGAATAATTCATAGTTGTGGTAGTATATTATACATAGTCATTATGGATATCTTGAAAAACCTGACTGTCTAGGTTTTACTACAGGGCCGGCTTGAGAAACTGCATAGATAATCATGAAACACCTGGCATTTTGCTGAGTGCCAGTGCGGCTTCTTTAAAATATGCAATTAAGAAATAATAAAGGAGCCTAAACAACAGTATATTTATTCTTAGAAGTGAAACCCACTGCACTTTTATTCCAGGCCACTTTAAAAACATAACAAGTGATGAAACGGTTTTGATATTTACTCTACAATTATTGCACTCGCTCTGTGGTTAACGTAGCAAAACAGAGAATATGCTACTTTTCTTGATCTAAAAAGAATGTAGGTCAACAAACAAGCTGTATGGGATGACTGTTAGGGACAATTGTAATACATACATGACCAGCTTTTGGGAGCAGTGTTTTCATCATCATATCAGTGCAGGATGAACTATGGTGCAGGGAACATGGATCATGAAGGACTATTACCAAACAACTTAATCCCTTACCTTTCTTTTCACTTCCAACTGGACTAACGCAGCAGCCACACTCATGATATAAGAACCTCCTGGCAAATGGACCCCACCACTTGGCCATAATTGCTACAGCCTACAACAGAGGAAACCTGCTTTGAATCTTTTTGTTTTAGGAACAGGGGAGACAACTCCTGCTACTAAAATTACACTTTGCTGGCATAAAATCAATGTTGATGGAAATTACTGTAGCAGCAGTGACGGATTCCAGTTGTAGATATCCATGGGCAAAGGGGGGGGGGGAGAAATAGTCCCCTCTCAAAATCACCAGAGGGGGGGGTCTCCCATCTCCCATCACCAATGCCTGATCCTCCCTTCTTTCATGGGGTCCTTTTACCTCCACCACTGCACCTTAAATCACCCTTTAGCAGTCTGGAACACTTCTTCTGTAACTAACTCTGTAGTGTGGGGCCTTACAGCACTCACAGACTGACAGAAACTGCAATGTCCCACCTCTTTCTCCAGCATGGACTTGCTTTTACCAAAGAAAGCTGTGAAAGGGCAGGGCATCATAAAGTCTGCCAGTCTGGGAATGCTGTAAGACCCCATGCTGCAGATTTACTTACAGAAGAAACGCTGCTAACTGCTATGGTGTGATCAAAGGTATAAGCAAACAAGCGTCCAAATTCTGCACACAACAAACAGGCAAAGACAACAGCGGAGCGACGAAAGTGGCTGCAGATCTTTAATGACTTTCGTTGCCTCCCCTGTTGTTTTTACCTGCAATCTAAGGTATAGCCAGAGTGGTTAGCGCAACAGGCTAGGAATTGGAGGACCCAGCTTGAAATCCCACACCAGTTCCTTGTGGCCTTGGGTGAGCCACTTAAACCCTCCATTTTCTTGTGATGGCCAAAGGACAGCACCGGTAACCTCTCTCTATTTAGGGCCTGCCACTAAAACTGTCATACATTTGTCAGCCCTATAAGCCATGTATATTTTGCCGCTTGTAGGCAGCAGGATTGAGAGATGGGCATTCCAGGCTCAGCAGCAGAAGTTGTTTCCAGGACCATCTCCCCTGCTGAGCCTCTCTGTCCTTTTAGAAAGTTAACACGTAAAACTGTCACAACATGGCATCTGGAGAAAGGATAAAAAGAGGGACAAATAAGGCCAAAACCCCATGGGAAAACTTTGTACTAAAATAGGGTATGCAAATATCCAAACTTCAGACAAGAGGCAACAAAGAAGCACAGAAATCATAATCTGAAACTATATGTTAAAGTTCAATAGATTCTGGTTAATTGGGACACATCGGGACTCTTATATTTTGTCCCAATTAACTGGCTGCCCCAAATGTGGTTACAGTTGTTAGCATATGTGGGTTTAAAACAGATTTGCACAAGTTCCTGGAGAAAAAAAATCCATAGGATGCTATTGAGATAGACATGAGAAAGCCCCTGTTTGCCCTGGGATTGGAAGCATGGAATGTTGCTACTGTTTGGGTTTTTGCCAGGTACTTGTGACCTGGATTGGCCACTGTTGGAAACAGGAAACGGGGCTGGATGGACCATTGGTCTGACCCAGTATAGCTATTCCTATGGTTTTATGTTCAAATAAATGAAATTGTCAGGGTACCGTGAAAAATGAGTACAGTACAAGAATTTCCACTGTGGCAACCAGCCATCTGTTGCTTCAGAATCATTGTGACCGAGTTTTCTTGCTAACTCCTCCAATTTGCTTTTTAACATTGGTCCACTCACACACAACACCTCGTCCAGTTACAATTGAGAACCATTGATTAAGGGCCTGTTCAACATCTGGATTATTAGGAAATAGATGGTGAACAAGACTAAAAATACTGTACTACCTCTGTATCACTCCATGGTGCGACCGCATCTTGAGTATTGTGTTCAGTTCTGGTCGCCGTATCTCAAAAATGATAAAGCGGAATTAGAAAAGGGTCAAAGTAGAGCGACCAAAATGATAAAGGGGATGGAACTCCTCTCATATGAGGAAAGGCTAAAGAGGTTACACTCTTCAGCTTGGAAAAGAGACGGATGAAGGGAGATATGATTGAAGTCTACAAAATCCTGAGTGGTGTAGAACGAGTAGAAGTAAATCAATTTTTTTACTCATTACAAAAGTACAAAGACTAGGGGACACTCAAGGAAGTTAAATGGAAATATTTTTTAAACAAATAAGAGGAAATATTTTTTCACTCCATGAATAGTTAAGCTCTGGAACTCTTTGCTGGAGGATGTAGTAACAGTGGTTAGAGTAACTGGGTTTACAAAAGGTTTGGACAAGATCCTGGAGAAAATGTCCATAGTCTGCTATTGAGACAGATATGGGGAAGCAACTGCTTACCCTGGGATTGGTAGCCTGGAATGTTGCCATGATTTGGGTTTCTGCCAGGTACTTGTGATCTGGCCTGGCTAATGTTGGAAGCAGGATACTGGGCTAGATGGACCATTGGTCTGATCCAGTATGGCTACTCTTATGTTCTTATATATCCTTACCTTCATGCTTCTATTTTTGGGAAACTCCCTGTTGCCTCTCATGTAATGTCCATTCATTTCTCAGTTTCTCTTGTTGTTGTACAATGCATGCTATTGTAGATTTTGGCACTCCAATAATCTCTGCCAGGTGGTGTTGACTGGTGTTTGGCGGTTGTTTATTCAGTGGTTCAAGCAAGCCAATTTTGTCTGCGAGTGTTAGTTCTTTCCTAGACATTTTAAATGCACACACCACAGGTGGACCGTGACACGCCCCGCAGTAGCACATTTACGCAAACACAGCTGCCCATTTATACTTCATGGGAAAGTTCACATCAGTGACGTTCTGTGGATACTACTGACTCAATTAAATGATGTGGGTCCCAAATAAGCAAAACGTTCCCCCATTATAATTGTGCTTTGTTTTTGTTCTTCCAGGTTTGGACCGAATAAACGGCTGCCCCAACGAACCGGTGTCCCGATTATCTGGAATTTACTGTATTAATATAAACACAGTGCAAGATCTGAACAGACAGCTCTGAGCATGGTTTTTTTAAATATATATTAATTTTAGCAGCAAGTTTAATATCAGTGCAAGTTAGACACTGTGGGCATTCTTCAGACTATACTACTGTATACACTGAGGGGAGAGATCGAAAGAGAGAAAGTATAGGTGAGAGAGCTCAGGGCACCCCTCTAAACTGGGTCACATGAAGGGGCATAATCGAAAGGGGCGCCCAAGTTTTCCTGAAGGACGTTCTCGCAGGACGTCCCGGCAGGGGCGGGGGAAACCCGTATTATCGAAACAAGATGGGCGTCCATCTTTTGTTTCGATAATACGATCGGGGATGCCCAAATCACAAAATTTAGGTTGACCTTAGAGATGGTCGTCCTTAGGGATGGTCGTCCCCGATTTTCGGCAATAATGGAAACCGAGAACGCCCATCTCAGAAACGACCAAATCCAAGCCATTTGGTCGTGGGATCAGCCAACATTCGTAGTGCACTGGTCCCCCTGACATGCCAAGACACCAACTGGGCACCCTAGGGGGCACTGCAGTGGACTTCATAAATTGCTCCCAGGTGCATAGCTCCCTTACCTTGTGTGCTGAGCCCCCAAAACCTACTCCCCACAACTGTGCATCACTACCATAGCCTTTATGGGTGAAGGGGAATACCTACATGTGGGTACAGTGGGTTTTGGGTGGGTTTTGAAGGGCTCACATTACCACCACAAGTGTAACAGATGGGGGGAGGGATGGGCCTGGGTCTGCCTGCCTGCACTGCACCCACTAAAACTGCTCCAGGGACCTGTATACTGCTGTCATGGAGCTGGGTATGATATTTGAGGCTGGCAAAGAGGCTGGAAAGAATATTTTAAAACTTTTTTTGAGGGTGGGAGGGGGTTAGTGACCACTGGGGGAGTAAGGGGAGGTCATCCCCAATTCCCTCCGGTGGTCATCTGGTCATTTAGGGCACATTTTTGTGGCTTGGTCGTAAGACAAAAAAGGACCGGGTTAAGTTATCCAAGTGTTCGTCAGGGACGCCCTTCTTTTTTCCATTATCGATCGAGGATGCCCATATGTTAGGCACGCCCCAGTCCCGCCTTTGCTACACTTCCAACATGCCCCCGTGAACTTTGGTCGTCCCCGCAACGGAAAGCAGTTGAGGATGCCCAAAATCGGCTTTCGATTATGCCGATTTGGGCGACCCTGGGAGAAGGACGCCCATCTCCCGATTTGTTTCGAAAGATGGGCGCCCTTCTCTTTCAAAAATAAGCCTGATGGTGATCACAATTGAAGATCTCCAAGGTATGTTCCTGGGGCTTAGCACAGGTACATCTGCCTGCTTACTACAAGGACCACTTGCCTGATAGCTGCTGAGAAGGGCGATTATATGTCTTTAGATTCCTGGAACTATCCGCAAGAGCACACAGATTTTCATGAACAAATGCCAGTTCCAAAGGTGTACAAGGTGTACATACATTGCAACTCCACCACTGCTCCAAACTATGTCCCTTGGAAGGCTTACACACAATACATGATGCAGGGATGCCAAGTCTCTCTCATTAGAAATGTGTCACACCCATTTGAAGGTTTTCTCACGCTCACATACTTTGATCCCCTTCTCTCACTGATTAGGAGTGTGTCACACTTATTTGAAGGCCTTCTTATTCTCACACTATTTGAGTCCCTTCTCTCATTCATTAGGAGTGTGTCACACTTAATTGAGGGCTGTCTCTCTCACACTCTTTGAGCCCCATCTCTCATTCATTAGAGCCTCTGTGCCAGTGCACTGATCTCACTGCTTTCATGAGCGGTAAGTGTTGCCCCATCCTTGGCCACCTTTAAATCTAGACTGAAAGCCCACCTCTTTAACATTGCTTTTGACTCGTAACCACTTGTAACCACTCGCCTCCACCTACCCTCCTCGCCTCCTTCCTGTACACATTAATTGATTTGATTTGCTTACTTTATTTCTTGTCTATTAGATTGTAAGCTCTTTGAGCAGGGACTGTCTTTCTTCTATGTTTGTGCAGCGCTGCGTACGCCTTGTAGCGCTATAGAAATGCTAAATAGTAGTAGTAGTAGTAAAGACAAAAACCAAGTAGCCCCACCAGCAGGCAGAAATCTGAGCATAACTTACCACATAATTTGCCCCCCACCCCATCCCTTTTTCCTGCACCTACTAGTACAGGTCCTGTGAAAACCATTGTGCATTCTTTTAACCGCTGGGTAAATTTCTTTGAACATTTTCTTATATTATTTCCACATTGTCTTTATCCTTTCAGAGGCACTAGAAAAAAAGCCAAATGTCAGTTTATATTGCTTGTTTACATTTGCAAAGCAATCTTTCTCCATTTAAAACCCAGGCACACCCTTTAAAAAAGCTCTCTCTTTGAAGTAGCTTTTCTCTTTGTGTTTATAGGTATGTGCCATCTTGTGCATATCCAGCAGCCCTTTCCACAGGTGAAACATGCTTTACGTGCTGAAAATGCTTAATAAAATTACCCTAGTAGGAGACAAGTTGCAGTAAGCTGGCCAGGTTCAAGGTACTTGGGTAGAATATGTGACCATCTCTGGGAAAAGGGAACTAAAGTAGCAGATCCAAAATCTTGAGAATAGGTGAGTTTTCATGTCATGGGTCCATAAGCAGTCTGAAAAAATTACATGTTTGAACTTCTGTAACTTTTTTATTTTTTCACATAAATGGATGGAGTTTGGATTGTTGTATTACAAATTGTTTACACTAACAGAATTCATTAAAACCTCATTTTGTTTCTGGTGACTTTATTCATCTTTTCCCAGAAATAGTAACATATCTTTGAAAAGTCACTGGTGTCAACTTTTGAAAAGAGATAAATCCATGCCCTTTCCTAATCACATCCTCTGTCTATTGCTGCCCCCCAAACATATAACCCATGTTCGTCAGAGCCCCACCTCATACATATGACCTGTGTTCCCTGGAAGGCAAGCCTACACATCCCCAGAATCCACATGTAAATGATGCACCAAAGTTCTCATAGGCATCTTCTGGTCTTGGAACCCTCCATACATGATTTGTCCAGAGCTCCCCATACGTGGAGGGACATAATCGAACGTGAATGCCCATCTACATGGGTGTCTATCTCCGAGAACGGATATGTGAAGGGGCGGGACAAACTGTATTTTCGAAAAAAATGGGCGTCCATCCTTTTTCCGATAATACGGTTTGTGCCAGCCAAATGCATCGGATTTGTGCGGATTTGATCTGGGCGGTATTGTTTTTCAGCGATAATGGAAACTGAAGGCGCCCAGCTAAAAAACGAACAAATCCAAGGCATTGGGTCATGGGAGGGGCCAGGATTCGTAGTGCACTGATCCCCCTCACATGCGAGGACACCAACCAGGCATCCTAGGGGGCACTTGTAACAATTTAAAAAAAAAGTTAACTACCTCTGAAGTCCATAGCTCCCTCCCTTGGGTGCTGAGCTCCCCAAATCCCCCCCAAAACCCACTCCCCAGAACTCTACACCATTACCATAGCACTTATGGCTGAAGGGGGGCACCTAGATGTGGGTATAGTGGGTTTTGGGGGCGGTTTGGAGGGCTCCCATTTACCACCACAAGTGTAACAGGTAGGAGGGGGTGGGCCTGGGTCCACCTGGCTGAAGTCCACTGCACCCACTGCTCCAGGGACCTGCATACTGCTGTGATAGAGCTGGGTATGACATTTGAGGCTGGCATACAGGCTGGAAAAAAAAGTTTTTTTAAAGTTCTTTTTTTTGGTGGGAGGGGGGTTAGTGACCACTGGAGGAGTCAGGGGAGGTCATCCCCGATTCCCTCCGGTGGTCATCTGGGCAGTCGGGGCACTTTTTTGGGATTTGTTCCTGAAAAAAAAGGGTCCAAAAAAAGTGACCCAAATTCACGCTAAAAATGCCTTTCTTTTTTCGATTATCGGCCGAGGACATCCATCTCTCCTCAGCCGATAAACACGCCCCAGTCCCGCCTTCACCACGCCTCCAACATGCCCCCATCAACTTTGGCCGTTTTCGCGTCAGATTGCAGTTGAAGACGCCCAAAATCGGCTTTCGATTATACTGATTTGGGCGCCCACGGGAGAAAGACGCCCATCTCCCGATTTGGGTCGAAATATGGGCTTCTTTCTCTTTCAAAAATAAGGCAGATAATCTCCCTTCCAGTACCCCCAGACACATCTTCTAGTTCCATAACATAACATCCACATCCTCGATGACTGTCTCCTCACCCTGCTATCCCACCAGCATGCAGGCTTGTCATAAAATCCTTGACTAACTCACAGCGAGAAGTTGGCTGCCTCCAACTTTGCTCCTTGCTTTTCCTTTTGCAGTCCAGTACTGTTTACTACCAGTAAATACATACACAAAGGGGTCCTTTTACAGAGCGACAGTAAGCCCAACACGGGCTTACCGCATGCTAACCTGGAACAACATCCGGCTGAACATGGGCGCCGACGGTAGTTCCAGCTCCGGCGTGTGCCATTTGCTCCGCTATGGAAAATAGCTAGCTATTTTCCAGTGCGGCGCTAACCTGGCAGTAATTGGGCAGCACCACATGCTACCCGGTTACTGCCAGGTTAGCACGGGAGCCATTAATGCCACCTCAATGGGTGGCGTTAAGTGCTTCCCCCCGCATGGCCACACGGTAAGTGAAATCTTACCGCATGGCCCTTTTTACCACAGTTTGGTAAAAGGACCCCAAATGTCTCAGAGCAGCTGTAATTCTCTGAAAGAGCTTTCAGGTAGGTTCTTTCATAAAGATATATAGGCACATCTGTTGCCTTTATAAAATATCCAAAAAAAAAAAACCCAACAGTAGGGCATAAAAATATTTTTGCATGACTTCAATTATTCACTCACCATCTATCCTGAAAATCCTCATTAAAAAATTGTATGAAGAAGTAATATGAGAGAGACATCATAAACCTCCTGTTCTTGCAGAATATGAACAGCACTCATTTGCTACAGTCCACTCTCATCATCTGCCTCTTCTTTAATATGTCCCCCTTTCTTTTTGTCCTTTTCTTTACACAAAGTTTTTAACACAAGTGTCCATCCACCATCAACTAGACCTTTTCTTCTAAAGTCTTTCACATCATATCCCAAATTTTCTAACATTTTGTAGGTTCAAAAAATAAATTTTCAAGGTAGCATAATTTCCCAAATTATTTACTACTACTCATTTCTAGAACACTACTAGATGTAGTCAGTGCTGTACACATTATATACAGGTAATTTCTCTGTTGCTAGAGGGCTCACAATCTAAGCTGCTTCTTTTTTTTTTAATATGTGGAGCAATGGAGGGTTGGGTGATTTGCCCAGGGTCACAAGGAACTGTACTGGGAATTGAACCCAGGTTGCCTGGATCAAAGCCTGCTGTAGTAACCATTAGGCTGCTCCTCCTCTTGAAATGCCTACTCTGTTCCTAAAATAGAGTGATTACATGAAGTTATGCTAAAAAAAAAAAAGTTAAAGGCAGTTTTGTAACTAGGTGCCAGTATTTACAGACCACTTGCCCAAGTAAATGTGCAAAATACAGAAACTTTTGTGGCAGCAAAGCAGCTAAGCGATATTTGCTAAGGCAGGAGTCCTCAAATCCAGTCATTGAGGTCTTCAACCCAGTCACGTAGTAGCCAGATGGTAGTTCAAAATTGAGCAAATAGGTGCCCATGTGGCTTAGTAAAAGGGCCCCTTAGCCAGTTATTTTCGCTGAAAATGAGCGGATAGCTGTGAACAAGTAATTTAACTGGCTGATGGCCATTTTTGGCTGGTTAAATCATTCTGAATATTGGCCGGAAAGAACCTACCCCCCAATATTCAGCACTATTTAGCCAGTCAGCAACAGCCACTGACCGCTTAAATAGCATTTAACCATCTAACCGCGAATATTCAGTGGTTCAGAATATTCTGCTGAATATTCACAATTAGCACATACTGCCTATATATCGTGCCTAGTATTCCACACCAGCATTCAAAAGTATTCTATAACAATTCATGTAACTTAATTGCCTTAAGAAACCAATCAGTGTTTTTAAGAGCACTTAACCAGCAATAATGACCAGTAATTGGCAATAATTAGAATTTAGGTGCATAACTTTTTATGGGGTCCTTTTACTAAGGTGCACTGAAAATGGCCTGCACTAGTGTAAACGCATGTTTTGGACGTGCGCGGATCCATTTTTCAGTGCACCTGACCGAAAATGGATATGCAGCAAAATGAAAATTGGCGTGTGTCCATTTTGGGTGTGAGACCTTACCGCCACCCATTAACTTAGTGGTAAAGACTCATGTTAACTGGGTGGTAATGGTCTACACGCGGAGAACGCCTTTTACCGCCTGGTAGCGTCATGTGCCACAAAATAAAAATTATTTTTTGGTGCACCAAAGTGGACGTGCATAAAAAATGAAATTACCGGGCGGTAATTCCAAACTGACACATGTTGGGCGTATGTGGCTGCCTATGTGGCTTAGTAAAAGGGCCCCTAAGTGTATTCTGTAATACACTGTGCCTAAATTCTAATGCGTGGAGCCAGAAAGGGGTATGTTTATGGGTGGTGAAATGGACGTTTCTTGGGCATTCCAAAATTTACAAGCACTGTTATAAAATATGCCCCTTTGTGCCTAAAGCTACGTGACGGCATTCACACCACATATCCCTTGGTGTAAATTGATGCACGTAGTTTTAGGCGCTGGGATATCAACTAAGCATATTCTATATACTGTACCTAAATCTAGGCAACATTTATAGAATACGCTTTGGCAGAAATTTATTCCACGTGGAATTTTCAGGCACCATATAGAATCTAGCCCTAAGTGGCTAATCAGCTGTATCACGTGATATAGCCGGTTAGTGCCAATATACAGCGCTGGGTTTAGCGGTTAAAAAAGACCACATAAATAGCAGTCATGTCTTTAAAAACTAGGAAGTTAACTGGTTAGCACCGAATATTGGCTTAGCAGGTTAAGTTCTGGCGGCCAAAAATCGCCAGATTCGGTGCAGCATTGAATTTCTGGGTTCAGGCTTTAATTGTACTGCCTGCCACGGTCTGAATATTGGCCCCATAGTGTCTCTTCCTCCAAATTTTTGATATTAACAATATTGTGACCTTTATAATCTTCATCATCTCATCTATGTTTTATAAAACAAGCATAGCATAAGCACCTAGGTGCATTCACAGACTAGACGCCCTGTTATTACCCTCTATATGGCATGAAAGCCTGGCAGCAAAGAATGTACTTGGCTAACTCTGTTCTGGCGTCTCTAGATCCTTTTGAAAATTGTCCTTAGAGTCACCCACAGAAGGTAATCATGTAGACTGTTCAGTACATCAAAGCAGCCCTAGGAATTTGGACCTTCAATCTACGAAATTCTTGAGCTATGTGAACAGGTGAACATTTCAACTTTCACATGTAGTATAAAGCATATTGACTGTAGGGATGTGCATTCATTAGTGCACATTCAGTTTATTAAGGTGTCTTAAAAATTTTAGTGTATGCAAAATTGGCTTAATGAGCATTAATGTACAAATGATCAGGTGTACAGTAGATTTATGCGCATTAAAAGTTTTTAATAGAGTAACATAAAAGTGTGTGATGAACAGAAAAAATGAATGAAAATTGTGAGAAAAGAATTAATTTTCCCCAAAATGAACTCAATTTTTCTTTGCCTGTGCACATTGCAAATCAACACCCAGCTTGAAAAATAGGTGCCATACTCCTGTGCATGATTTCTCACATGCTTCTGAATACCTTTACAAAGAAAACCTTTACAAAGAAAGCCAGAATAATAGGAACAGGATAATACAAAAGTAACAAAATAAGCTGTGCTAAAAAGTGGCCTGCAGTATGACTAATGCGTGGGTTTCCCATGTGATGAGGCAACTTTTAGCGAGCTAGTAAAATGTTTCTCTCATTAATGGCTATGTGCTAAATTCCAAATTAATGTGTGACCATTAGCGCAGGAGCCACCTATTTATCAGGTGGTAAGGGCTCATGCACTACCCATGCGGTGATACAGCTAGGCATGCCTACTATCCACCCGCAAACATGCCCTCCAGCGCTAAAAAATATTTTCTATTTTTTAGTGCACGGTTTCCTAAAGAACAAGTCCATAAACCACTACTAAATGGACTTGGGAAAAATCCACAATTCCAGGAATAACATGTATAGAATGTTTATACTTTTGGGAAGCTCGCCAGGTGCCCTTGGCCTGGATTGGCCGCTGTCATGGACAGGATGCTGGGCTCGATGGACCCTTGGTCTTTTCCCAGTATGGCATTACTTATGTATTTATGTACTGTGGGATGCCTCAGTGTGCCCCGCAGTAGTGGATTATAACCTGCGATAAACACATGTTAGTGCTTACCGCAGTTTACTAAGGGGCCCTTTTACTAAGGTGCGTAGGTGCCTATGCACATCTAACATGTTTCAATTTGGACCTACCGCCTGACTACCACAAGCCCCAGGCAGTAATTCCATTTTTTACATGCGTCCAATATACGTGGCAGAAAATACGTTTTATTTTCTACTGTGTGGCACTAACCAGGCAGTAATCGGCAGTGTATGCATGCTGATGATTACCTCCCAGATAAGGCGAGACCTTACCGCTAAGTCAGTGGGTGGCGGTAAGGTCTCAGGCCCAAAATGGACGCAGGGCAATTTTTATTTTGCCGCACGTCCATTTTCGGCCCCCAAAAAAGGCCTTTTTTGCAGGTGCGCTAAAAAATGGACCTGCGTATATCCAATACAAGCGTCTACACCAACGCAGGCCATTTTTCAGCGCACATTAGCAAAAGGACTCCTAGATTTCTAGGTGCCACACATAGAAAGGAAATACTGCCGTACAGAATGCCAGCCTTCCTCTACTATTGGAAACCTGAGGTCAATGGAGATAGACGGGTACATGCTTTTTTGTTTTAATTTTAAACACATTACAGCAACAATCAGATTCAACAACCAAAACCAAAAGGACCATGAAACAGGAGGTTGCTCTTGCCTTCTTATTATCTACCACACTCTATACTATTATTCTTTTCTTGCAAGCATTGTTTGCACAGTGTTTCTGTTTTACTCCAGTTATCAATTTAAGAGAACCTTGAATATTAATCTTATTACCTAAAAAGCATGGGTAGATGGGGAAGGGTGGAGGGGTAGAGATTGGGTGGAGGATGATGAAAGAGGCAGAGGGAGAGAGGTTTCTTTATTACTTCTCAGAATGTTACGGATCATGAAAGAAGGTCAGCACCCTTGCAGAAAAGCAGATATTTCACATTTCCAGCATATTTGTAGCTATAACTTCCTCCCAGAAAGTAAAACCTCTATACCCCACAGCCTGCAACAATTTCAGTACAGTCTGCTTTTAACATTCCCTCAAATAAACGAGTTTGCCACTCATTCCACCTGAGTTCTAAATGCTTCGGGGTAAATGTGTCTGCAAATGGAATGCATTTAAGACTTCATTTGGGCAGAGCAGTGCTCGGTGGCACTGCCATGCGGAGGACCTGGGCTCAATTTCTGGGATAGCGCCTCCATTTTCTGGCTCAGTTAGGAATGTTGCAGAGCTGCTAGTGAGTGAGTGAGTTCTGCTCACCATGCAAAAGTGACATCTAGTGAATGGATATGGGGCACATAATCACAAGGGTCTGGAAAGAGCCCTGGTTTGTGGCCTTCAGCCAAAGCTGCTTTTGACTGAGCTAGCACACAGAAGCAGGAGAAAACTTCCAAACAAAAAAAAAACCTAATTTGAAGGAAAGAAAAATGAGGTCTAACTAGAGCCAGCAACAAAAAACAAAAAGACAAGAGTTTACAGGTTCCCAAGAGATTGAGAGTCTTGGCCTTCCATAGAATAACATTTGTGGTTCTCCAGAGAGTAAGATGTGGCATATTCTAGTTTTTTCCATATTGATCCTGAACATCTGAAGGTGAAATGTATGTGGTCTCCAAAACTAGTGTACAACAATCTCAAATAATGCTCATGCTTTTGTCAAGTAAAAAGCATCACAATCTGCAATGAAATCAAGTTATGATTCTTCAGAGGGTGAAAGGTATGGTTCAGCTAAGAGTGCGTGTTTTAGCTCTGCAAAGAGCAAGGCCTGTGGTTCTCCAAGGAAGGTGAGATTTGATTTTGTAAAGAATGAGACTTTTGGATCTCCAAAGAATGAGGGACTTGGTTTTCCAGAGAATTATGATCATCTGAGATATGGGATATTTTGGTAGGTTTCTTCTGAGTTGTGTCTTCATTCATTTGACCTAAAACTTTGGTAAAGTTGATTCCTCTCAAACCACCCCGAAAACTTCGGGCTGCGAAAGCGTAGAGGATGGGGTTCAAGCAGCTGCAGAAAAAGGCCAGGGCACCAGCGATGTTGTTTCCAACAGCAACAACTTTTTCCAGGCTTTCAGAGGTTGATGGGTCAGTGGATTTTAGTAAAACCGAGGCAATTGTTAGCACGTTAAAAACATGATAAGGAAACCAGCACAAAAAGAAAGCAATGACTACGCTGACAATCAATTTCTCTGACTTGATCTTTTTGGATTTGAGGTGCTGGATTTTGTGTAAGATGAAGGAGTAGCACAACAGGAGGATAAAGAATGGCACCACAAATCCAACAGTGCTCTCCAGCAACAGGATGGCCAGTTTCTGCTGGTCAGAGGAGTACTTTCGATGCGAGCATTGGACAGAGTCACCATGAACCATAGTAGTACGATAGACAAAAACAGGAGAAGCAAAGGCTAAGGCCAGAATCCAGGCGATTCCCAAAATACCATAGACTCGTCTCCTCTGCTGCCATCGAAGCAGCACAAAGGGGAAAACGACAGCCAGGAAGCGATGGACACTCATTAGGGTGATGAAAAAGAGACTGCCGTACATGCTTACGTGGATGAGGTAGGTGAGGAACTTGCAGAAGAAGAGGCCAAAGACCCAGCTGTCGGCCAGAGCATGGATCCAAATGGGCAGCGTGATGAGGACACTGAAGTCTGCGATGGCCATATGCAGCAGCAGCACAACAGTGAAGGATCGAGGTGAAATCCTGAACAGGATGGTCCAGATAACCAGGATGTTGCCAGGAACTCCCACCAGGAAGCAAGCTCCGAGGAACAGGCTAGGAAGCAGCACGTATTCTAGCCAGGGGATAGGAGAAGTAGGGAGGCTGGTGGTTGTGACATTCTCAGGAGCCAAAGTGAAATTGGAAAGATCCATACTGTCCAGAAGACAAACTATGGGTACCTTTTCTGATCTAGATTAGAATTCAGAGTGAGAAAAGGCTACAGGTGACCAAAATGTAAAGTAACAAGGAAATTCAATGCTGATAAACAGATCACTGGAGAGGTGGGAGGACACGGGATATCGCTTTCCTTTTTTTCTTTGCAGCTATTGGCACAAGAACACAGAAGACTTGGGCATCTACACTGTGCTGATGGCTCTGTTTCCCATGAAATGTAACCCTTGTCACTCCAAGAATTTGCTTTAGTATCAGTTATGGCATACACCACTGAGGGAAAATTACAATAAAAAACATGAGCGCATAATTCCAGTGGTTACAAGCTATGACAGTCCAGGGATGAGGCAGACGAGAAAGGCAGAGCAGAAAAACAAAACCTGACAATGAGATGCATTCACACTGGTTAGGGTAATTACTCTCAGGCTTTGTCTAGAAGAGGGCTGGAATGTGCAGAGAAACCTCAGTCTGCATCAGCAAGTGTACTAAGAAACTGGGCTTCCTTATGTAAGAAGCTGTGGTTGGGACAGATTAGGAGCCTTTGCACACAGAGGCATGAAAAAGCCAGCAAGGTCTCTCTGCAGTGAATAAACAGCTAAACAATAGAGAGTGATTATTTATTTATTTATTTATTTAATACATTTATACCCCACATTTTCCCACTGTTGTAGGCTCAATGTGGCTTACACAAAACTGTAGCTTACTGTCCTGTTTCAAAGCCTTATATATAACATGTACTGTACACATATCTTGTTTTTACAAAGAGAATCTCCAAAGCTGCAATTGCAAGACTTTTGAAATAGAATATTTACTTTTCATACTTATGCACAAAACTGTACCTTTTCATTGACAGATTCAATGAGGATCTTTGAATAAAGGCAGAGGAGTGAAACTAAAGGTTTCTAAACTAAACTAAGGTGACTAAAAATGGCTAGACCATTTAGGATCTTTTCTCATTGTTTCAATCTCCAATATAAAACAGGAATATTAGACAGCGATCTCATTTTTATAGTTTAAAATTCCTACTTTGGTTAGAATATAAAATGGTTTTGTGTCCCCAGTGGGGATGAGTTGTCGAGTCTTAATCACAGCTGCCAAGAGAGAGGGGAGCAATTTTTAAGTGTGGGAGGGGGAGGGGTGGTTCAGGACACAACATTGCACACCACTACAACCTTTTCATCCTCTCCCCACACATCTCTGTAGTAAAAACATGTGAGAAGTACTTATAGACACCCTACATAGGACCTTTCTGTCAAACCCTATTTATTTATTTATTGGTGTTTATTAACCACCTTCATGAAGAGATTCACCCAAGGAACTGTACGGCAGGTACAATTTAGTCTACAACTTACAGTTTTGTTAACAGTATAACGATAGCAAAATGACCTAATATAAGTATAAATATAATCAATGAAACCTAGTAATAAAATGAATATGAAACAGTACAGACATTTAACAGAAATATAAATAATGTCGGTACAATACAAATCCTAGGGAGACCATTGGGAAGACTAGTCATTTGCCTAGGGCAGCAATTTCTGAGGGACAGCAAAGAGCAACAACAGTCAAAGCAAAACAATTGATTCTGACAGTAGCAAAAACTCAGGGGCTGATGCAGAAAACTTCCTCACAATTAAAACATTTTCACTGCCGGTTAAAATGCAGAATGGGTTTTAGCACAGAAGTTAACTTGTGTGGAAACCGTGACCACACACCACATTAAAATTGAAGGCAAATGAGGTAATTAGCCAATCCGCTGCATGCAAAACCAAAAAAGGTTTTGCATACATGGCTAATTCAGGAAAATTTGTGCCTGGTCTGGGACAGCTTAGAAAGGGTTGGTTGAGAGGAGTGGATGCCAACCAGCTCTCCCTTTCTCCCCTCAACTCAACCACCCTTCCCAGGATACTTGACATCAGCATCCCTGGTGGTCTAATGCACCCTTCCCTCTCCTCTCCTTACCTCCCTGATGACCCGACCATCCCTATCTGCAGTTCAAAACATTTAACTGGTAGTCTAGTGGTTCCCTCACTCTGCAACCCCAACCACACACCCCCACCACCATCATCATCATCATCACCACCACCACCACCTACACTTCAAACATTTTCCCTGGTAATTTAGTGCCCCCTACCCAACCCCACTTTCCCCAAGTTAAAAAAAATCCATGGTGTTTAGTGGTAACCTCCCACCCACTGGCCCCACCCCAGCCCCTCTCCCAGGGCTGCCTGGGCCCACCCATCAAACTTTACCATGCAAGGCAAGAGCAATGCCCACTGCTCCTGCCTCTGGTGCACCATCTTGCAAAATGGCAACACCCTGCCCCACTCAGTACGTCCCTTATATCGTAGACAGACCCTGTCCAATGCATCTCCAGGCACAGTGTCGCCATTTTTCAAGATGTCAGTGACAGGAGTGCTGGAAGTCAAAATTATTGCTGGACATACTTATATTAATATGAAACCAGCTTGACAATATTAAACCAGCTTCTGACCTCTGAGAACCACCCTCTCCCTCAGGAAGCACTGAGGATGGCACCAAATGGTGGTCAGAGGCCTGATAGCCCTTTGGTTTCTCAATTACTCTTGATTAACATACTTTTTGTTCCATCTGGGAGCAGGGCTTCAGAGCAACCAAAGCCAGACAGTGAGGCTCTATGACCAGTAACTTCAAACAGGACAACCTGTGAAAGTTGTCACCTTTCCTGACTTCAAAAAGTATCTGGAGTTCTGTAAAGGAAATAACTGAGAAGGAGAGAAGTTTTTGATCTCTCTCTGCTCCTGTTCCCGCGCTCTGTTCTTAGTAGGTATAAAGCAGAGCACAGGGGGGCACTTCTCTCTCGGTCTCTGAGCCCGCAGGGCACCAGACTCTGCTGGGCTCCCTTTGTTTCTCCTTCTTCTTTCTCTGCACACCTCCATCTTTAGCCACCAGAAAGAACACAGAGCTCTGGTGGCTGGCAGCTTCTCTCTCTTCCTTTCCCTCTACATACATATATACCTCTTGCAGCACAACCCCAAGGCTTCTCCCTTCTTCTGAACAAACACCCTATCCTTTCTTTCTCTCCCTAAACACACACAGATACAGCCCCTGTACCAGTTACCTGTACTAAGTGCTGTGAGCCAATGCATATATGCAAATATAATATACTTTATATATCCAAATCCGTGTGGATTGCGTATTCTTTGGGAACCCACTGCCTCTGTGAAGTGGACCCCGGGACCACCCTAGACAACGATTGCTGACAGTCGGGACTGAAGGCAGGCGCAAGTGGACATCACTCCTGCCTCGTATGTCAAGGTATGGTGGGTGGGTTCAGGTGGGTCTGGAGAAGGGATTGGGGATGGGAAGATGCCACTAGACACCAGCCGGCCAATAGTCAGCCTTCAGGAGGCGGGCCGGCTAAGTTCTGTGATTGGCGCTGAAGCTGAATATTCAGTGCCGGGCTGTTTCTGGTGACCAGCATTGAATATCCATTTTTTTCGACTGGCTTAAACTTAACTGGTCAAGTTAATACTCAGCACTGGCCAGTTAAGTTTATAGCAGCCAAAGATAGGACTGATATTTAGGCAATCCAATTTGGCCGCTAAACTTAGTCGGCAATGAGCTGAATATATGCAGCTAGTCGGATATATTGTACGATATAGCTGGTTAGCCACTATGCACTAAGCAGTAATGTTCAAAGGAGAAAAACAGCCATCTCATGCTTAATATTAGTGTTTAACTTATTGAGTGCTATTTAGCAGGCCATGGGCCGTTTCTGGCCAGTTAAATAGCGCTGAATATCGGCCAGCAGGGATTTAATTTTTTTACTCAGGAAAAGTGGGTTAGGTCGGTTGGAGGGAGAGGGGTCACTTGAATACCACAGAAAATGTTTGAAGCATGGATAGGGGGGGTTGGGTTGAGGAGGGAGAGGGCCCAAGAACTGGGTTAAGAACCCCCGATCTACCACTTTTATGTTTATCTACACTGCCTTTCACCTTACATAAGTGCTTCCCAAACATACAAGCATTCTATACGTTATTCCTGGAATTGTGGATTTTTCCCAAGTCCATTTAGTAGTGGTTTATGGACTTGTCCTTTAGGAAACCGTCTAACCCCTTTTTAAACTCTGCCAAGCTAACCGCCTTCACCACGTTCTCCGGCAATGAATTCCAGAGTTTAATTGCGCGTTGGGTGAAGAAGAATTTTCTCCAATTTGTTTTAAATTTACTACACTGTAGTTTCATCGCATGCCCCCTAGTCCTAGTATTTTTGGAAAGCATGAACAGACGCTTCACATCCACATGTTCCACTCCACTCATTATTTTATATACCTCTATCATGTCTCCCCTCCACCGTCTCTTCTCCAAGCTGAAAAGCCCTAGCCTCCTTAGTCTTTCTTCATAGGGAAGTCGTCCCATCCCCGCTATCATTTTAATCGCCCTTCGCTGCACCTTTTCCAATTCCACTATATCTTTCTTGAGATGCGGCGACCAGAATTGAACACAATACTCAAGGTGCGGTCGCACCATGGAGCGATACAACGGCATTATAACATCCTCACACCTGTTTTCCATACCTTTCCTAATAATACCCAACATTCTATTTGCTTTCCGAGGCGCAGCAGCACACTGAGCAGAAGGTTTCAGTGTATTATCGACGACGACACCCAGATCCCTTTCTTGGTCCATAACTCCTAACGTGGAACCTTGCATGACGTAGCTATAATTCGGGTTCTTTTTTCCCACATGCATCACCTTGCACTTGCTCACATTAAACGTCATCAGCCATCTAGCTACCCAGTCTCCCAGTCTCGCAAGGTCCTTCTGTAATTCTTCACAATCCTGTCGCGAGTTAACGACTTTGAATAACTTTGTGTCGTCAACAAATTTAATTACCTCGCTAGTTACTCCCATCTCTAAATCATTTATAAATATATTAAAAAGCAGGGGGCAGCAGCACAGGCTTGCAGCCCCAATTCTGCAGGATCCCAGTGGATGCCAGAGCTTTCAAATGCCTGGGATACAAAGATTAGTCTTTAATGCTGCCAGGAATTTTTAGTGAGAGGGCTCTGCATAAAGCGGCTGGCAAATGCCAATATTCTGGCTATGTGATGTTCTACATTGTTTATTGTGTATTCATTTCTTTCTATATCTCCCTCCTGTGGGCCAATCAGGGCAATTTACAGACTAAAAACAAAGTAGGAAAAGAATTACATCTTCAAGCAAAGTGATAGCAATAGAATTAGAGAGAGGAAAGATGGGATAGAAGAAGGTTGTGGGAGAAGGACAGAGAAAAAGGAAGAACTAGGAGAAAAGAGTTTAGGCTGTTCTACAGTCAATTCAATTCAATTCAATTCTTGTATACCGCTAATATCCCCTTTTTGGGGTTCAGTGTGGTTTACATTCTAGGTGAGACAGATAGAGTTAGAGTGAGGTATGAGAAACATTAGAGACCATTGGTTTAATGCATGACACTAAAAACATTAATGGATGATACTAGGAAGTAGAAGTCATGATGGATTATTATGAAGCTGTCAGAGCCACGGTCTCTCAAACTGTGCCTCTGGGAGAACCAGGGAGAAAAGATACATATACGTAGGCGGAATCTGGGTGGAGCAAGGGGAGGGTGCACAGTTACACTTAGAAATTACTCATAGAATACTATAGTTTCTGCACTTTCTTTTAGCAATCTAGGCATGAACATTTACATCAACGCTATGGCTGGTCTAAGTGTTCACACCTAACATATAGATGCATATTTGACCTGTTACCAGTGGCATCTACACAGGGGGGCCTTGGGGGCCTGGAGCCCCTCACTTTTAGGCTCATGCCCCCTCCAATACTGCAGCACCTCTTGAATGACTGAGCATGGGCTTTGATGCCGGCATCAGCAGCTGGAAAGCATGTTGCCAACTTCCTCACTGCTGACGCAGCACGGGGGGGGGGGGGGGGTGTTGGGCAGTGGATCTCTTTGGCTGGAGGAGCTTAGGTATCCCAAAAGCAAAAGGTATGATTTTTCATGTGTTGGTGGTGGTGTTGGTGGTGGGGGAAGAAGAGCCAAGTGTGTGGTCCCCCCAAGTTCCCCCCCATCCCCAAATGAACTGCTGCCTATACTCCTGCCTGTATTGCTACTAATCTAATAAAGAAAAGTAGACGCTGACATTCTTTAATAGAATAGGCTTCAAATAGGTGCCTTTTTGATACCTAAAACAGCAGCCCCTTTATAGAATTACCCCTACACTGCCTATTCTGCACCTCCAGGAATGACTACACATACATCACCTAAAGTACGCACTATGATTCTGTTCACTCACTTTTTATGCACATATATCCCTGGACAATTTTATAAAGGATATTTGTGTCATAAAGGTCATTCTACCTTCTTGTTACTTTTATTTATTATTTAGGTTTTGCTCACACCTTTTTCAGTAGTAGCTCAAGATGAGTTACATTCAGGTTCACTGGATATTTCTCTGTCCCAGGAGGGCTCACAATCTAATTTTGTACCTGAGGCAATGGAGGGTTAAGTGACTTGCCCAAGATCACAAGGAGCAGCAGCAGGATTTGAATGGCCACCTCTGCATTTCAAGCCTGGTGCTCTAACCACTAGGCCACTCCTCCACACATGTTGATTTATATTATGTATATTTCTTGTTACCCGCTTAGTTGAAAACGGGATATAAATACTGTAAATAAATAAATTTGTCTGTGCATCTGGCTATATGCTATCCTATAATGCTGGGTGCCTAAATTCCATAGCATGCAATCCCACTTTATAAAATTATTAAAATTATATCCATATATGAGAAAAGTGGTCAAAACACACACAAAAAAATAAAAAATAAAAATCCCATTGCAAACGTTTGTCAAAACTTATCTAGTTAAGAGGAAATTCTATATATGACGCCTTAAAAATTAGCGCCGTAAAACCCTGCGGTTAGTACTATTCTATAAACTATGCCTAAAGTTAGGCGTAGTTTATAGAATATGCTCACGCACCATTCTTGTGCCTAAAATGTAGGTGTACCCATTTAGGCCACAAAATCCAGGCCTAAATATCTGCGCCCTAGGTTAGGCGCAGATTGAATGTATTCTATAATAGTGTGCATAGTTTTTTGAAACGCCCACGACCTGCCTTTTCCACACCCATGGCCACACCCCCTTTTCGACCGTGTGCATTAGAATTTACATGCACCGCGCTATAAAATACATCTAGAAAGTTGTGTGCGTACATTCTAATTAAAGCCAATTAGTGCTGCTAATTAGTTAAGTACCAATTATCGACGCTGATTAGCTTGTTAAGTTATGCGCACAAATTGGCCATGTGGCCAAATTAGTGTGCACAACTTGGGGGTTAGTGCCTACCATAACAATTTAATTATTTATTCAGGGTAGGGAAAAGCCTCAGAATATAGAGTAGCCATCAAACCAACAAGCTATCCAATCAGAAGGGCAAGTAATTTATTGTAGTTAAAAAAAAAACCTATTTGGACTTTGCACTTTCTTAGTATTGCGTTGGAAGTGCCATCAGATATCCTACTTGTTGGTTTGCCCCACTCACGCCTACGGGTGATGTAAAATAGGAGCAGGATTCCGAGAAGCCAGATGTTAGCAGTCGTGGCAACTTCTCAGGAATCAGCACACAGGAATGAGGGGCAAGCAACAGAAACTAACCACGTCACTTACCCTCGAAGGATAGGTGAGGAAATGTAAACTAAATGTAGGGATTTTGCTTAGATCTTGGTGGAGCACAATGAACTAGTCTTCAATTTATTCAAGAATATTTATTGTCTTATCTTTACCCAATAATAAAATAACATTCACAACAAAAGTTTAACAAGGAACATAAGATAATTGTATAACAGTGTTTTTAACCTTCAACTTTCCGCTTTCTGATTCTAATGATTCGCAGTTTCTATAAAGAAATACTCATATGGTTTATATGCTTTCTTTTCACAGGACTTCACACAACATCGCATATCTATCAGATAAGTATCAATTTTCTTTAACCTTTCTTTCAGAAGTGTAAGAGCTACTGTGTATTTAAACCACATAAATGTTTCACCAAGAATTTGATTCTTCGTGTGTTTTGTTCTCTTTTCACAGTTGTTCTTCACCATGGACTTTGGGTAAGTAAATCTTTATGTTTTCTCTCATGTATAGCTGTGTATGTTTCTTTCCTACTAGTTTTCCTTTTCAGTGTCATCAGTTACTTAGCTGTAGTAGTTTTCTCTTTTCTTTTCCCAGGATGTAGACTTACTTGTGTTGGAGCTCATGGGTTGTCTGGTTTTCTTCCTTCCTTCTGCAGTCTTCTCCCTACACCTCACACTTAATTAAAATAATTGGAAGCAAAAACTTACTCTTCCTACTTTCCTCTTAAAAGGAACTTTAATAGGGAATGCTTTCAACAGCGGAACTGTGGGCTCTATTTAAATGAAATCAAAGTAACTAAAATTCCCTTACTTTCCAGCGCCTATCTATTAATTTCTCTTCCCTAACCTCAATCAGAGCGTTTGGTCTCTCTCAGTGGTGCAGCACAGCTTCAACATTCCACCAGCAGCACAGTTCTGAACATTCCACTCACTGTTCCCACCTTACATACACAGCCTTTCAAAATTCTTTTTCCTTTTACAATGTATAATTTTCCCCAAAAATGTATTAAACCTACTCCACCCCACTACTTAACCTCCCTCTCACATTAATTAACTTTAATTCCTTTCCTACTCACCCTCTTCACTCCCAAACTTCCCAACCTCAAAAATAATAGTGGAAGCACTCTTCACTAAGCAGTTACTTCCACTAAGATGTTCTTGTACCACCCTCAGTTATCAAATTTCCCCCAAACTATTTCTTCCCTCCTTTTTTCCCCTAAAATAACCCCTCTCTCACTCACAAACAGTGCAGCACTTCCTCTCACTCTGAAGACCAAACTCACTCTCTCAACTCCCAACTGACCAGCAAGCCGTTGCCAAGGCGACCAGGACTCAACTTGCTCAGCTGTTGTGCCAGGGTGATGTCACTATAGAACCCTGATGTCACTATAGAACTCTTATTGTTTTTCTCTGGAGGAGCTCAGGAAAGATTATTTTAACCCCTTAGGGTTACATACTCTCCTGTTTTTCTCTGTGGCTTTTCATAGTGGTGTCCTCATCCCTCAACTTTTGGTAATTTTCCTTGTCAACCTGGAAAACTATGACTGGAATATGACTATACCGGGATGTAATCTGTTCAGGCAAAACAGGGAGGAGGAGTGGAACTATATATAAAAAAATAATATTAAAGCAACAAAACTGTACTGCTTATGAGGGGCTTATGTACACAGAGGGGCATAATCGAACGTGAACGCCCATCTCCATGGGCATTTATCTCCGAGAACGGGTACATGAAGGGGCGGGATAAACCGTATTTTCAAAAAAATGGGCGTCCATCTTTTTTCCGATAATACGGTTTGTGCCAGCCTAATGCATCAGATTTGTGTGGATTTGAGCTGGGCGGTATCGTTTTTCAGCGATAACGGAAACCGAAGGTGCCCAGCTCAAAAACAAACAAATCCAAGGCATTGGGTCATGGGAGGGGCCAGGATTCATAGTGCACTGGTCCCCCTCACATGCCAGGACACCAACCAGGCACCCTAGGGGGCACTAGTAACAATTTAAAAAAAGTTGACTACCTCTGAAGTCCATAGCTCCCTTACCTTGGGTGCTGAGCCCCCCAAATCCCCCCCAAAACCCACTCCCCACAACTCTACACCATTACCATAGCACTTATGGCTGAAGGGGGGCACCTAGATGTGGGTACAGTGGGTTTTGGGGGCGGTTTGGAGGGCTCCCATTTACCACCACAAGTGTAACAGGAAGGGGGGGATGGGCCTGGGTCCACCTGGCTGAAGTCCACTGCACCCACTAACAACTGCTCCAGGGACCTGCATACTGCTGTGATGGAGCTGGGTATGACATTTGAGGCTGGCATACAGGCTGGAAAAAAACAGTTTTTAAAGTTGTTTTTTTTTGGTGGGAGGGGGTTACCACTGGAGGAGTCAGGGGTGGTCATCCCCGATTCCCTCCAGTGGTCATCTGGTCATTTAGGGCACTTTTTTGGGATTTGTTCATGAAAAAAAGGGTCCAAAAAAAGTGACCCAAATTCACACTAAAAACACCTTTCTTTTTTTCGATTATCGGCCGAGGACGCCCATCTCTCCTCAGCCGATAAACACGCCCCAGTCCCGCCTTCACCACGCCTCCGACATGCCCCCGTCAACTCTGGCTGTTTCCGCGACAGATTGTAGTTGAAGACGCCAAAATCGGCTTTCGATTATACTGATTTGGGCGCACACGGGAGAAAGACGCCTATCTCCCGATTTGGGTCAAAATATGGGCGTCTTTCTCTTTCGAAAATAAGGCGGACTGTGGCTTAATCCTGAGAAAAGGAATTGAACATCTATTTATTTTGGTGTGATATACAGCCCTCCCTCGCAGGCAGAGAAGCTCATATTCTGGAGATCAGAGCATGGATGGTGTTGATGACAACGTTTCAGTTTCTTGGAAAATGGGATAGCTTTCCAAGGTCTTCTGAGCAGAGATGGTGTCCACTTATCAAAGTAAGAGTAAATTGTCTTCCAGAGCAGACTGATTAACCTATTTAAAAGGGCTTTAAACTAGGATCAATAGGATTGGGTAGTCAAAGCCCTCAATTAAGTAGAACAGTAAACACTTCTATAGCAATGTTTCTGCTCATGCCTGCCTTAGGAGTACAAAATGTCAGATGACTCTTATAAAACACAATAGCTATTTTATTTATATGATTCATCTGATACTTTGGGGCTCATTTTCGAAACAGTATGTCATAAAGCAGCATTTGGACGAATTTCTTCTCAAAACATCCAAATTTATATTTTCGAAACCTATTTTGCAGATGTTTATCTATGCAATTTATCTGCAGTGCATCCCAAACACAAGGGAGCATGTCGGGGGCATTTTGGGGGTGGGCTTAGGGCATTCCTAACAGTTGGTCATTTCATAGCAAAAAAAAAAATGAAAACATCTAGGGCTAAAACGTCAATGTTTTGGCTAGACCTGTTTTTAGAATGAATGACGCATAAAAAGGTGTCCTAAGTCAGTGTTTCCAAGTTTCAATGTGGATATCCTGCAAATCTGACTGGCAAGGGGTACTCCAGGACTGGCCTTGAAAAATACTGCCCTAAATAACCAGATGACCATGGAGGGAATCAGAGATGACCCCCTTTACTCCTTCAGTGGTCACTGACCCCCCTGCCCCCCCCAAAGATGTGTACCTGAGAGCTTTTATATGACATCCACAGCAGTGCCCCCTAGGGTGCACCACTGCTCTCCTGAGATGTATGTGTGGACAGTCCATAGGAGCCAACTTTTTTAAATTATTGGGGGTGCTAATCCCAGTGGAAATAACTCCTCCCTGAACACTCACAAGGAATTTTCTCAATATTGAGGGTGCTCAAGCATCCACAGCACCCACAGAGTCAGCTCCTATGGGACAGTCTACTAAAAATACTGGCTTTTCCTATGTCCCAATGGCTTGACTTTCTAAGTTTTTCACTTGTGCTGTTTTTTTCCCCAAATATGGCCCAAAAAGATAAATGCACAGAGCACAAAAACATCTCGCATGTGGCCATTTTTGAAAAAAAAAAAAAGACGTTTTGCTGTTTCTAAAATGGCCATATTTCCTATTTGGATTTGGGACGTTTAGTGCAAAACGTCCAAAGTCCAACTTAGACGTCATATTGAAAATGCTCCTCATTATACCTCAGAGGCAAGCATGAGCCGAAAGTTGGTCGTGTTGGGTTTTATATATTTTAACTGAGTTAAATTGTTTTTTAATTTTGGTCTCATTCTTTTCATCTGAACATGAAAACACGATAGTAACTTGATAACACAACAGCAGCGCAGGCATCCATGCTGAATCAGCATGCTAGCCTGGTGTTGCAACAGATGTGCATGAAAGAGCAGAACATCAGTGCAGTGTGAGCAGAGCAAAATGCTAACCAGGTAACAGGGCAGGAATTTAAACACCTAATAGCAGCAAAGCAGGACATGATTACATCATTCCTCCGCTTGCAAAGGAGATGTACTGGGAATGGGTTGCTAAGAATTTATAAGCAGTTTCTGTTTTAGCACCACATTTCTTAACCAAACTCGGATCATTG
The DNA here is from genome assembly GCF_901765095.1 of Microcaecilia unicolor. NCBI lineage: Eukaryota > Metazoa > Chordata > Amphibia > Gymnophiona > Siphonopidae > Microcaecilia > Microcaecilia unicolor. Next base: position 182,208,105 of record NC_044035.1, read on the forward strand.
CCATGTTCCCTATTATTGGTTTCACTGTATGCAGTCCGTTGCTCAGCTTGTTCAGAAACCATATCAGATGAAACACTCATTGTTTGATCACGCAATTTAATCTTTGTTATTTGTACTTGCATTCAGCATTACCGTCTGGCCGTCAGTGTGTGGATTAGTATCTAAATAACTGTAGCAGTTTTCAGTTCAGCAACTTCCTTCATTATCTTTAGGAAGTTTGCAGACAGCTCCCTTTCACACTGCTTGTCATTTCCTTGCAAGAGTTCTGTGTCTTTACCTGTATCTTAGACTGAAAGTGCCACAGTCTTTAATGTAGGTTCTTCATATTGCTGCCTTACTATTGCATTTGTTTCATTTTCAATAACTGCTTTAGTTTTTCCACTACTTCTTGCAACTTCTAATAGTGGATCTGCATATCCATGGCCAGCACTAGCTACGCTGTTTCTCCAGTTAATGACAGCCAGATTCTATATAAGGTGCCTAAAAAATCTGTGCAGTAAATATTTCCTCTTAGATTTAGGTGCGGTATACAGAATATGATTAGTTGATATCCTAGCACCTAAAACTAAGCATCTCCATTTACACCAATGAAAATGTGGTGTAAATCCCTGGAACACACACAAAAAAAGCAAACACTGGGCCTTCAGGATTGAGAAAAATGTTATCCTTTTATTCTGAAAATGACAGTCCATGTTTCGGTGTACAAACTCCTGCCTCAGGGGTCTGCGGTAATGGAGATTTACGTGACGTGTCCAGGATCAGAGAAAGTTGTCGTTGGAACCGAGCCAGTTCCTGTTTCACCTCATTACAACATGGACTGTGTCGGGTCATTTTCAGAATAAAAGGATAACATTTTTCTCAATCCTGAAGGCCCAGTGTTTGCTTTTTTTGTGTGTTTGTGTTTATGTTTATGTTTGTATGCTGTTACCCTCTCTTCTGTGACAATGTAAATCCCTGGGCCATATTCTATAACTACACGTGTAAATTTTGGAATGCCCACGAAATGCCCATTTCCTCATCCATAGTCACGCCCCTTTTGAACTGCGTGCATTAGAATTTTGTCGTAGTTCATCACAGAATATGCTTAGCGAGTTGTGCACATAAATTCTAATTATTGCCAATTAGTGCTCATTATTTCTTGTTAATTGCTGTTATCAATGCTGATTAGCTTAAGGCAATTAAGTTACGCACGTTGTTATAGAATACACCTGGATTTCAACATGGATCTCTAGATGTGCTATATAGAATCCGGCAGTATATGGATAAATGGCTTTTAATATTGACCCATTGGATTGTAAGCCCTACGGGGACAGGGAAATACTTACTATGTCTGAATTTGTACTCATTACTGTCTAGCTATTTTTGCTTATGTTCTGTCTAGCCCTGTGCCTAGTCTTCTCCTCTACTTTGTCATTCCATCTGAGTGAGTTACTAAAATGTTTTTCTTGTTTATGTTCTACGCTGGGAGTTACATCCCAAACTCATGCACTTCCATGTGCCACCCCCATGATCAAGTTTAAACATCTGGACAATATTTATTTATGCATTTATTTATTAGTATTTATTTACTGCCTTTTTGAAGAAATTCACCCGACAGTGTACAGCAAGAATAAGTCAATCATAGGCAATAGACAATTACAGCAGTAAAAATATTCAAATAACAGTAGATAGTATGGCGTGGAGGGGCATAATCGAACGCGAATGCCCATCTCCATGGACGCCTATCTCAGAGGATGGATACGCGAAGGGGCGGGACAGAACGTATTTTCGAAAAAGATGGGCGTCCATCTTTTGTTTCGATAATACGGTTGGTGCCAAGCAAATGCATCGGATTTGGGCAGATTTGAGCTGGGCGGTATCGGTTTTCAGCGATAATGGAAACTGAAGGCGCCCAGCTCAAAAACGAACAACTCCAAGGCATTTGGTCGTGGGAGGGACCAGGATTTGTAGTGCACTGGTCCCCCTCACATGCCAGGACACCAACCGGGCACCCTAGAGGCACTTGTAACAATTAAAAAAAAATTAAAATACCTCCCAAGTCCATAGCTCCCTTACCTTGGATGCTGAGCCCCCCCCCCCAAATCCCCCCAAAACCCACTCCCCAGAACTCTACACCATTACCATAGCATTTATGGCTGAAGGGGAGCACCTAGATGTGGATACAGTGGGTTTTGGGGGCGGTTTGGAGGGCTCCCATTTAGCAGCACAAGTGTAACAGGTGGGGGGGATGGGCCTGGGTCCACCTGGCTGAAGTCCACTGCACCCACGAACAACTGCTCCAGGGACCTGCATACTGCTGTGATGGAGCTGGGTATGACATTTGAGGCTGGCATACAGGCTGGAAAAAAAAGTTTTTTTTAAGTTCTTTTTTTTGGTGGGAGGGGGTTAGTGACCACTGCGGGAGTCAGGGGAGGTCATCCCCAATTCCCTCCGGTGGTCATCTGGGCAGTTGGGGCACTTTTTGGGGACCTGTTCGTGAAAAAAAAGGGTCCAGAAAAAGTGACCCAAATTCTCGCTTCTGGCGCCCTTCTTTTTTCAATTATCGGCCAAGCACGCCCATCTCTCCTCGGCCTATAAACACGCCCCAGTCCCGCCTTCACCATGCCTCCGACATGCCCCCATCAACTTTGTTTGTTCCCACGACAGACTGTAGTTGGAGGCACCTAAAATCGGCTTTCGATTATACTGATTTGGGCGCCCACGGGAGAAAGACGCCCATCTCCCGATTTGGGTCGAAATATGGACGTCTTTCTGTTTCGAAAATAACCTGGATAGTAACATAGTAGATGACGGCAGAGAAAGACCTGTACGGTCCAAACTCATATGTGCTACTTTATGTGTATACCTCACCTTGATTTGTATCTGCCATTTTCAGGGCACAGACCGTAGAAGTCTGCCTATCACTAGCCCCGCCTCTCAACCACTAGCCCTGCCTCCCACCACCGGCTCTGCCACCTAATCTCCACGAAGCTTCTGAGGATTCATTCCTTCTGAACAGGATTCCTTTATGTTTATCGCACGCATTTTTGAATTCCGTTACCGTTTTCATCTCCACCACCTCCCGCGGGAGGGCATTCCAAGCATCCACCACTCTCTCCGTGAAAAAATACTTCCTGACATTTTTCTTGAGTCTGCCCCCTTCAATCTCATTTCATGTCCTCTAGTTCTACCACCTTCCCATCTCCGAAAAACGTTTGTTTGCATATTAATACCTTTCAAATATTTGAACATCTGTATCATATCACCCCTGTTTCTCCTTTCCTCCAGGGTATACATGTTCAGGTCAGCAAGTCTCTCCTCATACGTCTTGTAACGCAACTCCCATACCATTTTTGTAGCTTTTCTTTGCACCGCTTCAATTCTTTTTACATCCTTAGCAAGATACGGCCTCCAAAACTGAACACAATACTCCAGGTGGGGTCTCACCAACGACTTATGCAGGGGAATCAACACCTCCTTTCTTCTGCTGGTCACAACTCTCTCTATACAGCCTAGCAACCTTCTAGCTACGGCCACCGCCTTGTCACACTGTTTCGTCACCTTCAAATCCTCAGATACTATCACCCCAAGATCCCTCTTCTCGTCTGTACATATCAGACTCTCACCGCCTAACACATACGTCTCCCGTGGATTTCTACTCCTTAAGTGCATCACTTTGCATTTCTTCGCATTGAATTTTAATTGCCAAACCTTAAACCATTCTTCTAGCTTCTGCAGATCCTTTTTCATGTTTTCCACTCCCTCCTGGGTGTCCAAATCTTAGTATCATCCGCAAAAAGGTAAACTTTACCTTCTAACCCTTCGGCAATGTCACTCACAAATATATTGAACAGGATCGGCCCCAGCACCAATCCCTGAGGCACTCCACTACTCACCTTTCCCTCATCCGAGCGAATTCCATTAACCACCACCCTCTGGCGTCTGTCCGTCAACCAGTTCCTAATCCAGTTCACCACATCGTGTCCTATCTTCAGCCTGCCAAGTTTATTCAAGAGCCTCCTGGGGGGTACCATGTCAAAAGCTTTGCTGAAATCTAAGTAGATTACGTCTATAGCACGTCCATGATTCAATTCTCCGTTCACCCAGTCAAAGAATTCAATGAGATTTGTTTGGCACGATCTACCTTTGGTAAAACCATGTTGTCTCGGATCTTGCAACTTATTGGCTTCCAGGAAATTCACTATCCTTTCCTTCAGCATCGCTTCCATTACTTTTCCAATAACCGGTGAGGCTTACCAGCCTGTAGTTTCCAGCTTCTTCCCTATCACCACTTTTGTGAAGAGGGACCACATCCGCTGTTCTCCAATCCCATGGAACCTCTCCCGTCTCCAAGGAGTTATTAAACAAATCTTTAAGAGGACCCGCCAGAACCTCTCTGAGCTACCTCAATATCCTGGGGTGGATCCCATCCGGTCCCATGGCTTTGTCCACCTTTAGATTTTCAAGTTGTTCATACACACTCTCTTCTGTGAATGGTGCTATATCCACTCCATTCTCGTATGTACTTTTGCCAGTCAATCGCGGTCCTTCTCCAGGATTTTCTTCTGTGAAAACAGAACAAAAGTATCTATTTAGCAAATTTGCTTTTTCTTCATCATTATCTACATAGCGGTTCGCAGCATCTTTCAGTCTCACAATTCCCTTTTTAGTCTTCCTCCTTTCACTAATATACCTGAAGAAATTTTTGTCACCCCTCCTTACATTTCTAGCCATTTGTTCTTCCACTTGCGCTTTCACCAGACGTATCTCTCTCTTGGCTTCTTTCAGTTTCATCCGGTATTCCTCTCCGTGTTCCTCTTCTTGAGTTTTTCTGTATTTCAGGAATGCCAACTCTTTAGCCTTTATTTTCTCAGCTACTTGCTTGGAGAACCATATCGGTTTCCTTTTTCTCTTGCTTTTATTTACTCTCCTTACATAAAGGTTTGTGGCCATATTTATAGCTTCTTTCAGCCTGGACCACTGTCCTTCTACTTCTCGTACGTCCTCCCAGCCCATCAGCTCCTTCCTCAGGTATTCCCCCATTTTACTAAAGTCAGCATGCTTGAAATCCAGGACTTTGAGTGGCTGCCCTCCACTTCAGCTGTCATATCAAACCAAACTGTTTAATGGTCACTGCTGCCCAGGGGGGCACCCACTCGGACATTTGACACACTATCCCCATTTGTGAGCACCAGATCCAGCGTCGCTCCCTCCCTCGTGGGTTCTGTCACCATTTGTCTGAGCAGAGCACTTTGAAAAGCATCCATGATCTCTCTACTTCTTTCCGATTCCGCAGATGGAGCCTTCCAATCTACATCCGGCAGATTGAAATCTCCCATCAACAGCACCTCTCTCTTCTTTCCCAACTTTTGAATATCTGCGATCAGATCTTTATCTAGTTCCTCCAATTGTGTTGGAGGTCTGTAGACAACACCCACATGGACAGAGGTTCTATCATCTCTTTTTAAGGTGATCCATATCGCTTCTTCCTTTCCTCAGGTCCCTGCAATTTCAGTCGCTGCGATATCATTTCTCACATACAGAGCTACTCCTCCACCTTTACGACCATCTCTATCCTTCCTAAATAGATTATAGCCTGGTATGTTTGCATTCCATTCATGGAAACCATTGAGCCATGTCTCAGTGATTGCAACAATGTCTAAGTCTGCCTCCAACATCAGGGCTTGAAGGTCATGAACTTTATTGCTTAGACTGCGAGCATTTGTGGTCATCGCTTTTCATCTACATTTCAGTGGAATTTTTATCTTCTGTTTAGTTTCTTGTTTAGTCTCACATCCTGCTGTGTTGGTCAGAAGTGATTTCCTAAGATTGTTGTTTTCATTGCTTTCTTTTCTACTGACACAGCTTGTCTTTAGCTTTAGCTGGGGGTGACCACTTGAAGTGAACTGCCTCCATATGCCACCCCCACCTTCTAGTTTAAATGCCTAAAAATATATTGTCTGAATTTCTCCCCAAGAATTTTTTTCCTGCCACAGTGAGCTGCAGCCCATCATTACAGTATAGTCTTTTGTTTTTCCATCTATTACCCCATCCTCCTATGTACCTAAATCCTTCTTGGTGACACCAGGCTTTGAGCCAGCTATTGAAATTCTCAGTACTTTGAAATCTTTTCTCTCCCTTCCCAAAGGTAGGTAGTACTTCAGAGAAAGCTATTGTTTGTATCAAAGGTTTTAACCCCTCTCCCAGCTCCTGAAAAGCTCTCTGCGTGGCAGGGGCGTAGCTAAGGGTGGTGCCACCCAGTCTTTTGCGACCTTCTCCACGACGATGACGACAGTCTTCTTCTTGTCCGCAGCAGCGAGCGGGCGGGTGTAAAAGCCAGGGCCGCCGAGAGGGGGGGACAAAATTCCCCGGGCCCAGGCCTCCGGAGGGGGGCCGGGCGCCACCGCCGCAGTCCGGCCCACCCGCCCTCCGTTGCTCCCTGGCATTGAACTTAAGCGCCTCACCTTTGAAAGTGCAGCAAGCAGCGGCAGACCACTCCTTCCTTCTGTGTCTCGCCCTCGCCTGACGTAACCTCCACGAGGGCGGGACAAGGAAAGAAGGAGTGGTCTGTCGCTGCTTGTTGCTGCGCTTTCAAAGGTGAGGCGCTTAAGGTCAGCGCAGAGGGCCCGGGGGTGGAAAGAGGGCCCAGTGGTGGGTGGAGGGGGGGCTTGGCGAACTCAGGTGGGGGGCCCCCGGGGGCGGCCTTGTCCCGGGCCTGGACCAGTCTCTCGGCGGCCCTGGTAAAAGCAGCAGCAAGCAGCCAGGCTCGACTCTGTCCTTTGCTTCCTGCCCTCTCTCTGTGCCCCGCCCGCCCGAAAGGAAATGACATCAGAGGAAGGCGGGGTGCAGAGAGAGGGCAGGAAGTGAAGGACGGAGTCGAGTTAAGGTTCTCTGTGCCTCCCGGCCGCGCTTTTCTTAGAGCGGTAGGAGGAGGGAAGGGACAGGAGATAGACAGTGTTGACGCTGGTGGCGGGTCTCCTCCTGATCTGCTCTAGGAGTCAGAGCAGATGATCAGGAGAGTGGGTCCCGTGGCCATCAGAGAAGAGGATGGAGCCAGAGCGAAGCGAAGGACGGAGTCGAGGTAAGGTTCTCTGTGCCTCCCAGCTGCGCTTTTCTTAGAGCGGTAGGAGGAGGGAAGGGGATGGGACAGGAGATAGATGGTGTTGGCGCTGGTGGCGGGTCTCCTCCTGATCTGCTCTCGGAGTCAGAGCAGATGATCAGGAGAGGGGGTCCCGCGTCCATCAGAGAAGAGGATGGAGCCAGAGCGAACTATGAGCTGCTGCAACCAGTTCATGTTGTGCTTTATTATTTTTATTGAATCTCACTTAGTGCGTGCCCACCCATAGTAGCTCTGGGCCCACCCAAAATCTCAGGTCTGGCTACGCCACTGCTGCGTGGCAAGTGGGGTATTACTGGACAAGCCATTTGTTCCCAGGTGGATAACAACATCAGTGTTTGACTCCTTAGTTTCTTCTCTGATTATAGAGATTATTTGCTTGGTTCTCCTGGTAGCCGAAGAGCCTGGAAGGCATTTCACTTTGCATGGCCCCTTGAACTGTGTTTAAAAGTCCCAGTGAGTCAGCTAAGTACTGTATCAAAAAAAGTTCTCTAGGTATGAGCAGAAATGATACAGTCTGATCAAAGAATTTTCAGTTGATCTAAGTTTCAAATTCCACTAGAATATATTAAGTTATATTAAGTTAGTCCAATTAAAAAGGGTATTATCTTATTTTCTTTTCTATGTTTTGATTTATTTCTATTTATTACCTTTAAAAGTGGACTAACACGGCTACCACACCACTTTACTCTATATGGAAAGAGAATGGAAACAAAACAAAACTTGGCGGGGCTAAGACAGTAACTCCAATAACTGGGAAATAAGGCCAGTGCTGGGCAGACGTCTATGGTCTGTGCCCCAATTATGGCTAGGCACATCTTGATGGGCTGGAATCGGCTTTGACAACAACTCCAGTAGTTGGGGAGTATGTCCAGTGCTGGGCAGATTTCTATGGTCCGTGCCTTGAAAATGGCAAGGACAGATCAAGATAAAAACTATATATGATAAATTGCAACACAGATAGCCGCCGAGAGGGGTGGGGGGGCAAAATTCCCCGGGCCCGGGCCTCCAGGGGGGGCCCAGCTCAGGGGTCTCTCTCTCTCTCTCTTCTGCTCCTGAAGGGACCTGGGTGATCGCGTTCCGACAGGAGCAGGAGAGAGACCCCCCCCCCCCCTTGCTGCTGCATTGCCTGCCTAGCAGCTGCTGGGGCCTCAGGCCGCAATGCTCAGTTTTAAGACTGAGCATGTGGGACCTGTGGAAAGCAGGCAATGCTGGGCAAAGGAAGGAGCCATGCTGCCTGCAGCTGGCGGGGCCAGCCAAGGTACTTGGGCGGGTGGGTGGGTGGCGGCAGCAGTGGTGATGACGATTTTAGGGGTGGTGGTGGCAATGACGATTCTGCCCCGGGCCTGGCTCAGTCTCTCGGTGGCCCTGGCAACACATGGTTTGAGTTTATCTTATTAGGCAGACTGGTTGGACCATGCAGATCGTTATCTGCCATCATCTACTATGTAACTATGACTCAGAAATGCTAAGAAGCAGTAGGATTATGAGTTGCATCTCTTCTCTAGTGAGGCCATGCGTGAGAGAGATCTGCAATGCTGCTACCTTCGCTATGTCTGCTCTGTGATGGTGATGTTTATGCTGCAGTTTCTCACATTGTATCTATTCTGCGGTAAGAGAATTTAGGGGGTTTTTTAATGCTGTTTTTCTGACACCTTTCACCAGCAGTAAGTTCACTAGAGACAGACATTTAGGTGCAAACATCCTGTCCTTTGTTATCTGGCTACTCCAGAAGAAACAGAGCCAAGAAAGGGTCAGCATGGTTTGATATAAATACATACTTTAGAGTACAAGAACTGGCAGGAGGTAATTGTATTTGGACAGTATTTGTTTATCTCTGGATCTAATGTTGGTTCTGCTTGTCTTCTCTGATTAACATCTCTCTGTCATTCAGCTGGGTAAACATGTAACATCATCTTTGTTTCCAGTCATTTGGGATCCTCCTTTTCTGTAAACATTCGCTGCCTGGAATTCTTCAAAGCCCAGTAAGTATTAAGCAAAAGGAGGACATTACAGCCAGGATTGTCTGAATGTTCCCGTGAGAGTTCTTTGCATCTGTCCTTCTGCCCGTAGGGGAAGAGACACTTGGGCGTCTAAACTGTGGTCCCCCTTGCTTGTCAGATTAGCCCAAGTTGAATGTGAAATGAGAGCCTCTTACCTGTTTAAAGAAGGTGGGAGCTAAGGGTAGTGGGTACCAGAGCTGTGGAGTCGGAGTTGGAAGCAATTTTGGATGGAGTCGGTAAAAATGTACCAATTCCAACTCTAGCTTTAAAATAAAAACTCACAACATTACAATATATGATACATTTATCTTTTTATACTTATATATCTTTGTCCTGGATCCAGGACAAAGATATATATATCCAGAACAAAAAATGTAAAGCCTAATGTCAGTAGGAGTTGGAGTTAGAGTCGGACAGCAGAAAAATTGAGGAGTCAGTCAAAGGTTTAGTATACCGACTCCACAGCCCTGGTGGGTACAGCAGCCTGACAAGAGAATGTCACTTGGAAGCAGTAAGTTTGGAGGCAAGATATGTCAGGGATGTATAAATGTGGCCTCATTCTTTTTCAATGAGCATCATGGAGTTGATATTCAATAGGACTTCTATTGTTTGCACTGGGAGCTAACTGCATATGTGAAAAATATTTATTTAAAACTTTTATATGCCACTCAATCTACCAATCTTTTTAAAATTTTTAGTTATCCAATGACAAGATACAATAAAAACTTGGAACATAGCAAGTACAAGAAAACAAAATATGGGAACCCATCTAAAGTGCACACTGTACATAACAACAGCCTAAGATACCAGAAGAACATTCTGGGATAAACTATTAAACCAACTAGTCCACTGGTTGACTCTTATCCAGTGGGCTACAAGAATAATCCTACATCTTGCTGAACATTTTATTTTTGTTCCTCCCCCCCCCCACCCCCAATAAACCCCACTCAGCATCTAAACCAACATATACACCAAGCCCACTTCCACACACCTCCCCCCCCACTACACACACTATGGGCTCTTCTCCCTGTCCCCTTCCATAATTCGGTCGGGCAGCATGAGACATGTTGAATCAGCAATAAATAAACAGAAATATAGAAACAGAGAAAAATGTAGGTAGATAAAGACAATATGGCTTATCCAGTTTGCACATCCATGACATCTCTCCCTATCACTACCTTAGAGATCCTGTGCACTTGTCCCAAGCTCTCGTGAATTCAGATACTGTTTTTGTCTCTACCACTTCCATTGGGAGGTCATTCCACGAATTCACCTTTCTTTCCCTGAAGTATTTCCACAGGTTCCTTCCAAGTGTATCCCCTTTCACCTTCATCCTATGCCCCCTCATTCCAAAGCTTCCTTTCAGTTGAAAGAGACTCACCTACTGTGCATTTATGCTGTGTAGGTATTTAAATGTCTCTATCATATCTCCCCTCTCTCACCTTTCTTCCAAAGTATGCATACTGAGATCTTTAAGTCTGTCCTCATATGATTTATGACAAAGACCACTGACCATTTTAGTAGTTTCCCTCTAGACCAACTCCATCCTCTTTATATCTTTTTGAAGATACGTTTCCCCAGAATTGTACACAATAGTCTAAATGAGGTCTCAACGGAGCCTTATACAGGGACATCATCACCTCCTTTTTCCTACTAGCCATTCCTCTCCCTATGCACATAAGCATCCTTCATGCTTATGCCATTGTCTTTTCTACCTGTTTGGCCACCTTAAGATCATCACATACGATCAAACCCCAAGACCTGCTCCTCTTTCATGCACAAAAGTTCTTCACCCTCTAAACTGTACCATTCTCTTGGGTTTCTGCAGCCCAAATGCATGACCCTGCATTTTGTAGCATTAAATCTAAGCTGCCAAATTCCAGACCATTCAGTTAGCTTCGCTAAGTCCTTCCTCATGTTATCCACACCATAAGGGTTGTCTACCCTACTGCAGATTTTGGTATCATCCGAAAAAAGGCAAACCTTACCAGACAGCCCTTCAGCAACATCGCTTACAAAAATGTTAAAAAGAACTGGCCCAAGAACTGAACCTTGTGGCACACCACTGGAAGCATCCTTTTCTTCAGAATGAGCTCCATTTACCACTACCCTCTGTCACCTTCCACCCAACCAGTTCTTAACCCAGTCAGTCACTTTAGGGCCCATACCAAGGGCATCAGTTTACTTATTAGTCATTTATATGGAACCATGTCAAAGGCTTTGCTAAAATCTAAATACGCCTCATCTAACGCTTTCCCTCGATCCAACTCTCTGGTCACCCAGTCAAATAAACGAATCAGGATTATCTGACAACACCTGCATCTAGTGAAACCATGTTGCCTTGGGTCCTGTAGTTCATTGGATTTCATAAACTTTACTATTCTCTGGTTTAAAAGCATTTCCATCGATTTACTTACCACAGAAGTCAGACTTACCGGCCCGTAGTACCCAACCACTTTCTTACTTCTGTGTTTGTGGAGAGGGACAATATCTGCTCTTCTCCAGTTCTCCGGGACCACTCCCAACTCTAGAGAAGCATTAGGCAGACTGGTTGGACCATGCAGATCTTTATCTCCCATCATCTACTATGTTACTATGACAAAGAAATGCTAAGAAGTAGTAGGATTGTGAGTCAGTCAGTGGAGCCACTACAACTTTCCTAAGTTCCTTCAGTACCCTTGGGTGTATGCCATCCAGCCCCATTGTTTAGCCAGTTTCTCATGAACACAGTCCTCTGAAAATCATTCAGGAACTACCACCCTTCCATTCCTATTTGTGGTCGACTTCTGTGGTCCTGCTCCCAGCCCTTCAGCTGTGAGCACAGAACAGAAATATTTGGTAAGCAATTCTGCCTTATCGTAACATTGGCATTCACACCTCACCACCGGTCAAACATGCACATTCCTTCTTTATCCTTTCTCTCACACCTCTTCTATCCCATTTACTCCTTGTTCATTTGTCCTATCACATACCTCCTTTGTTGATTCTGATACTACAGATTGTATTCTCTTGTTACTATGTAAGCCGCATTGAGCCTGCGATGAGCAGGAAAGCGTGGGGTACAAATGTAATAAATAAATAAATAAAATAGCCACTCCAGACAGTTATCCAACGGCAAGTATTTGGCTACAGCTTTATTCACCTTGAAGCAAGTAAACTCATTAATTTAACAAACATCAGTGAAAATCCTAAACACAATATCAACATCCCCAGTGTAGCTTGCTAATCCCTCTTGAGAGCTGTTCGGTGTCAAAACTTAATGTCATGCTATTTGGAGCACTCAATATGCATGACTCATGATGACATCAAGCTGCACATGCACTCATCCAAGAGTGTATCTGGTGTGCCATCTAAGAGTGCATTCCAGTCACCATTCTCCATAACTCCAGCTGCAACTGGTGGCAATAATTCACAAATCCCGGCCAAAAGGCCAACACTCTTTACCCAATCTGTGACCACCCTCACCCCCCAAAACCTACCCCAACCAATTCCCTCACCCCCAACCCCCATATCCCAAAAATACCCCTACAAAACACCGGGTTGAGGGGGAGGGAACTTTTTTTCTGCAGCTAACCACCGTTTCTCTTCCTCCCACCACTCAACACCCTAAATCCTGTCAAGACTTCCACTTTCCTTCCCTCAAGCCCACCTGTCTTTTCACCAGACCAGTCCTTCCTCTCCCCTCCCTTCCAATCACCCATTTTTCTCCCTGTTGCTCACCTATTCTCCATATCCTGCCAAACTTACTTCCTTCTGCTACTTCAACCATCCTTTGTTTTCTACCCTCCCCCCCTCCGTTCCGTCTCCTAACCCACAAAGACCTCTCTTTTCCTGACTGATGGCTGCCTCTGCCAATGTTATCAACTTTACAGCTTAATCTGTGGGGTTCCCTTAACAGCTTCTACATATTCCTCCCCTTTTGCACTTCCACCTATCACTAACATATCATAATTTCTTCTCCCTCCTCCCCCTCCCCCCATTTTACTGTATTGGCTATTTTTTTTTTCTTCCATTTGCATCTTTGCTTTCCTGACTACTCTACCAGCTTCTCTTAACTTTTCCAGATAATGTCTCCTGACTTCTTCTTTCTGCGATCTCTTGTAGATTATAATTTTTATTTTATTTTATTTGTTGTTTATATCCCACATTTTACAAACCAGGTTTGGTTCAACGTGGTTTACAGTAAACAGATTAATGGTTCATTACATAACGATTTTGATTTCAGTCAGCAAGGTAACAATTACATTGCAGATCAGATATAAATAGTCTAACATATAGATTTTTACAATGTTTTAAGTATTTCTACTGTTTTAAGTTCCTTACCATCTGAATCAGGGTGTGGGAGCAGCTCCGTTCAGTGTTTTCCATCACTTCATTGGACATGGGAGTAAGCCCTGTCCAGTAGCCTGACGTCAGATGCTGCAGGTATTTTACCGTGGCATGCCGCCACTTGGCGTCCTGCTTAAGATGTGTGCTGAAGGCACACATCTTTGTGTGGCGCCTGGCGTGGTGCCTGTATCTGACTATTGCTATTGTTTTGAATTTTTTACTTGTTAGTGTAATTTATTTTAGGTTGTTTACTGTCACCATGAATTGGGTGTATTATTTTTTACTAGTTTTGGTGAGATTGGGAGGATTAGTGGGGTCTACAGTTGATTATTTTATCGATTCCCATATTAAATTTTTCCAACCATAAGTTGAGACCTAGGAAATCTGATTCAGTTACAGGGCCTTGGTTGATTGACTGTTTAGAATGCTGTCCTCTTCTATTGTGCTGATTATTGGCAATAGGCCAGATAAGGATAGGCATAAAAGAAATTATAGATATTTATCTAATGTTATCTCTAATTCAGTCAATTCAGAAGATTTTTATAGGGATTTCTTGGTGCCTGTTCCTTGTATGTACGTTAATACTCAGTAAGTTAGAAATAAGCTATTATTACTTAATGACGTAATTGTTTCTGGTGACTATGGTTTTGTCTTTCTGGTTGAGACATGGATGTCTAAGCATAATAGTCCTGAATTATCCCACTTATGTCCACCTGGTTTTAGCGTCATTCACTCTCCTAGGGTGGAGAGAAGGGATGGAGGCTTAGCCATAATATATAGAACTTTTTTCCAATTAATTTTGATTGATGCTATGGTCACTCCAAGTTTAGGGTATATGCTTTGTAGATCTCAAGATGACTCATACACTCATTCTAACAGCATAGGGACTCTATTTACTTTTTACAGATCACCTGAATCTTGGGCTAAGGCTTAGGATAAGTTATATAACATTTTATCACTTTTTCACAGTTTTCAAAGCTTATTGGCGTTGGAAACCTGAATCTCCCACTAGAGTCGGATCAAGATTCTAGGGTTATATGTTTTAAATCTTTTTTACAGACTTCTGATATATCATTTAATGATTTAACTGCTACACATGAGAAGGGTCACACTTTTGATCTTGCTACTTTTTATCCTAATACTTTGTTGTCTGATGTTCTTTGGACCACTGTTCCATGGTCTGATCATTTTTAGCTCATTTTCAGTTGCATATTTGTTTGACTGCTAATCAAGTTAAACAGGCTAAACCTATTATCAAGACAAGGGGTAAGACTAATGTTGATGGCTTTTGGAATTTAGTTTCTGATAAGCTTGATTTTTAGCAAAAAGATCCAAGTATTATGAAATCAGAATGGGATTCCATTATTAAAGATTCCTTAGATATTATTGCTCCTGGGAAAATTTGTAGGGCTGTTTCAACCAAATCTAATCCTTGGTATACTGATTTGTTAAAAAAAAATTTAAGAAAATATGTAGATGTCTTGAAAGGATCTGGAGGAAGAATTTTGACCCTTCTGCAAAATCTATTTGGAAGGAGGCTTTAAGATCTTATAAATTCCACTGTGCTGAGGCAAAAAAGGCTTATTATGCCTCTGTTATTGGTACTGATTCAGTTGATTCAAAAAAGTTATTTGCATTGGTGAATAGTGTCTTCTTTCTCCTCCAAACCCAGATGAGCTGATGCTTAAAGCACAACCTAGTGCTCAAGAATTGGCTGTTTTTTTTGTTTGTTTGAAAGTTTTAAAAATTTGAGATGATCTTATTGAGAATCAAATTATATTATCCGATTCACGTTCTTTGGGTTCTGTTTCTGTTTCCAAAACTGTTATAACTGTAGACCAACTATTGGACTCTTTTGATCTCATTAATTCAAAATATCTTAAATCACTACTGCCAACATTATCTTCTTGTCATTGTATTTTGGATACTAGCCCATCTAATTTGTTTACTAATCCACCTAGTATTGTAATATTGTGGCTAGTGTCTTTTTTAAATTCCTTATTGGCATCTGAAAAACTTCCGGTTGAAGATGGGATTCATAGCTCTTACTCCCATACCAAAAGCTCTGAATTTAGATCTATCACTTACTTCTAGTTTTAGACCAATAACAGAAATTCCATTGCTAACTAAGCTGCAGTAAAAAGTAGCCTGCAGTAGTGTGGATGAGTGAAATTGGCACACGCTGGGCCATTTTTTACTGCAGCTGCGAAAAAAGGCTTTTTTTAATGGGGCAGTAAATAGCTGTGTGGTAAAATTAAAGGTAGCATATAGCTACTTACTGCCTGAGCCCTTACCACCACCCATTGACCTAGCGGTAAGGGTACATGCACTACTCACGCAGTAATCATGCAGCATGTGCCAGTGTGGCTGCGCTGCCGATTACCACCAGGAATGCCCCCGCGGTAGGAAATAGAAAATTATTTTCTACCACAGGAAACAGCACATACCAACTTTGGAATTACCACTGGGCGCCCTTGTTATCCTGGCGGTAGTGCCGATTTGGTGCACACTACCCGTGTGTTAGCCCTACCGCTGGAGCTCGCTGCTTCAGGAAGATCTACTTTTTTCTATTTTTCTTTGACAAAAAGAACAACAAATGATTTTCCAGTTTAAAACAGTAGAGCCGCAAGGCTTAAACAAAAACGTTGAGTGGAGAGTGTTTTTCTAAAAAACTGGATGGCGCTCAGCGAGCTCCAGTGAAACAAGGCGCTCTGATAGAAGATTGAAGCAGGAATTGGATGAGAAAATAATGAGTCGCTGTACAGCGGTTGGTGGAATCAGAAAATAATATCGCTGATGGATGTTGAATGATAAAGCAGGAGCAGGACAGAGTGGATGGAAACCGTGCCGCAGTATAGTGAAGACAGAACAAGAGAAGAGTCATTTGTTTCTTCACACTCAGGGGGTGTGGGGTCTAGGACTCCCATTTCTGCTCATTTTGCTGTATAGCCTCTTATAGGTAATAGATTACAGTATTTTCCTTCTTCATTTTTTTAGCACTTTTTCTTGCAGTCACTGTAGGTAGTCATTTGGAGAGGTGTTTTTGAAAAAAAACAACGTTTTTTCTCCCTATTTGAGTGTTTTTTACATTAGTTTGACTTTTTACTCTCTATATTAACACAAGGACCAGTGATAGTAAATTGCTCCTATTACAGTTGAGAAGCACCCAGTTGGGAACATGAATTCTGTCCTGAATTATCTCACTAGGAGGCTTTGAGGTCCATTTTGATTTAATACATATATATATATCAGGACTATAAGAAAAACTGCTCATTTTCAAATTGGCTTTTGTATTAGTAGTTTGATATTTTCCAGTTTGATTCCCTTTTGGTATTTTTTGAGCTACCAACAATCAGGCCATGCCAGTTTTTCTTTCACGAGCTTCTTGTCTGACTAAAAGAGCATACCAGATTATATAGGCATAAAAAAAAGCTTACATCAAAGGGTCAGCTAACATTCAGCTCTATTCAAGGAAATCAATAGGTCAGTAAAATAACAAAAGACAAGAGACTTTGACCATTATCTAAACAGATGGTTTTCAAGGCGGAAAAACATATCTTAGATAATGGTTTCTCAACCATTGATAAGAGAAAGAGAACAGTTACTGATGTCTTCTTATCTAACTAAATCATTCTTTATGAAGCATGTGAACTGGAAAAAAAACAATTGTGAATAGTAGGGCTCATTTAAAGATAAGCACCTTGCCTTGAGAAGTTTACTGTTCTTCATAGGACCTCTTAAATACAAATGCACAGTTCAGTTCACATTGATTTGGCCTTCTCCTAAGGTCAATGGAAAAGCTGAGAGCTGCAAGTTTGACTCATGAAACCTAGAGGCAAGTTCTACCATTTTCAGACTAAAGATATTAACCCTAAGTTTTCCTCAATACACTGGTGTAATGCGCATAATTTGGTACCCAGTCTCTATAAAAGTTCAACAGTCCCAGTACAGCACTAAGTTGCCTAACAGAGGAAGGGAGGGCTGATTTTCTTAATTTCCACTATCCTGTCTTGGTTTAGCCCTTTGGAGTTACTAGAATAAATGTGGCCCAAAAATGTAACCTGGGTCCGACAATATTGCAATTTGTCCCAGTTCACCTTATAACTCTTATAGTACCTGTACTTCATTGGGCATTATCTAGAGCAGCTATCAAAATATCATCCACATACACTGAAACTTGTACTTCAGGGGCCAAAGATCCCAATATAGACTTAAGGTTTAGGTTTAGTACTTTCCTGAACATGGAAGGGCTCTCACAGTACCTCTGAGGTAACCTGCTGCAAGCATATTGTTGCCCCTCATACGTGAATGCAAAGTATGACCTAGATTGTTCTACAAACACAATGCAATAATAGACATTAGATAAGTCCAGTACTGAAAAGCACCTATGGTCTCTACCTTCTCTTTGCAAGCTCAGTTGGGTGGGGTTAGGAACAACAGTGAATTCTTGAGTGAAGGAGTAGCCTAGTGGTTAGTGCAGCAAACTTTGATCCTGGGGAACTGGGTTTGATTCCCACTACAGCTCCTTGTGACTCTGGGCAAGTCACTTAACCCTCCATTGCCCCAGGTACAAATAAGTACCTGTATATACTATGTAAACCACTTTGAATGTAGTTGCAAAAACCACAGAAAGGTGGTATATCAAGTCCCATTTCCTTTTCCCTATTCAAATATTTAAGATCCTAGACTAGTCTCCACTTCCCACTGGATTTCCATACTGGGCATATTGGGGTATTAAACGGACTAGAGATCCAATACTATATGCTATCTCTGACTAAGGTTGCAATTTCATCTCTTATACCCTCCTATAATGTTCTAGAAATTATTTTTCATGGGGGCCATCACACCCCTGTTTCAATGTTATGTTCTGTTCCTCAACAAAAAGAGCTCTGCCAAAAGGGTTCTCAGGATGTGCCCAGATACCTTTAAATTTCCTTTTCAATTCTAACAAATTCTCCCTTTCCTGCAATCAGTTTACATGTTGCCCACAGGTTGCCTTCACTACTTCAATAGTCCCTTCTAATTTCAATGAATCTGCAGGTATCCAAACTATTGCAGGGTGAAGACTGTACGTCTTCTACCAAACCCTGCCATTGGAAATCTGAATTCTTCTGTGACTTGACTGCAACCTCATACTGCAATTTCAGTCTTCCTGTAGGTGTATCCCACAGTTCTAGGGCATAAGCGTTTCCCACATAGCGAAAATATTTACCTGTAGCAGGTATTCTCCGAGGACAGCAGGCTGATTGTTCTCACATGTGGGTCGACGTGCGCGTCGGCCCAGGAATTGGCATTTTGCAAGCAAAATATAAAAAACGTTTTGCCAGAGTCTTCTGGCATGTGTGCAGCGCGCACCGCTCATGTGCAGACCAATTTCCCACCCGTCACATGAGCGCATTCCTTCAGTTAAATCAAAAAGCATAAAAAGAAGCAAATAACAACTCCAAAGGGGAGGTGGGCGGGTTTGTGAGAATATTCAGCCTGCTGTCCTTGGAGAATACCTGCTACAGGTAAGTATCTTTGCTTTCTCCGAGGACAAGCAGGCTGCTTGTTCTCACATGTAGGGTATCCCTAGCACTCCGGCTCACTCAAAACAACGAACATTGGTCAATTGGGCCTCGCAATGGCGAGGACATAACATAGATTGACCTGAAACCATAAACAACTAACTGAGAGTGCAGCCTGGAACAGAACAAAAATGGGTCTAGGGGGGTGGAGTTGGATTCTAAACTACGAACATATTCTGCAGCACTGACTGCCCAAACCTACTGTCGCGTCGGGTATCCTGCTGAAGGCAGTAGTGAGATGTGAATGTGTGGACTGATGACCATGTTGCAGCCTTGCAAATCTTTTCAATGGAGGCTGACTTTAATTGAGCCACACATTATGAGCCATGACATGGCCTTCTAGAGTCAGCCCAGCTTGGGCATAAGTGAAGGAAATGCAATCTGCTAGCCAATTTGAGATTGTGCGTTTTCCGATGGCGACTCTCCTCCTGTTGGGATCGAAACAAACAACTGGGCGGACTGTCTGAAGGGCTTTGTCCACTCCACATAAAAGGCCAATGCTCTCTTGCAGTCCAAGGTATGCAAACTTCTTTCACCAGGGTGGGTATGAGGATGGGGAAAGAATGTTGGCAAGACAATTGACTGATTCAAATGGAACTCCAACACCACCTTTGGCAGGAACTTAGGGTGCGTGCAGAGGACTACTCTGTAGTGATGAAATTTGATATAAGGTGCATGTACTACCAAGGCCTGAAGCTCACTGACCCTATGAGTGAAGTAACAGCCACCAAGAAAATGACCTTCCAGGTCAAGTACTTCAGATGGCAGGTATTCAGTGGCTCAAAAGGAGCTTTCATCAGCTGAGTGAGAATGGCGTTGAGATCCCATGACACTGGTGGAGGTTTTAAAGGGGGCTTTGACAAAAGCAAACCTCTCATGAAGCGAACAACTAAAGGCTGTCTAGAGATAGGCATACCCTCTACATGGCGATGAAAAGCACTAATCGCACTAAGATGAACTCTTACGGAGTTGGTCTTGAGACCAGACCCTGACAAGTGTAAAAGGTATTCAAGCAGGGTCTGTGTAGGACAAGAGTGAGGATCTAGGGCCTTGCTGTCATACCAGATGGCAAACTTCCTCCATTTGAAAAAGTAACACCTCTTCGTGGAATCTTTTCTGGAAGCAAGCAAGACTCGGGAGACACCCTCTGAAAGACCCAAGGAGGCGAATTCTAAGCTCTCAACATCCAGGCCATGAGAGCCAGAGACTGGAGGTTGGAATGTAGAAGCGACCCCTCGTTCTGAGTGATGAAGGTTGGAAAACACTCCAATCTCCACGGTTCTTCAGAGGACAACTCCAGAAGAAGAGGGAACTAAATCTGACGCAGACAGAAGGATGCAATCAGGATCATTGTTCCGCGATCTTGCTTGAGTTTCAGTAAAGTCTTCCCTACTAGAGGTATGGGAGGATACGCATACAGAAGGCCTGTCCCCCAATGTAGGAGAAAGGCATCTGACACTAGTCTGTCGTGGGCATGAAGCCTAGAACAGAACTGATTGATCTGAGTGGCAAAAAGATCCACCGAGGGGGTGCCCCATGCTCGGAAGATCCTGCAGACTACGCCCATGTTCAGTGACCACTCATAAGGTTGCATTATCCTGATCAACCTGTCGACCAGACTGTTGTTTACGCCTGCCAGATAAGTGGCTTGGAGAAACATGCCGTAACGGCAAGCCCAAAGTCACATCTGGACGGCTTCCTGACACAGAGGACGAGATCCGGTGCCCCTCTGCTTATTGGTGTAAAACATGGCAGCCTGATTGTCTTTCTGAATTAAGACTACTCGGTTGGACAGCTGATCTCTGAAAGCCTTTAGAGCATTCCAGATCGCTCTTAATTCCAGGAGGTTGATCTGCAGACCTCTTTCCTGAAAGGACCAGGCTCCCTGAGTGTGAAGCCCATCTACATGAGCTCCCCACCCCAGGAGAGATGCATCCGTCGTCAGCACTTTTCATGACTCAGGAACTTGGAATGGTCGCCCCATGGTCAAATTGGATTGAATTGTCCACCACTGAAGAGAGATCTGAAAACCGGTGGATTACAACCTCTAGATCCCCCGCAGCTTGGAACCACTGGGAAGTTAGAGCTGATCTCATATGTAGACGTGCCATGGGCGTTACATGAACTGTGGAGGCCATGTGCCCCAGAAGTCTCAACATCTGTCGAGCCATGACCTGCTGAGACGCTCAAACCACGGACACCAGGGACAGAAGGTTGTCCGCTCTTGCCTTGGGGAGATAAGCTCGAGCGGTCTGAGTGTTCAGCAGAGCTCCAGTGAATTCCAATTTTTCTACTGGGGTGAGATGGAACTTGGGATAATTTATGACAAACCCCAGTAGCTCCAGAACCTGAATAGTTATTTGCATGGACACCAGAGCACCTTCCCTCGAGCCTGCTTGTCCTCGAAGAACTACCGTATCAAAATCTCCATCTATAGGCCTCAGCAGTGGCGTTCCTAGGGCGGCTGACACCCGGGACGGATCGCCGATGCGCCCCCCCCCCCCCCCGGGTGCAACGCCTCCCCCCCCCCTGGTGAAACGACACCTCCCCAGGGCGAAATGAACCCCCCCGGGTGCATTTTTACCTGCTGGGGGGGTGCCGCGCGCCTGTCTGCTTCGCTTGTTCCATGCTCCCTCTGCCCCGGAACAGGAAGTAACCTGTTCCGGGGCAGAGGGAGCATGGAACGAGCGGCGCCGACAGGTCCGTGGCACCCCCCCAGCGGCATGCACCCGGGGCGGACCGCACCCACCGCTCCCCCCCCCCTAGGAACGCCACTAGGCCTCAATATACACTGTCTACATCAGCCACTACTATTGGTTCTTTTGTCCCTATCTGTACCTCCAGCAACATCTGATCTAGTCATTGAGAACGATTAGGTCCTGAAGTTTCTCAGCCCCAGTTGGGGCCTTTCTGCTGCTACTGAGGGCCTGCTTGCTGGGGAACTCGACTGTTGCAGGATCCTACTACCATGTCTACATTCCCTCCTAATATATCCTAATCTTCCACAGCTCCAACACTGCATTGGTTTTCTGGCTCCTGATTGCTGCCTATCATAGTTGAGGGTGGTCTGTCTTCAGATTTAAACCATATGCTAGCCCTTTGTGTTTGTATCTGTTCAATCTGTGAGGATATGAACTTATTCTAGGTCTCTATGTTTATTCTGTTTCTTTTCCCTGTCCTCTGCTTTCTGTTTCAGGAAATGATTGTTGTACAATACTACCTCTGACCACGGTTTGGCTTCTGTGCCTACAACATCCTCCAATTTAGCTTGCACCTCTTTAGGCAATCCCCATTTCATCACATGCCACCTCCTGTGCCATCCTATCTCATTCCCATTTCTGCAGACCATAAATCTTGTAATTCTTTGATATACTGGTGTAGGTCCTCACCCTCCTTAAGTTGTCTGCTAGTGATATTCTGAAAGTCTCAAATGTCTGGATACATTTGTCTCAATGATGTCCATACTCGCTGTCTGTGTGGGCCAAAAAAAGCACCGTCATTCTCTGTAGAGGTGATCACTGAATCTAATCTGGCATTGTTAAGGACATCTTGAGTTCTATGTCCTATGATCTTGGAAAGTAGGGCTTTTGTATCTCCTATGGCTAGGGTGTGCCCTGCCATTAAACGCTCCACTTTTCCTATCCATGCTGAAGCTCCCTTCTCAATTTGAGGTAAAACTTTGACAAGGTTTTCTAAATCTGTAAAACTCCAACTAACATACCTTTGTCTAACTGCCCCATCTCCACCATCAGTAAACAGGACAGGGCATGTTAGTCCCTTCCTTTCATATTTCTCCCATACTTTCAATCCTTCTCTCATATAGTTGTAATTCCATTTTGGGTCACCCCAGGCTCCCCTAATGCATACTCAGGCAGTTTTCATGTGCTGTGGCTCCAAACTTGGTTCCCTAGGCCAGGCCAGCATTTGGGGTTGTGCTTCTGTCTACCCTGCTAGATTGCCTGACCAGTGATTTATATAAAACCAGTTATGTCCCTCTCCTTGAGCTACTACTTCTCGTGGAGTTAGTTCCCTTTTGGTACAATTTGTTGAGGACTCATTGTTTCAGTATCCCTTAGGGTTACAGACACTGCCTCCACGTCCACACTGGGATGCTCACTATTCAACATACTGTCTTTCAGGGTCCTTTTTTTTCCAGTTGGGGGCTAGTGAGAGGGAGATTTACTCTGCATACAGGGGTTGGGAATCCTAGCACTGTTCTGTAATGGAAATCAAGATCATTCTATATGTATATATATGTTTCTTTATAGAATTGCTTACTGTAGAATAATAGAATTGTATCAAACCTTATTGCAGAATGTAATCTCTGAGAAGAAAGATCAAATAGATGCCATGCTTATAATTAACTAGCTTGTAGGCCAGAATCATCTCAGAAGCATGGAATGTTTTAATTAACTGAGAAAATGAAGGAGGTATCTAAAAAGTAGCTGGAAAGGCAAGGAAAAGAATCATCATATTTTCATTCTTCTCTATGTTATTTTATTTTTTTTTTTATATTTAATATATTTTATTCATTTTTCATTTATGCAAAAAACATAAATACATCTTTAGAAAAAAGAAAACATTTTCAGGAAAATAGAACATAATTATAAAAGAAAAAATTCCTCTAAATTTTTTAGTCCACAAATAGTGATCCAAGATCAAGGAAATATCAAATCAAATATAATAAAGTAAATTAATAAGTATCAAGTAGACAGAGCCAAAGGGAGCGCAGCTGGGTTTCGCGCCGGCAATCAGGGACTACTGCAGTATTTCTTTAGAGGAAATAAAATCTGTTAACTTCTCAGGATCAAAGAAAATATAGTTAACAGAATTCAAAGAAATATAACATTTACAGGGGAACCTTAACATAAAGGTCCCACCGATATGTAAAACTCTTTCTTTTAACAACAAAAATTTCTTTCTTTTTCTTTGAGTTTCTTGGGCAAAGTCGGGAAACACTTGTATTTTTGCTCCCAGGAAGGGTGAATTAGCGTGACGAAAGTAAAGCCTAAAAATATTATTTCGATCCAACTGCAGAGCAAAAGTAACCAAAAGCGTTGTTCTCTCAGTTATTAATTCCAAGGAGGACTCTAAAAGTTCTGTTAAATTCAAATCAGGTTGGGGGTTAACAGGCAATTTTGTCTCTCCAGCCCCAGAGATGTACAATAGTCTTGTAATAGGTGGGTATCCCTCAGAGGGAATACCCAACACTTCATTAAGATATTTTTTAAACATATCTAGAGCTGACATGAGAGGAGTTTTAGGAAAATTAAGGAAACGTAAATTGTTTCCCCTAATCTGATTTTCCAAGTATTCTGTTTTTCGCTTTTGGAAGTTACTATCTTTCATCAATACTTGCATAGAAGAGTTAACCATTTTGAGATCATTATCAAATAGTTCCATCTTTGTGGATTGTTCTGCAATTTTTCCTTCTAAATCATGTTGTAGTTGCTTTAACTCCGTTACTTCACCTCTAAAAATACCTGTTATTTGCAGCAAGTTGGTGTTCAGTCCCTGTATTGCCTCCCATAAGGAATCCATTGTAACAGTCGTTGGTTTACTCAAAACTCCAAGAGTCGTAGAAGGTGCAACAGAATTTCTTTCAGACATTCCTGTCTGAGATGACAAACTCACTGGCGTTGACGCGGCTGCAGGGCCCCCACTCGCAGTTGCGGATGTCCGACTTCCGGCCTCGGCTTGCTGCGCTCTCTGCCCCGCGGTTTCACTTCCCGGTCTTGGAGGAACTGTTATCGAAGGAGGGCTCAAAGACGCTCCCTCGGCGCTTAGGTCAATTTGTTCTCCCGGACCTCCCAAAGCATTCACTCCGGTTCCCAGCGTTCGGAGCCCTGATTCTTCAAGTGTCAATTGCCGCGTGAGAAGTGAGTCAACCCTGCCTGTGGAGGAAGGCACTCCGAGTTTTCCTTTCCGTTTCCCCATTCCGGGGCCGCGGTTCTCAATTGGCTATTTTACTAGGAGAATTCTGGAGCTCTTTCTCGCACGTCTACTCAGGCAGCCATCTTGGATCTCTCAATGACCAGTTTGTTCTCTATGTTATTTTTTAACCAGAAATTTAGCACCTGGTGATTGTAAAGATAACAGTATTCTTGGGTATTTAAAGGGTATACTGAATCAGGATAGTCAGACTGCTAACTAAGCTTTCTTTATGTTGGTGATCTCCCTACATGTAGAACTGATTTTCAAATAAAGATCTTTATGTGATTAAACCAAGAGTTCTGCGAGCTTCTTTTGTAAGAGGAAAATTTCCATAACAGTTCCACACTCCTGCCAGAGGTGGGGGTCTGTGGACTAAGATGAGTTGAGGTTTGGGGGATAAGGTACAGAGGCTGGCCTAAGGGCCTTTTCCCACTTTCCCCTTGAAGACTAAGGTTGCTATTCCTTCCCCTACCCAGCTCTACCAAGCACATGTCTAATCCTGTCTGTAGATCTTCACGTTCTATGGGGTGTTGTCTTTTAACATTTCTCTTTATATATCCAACCTTGTCCTCTTCCATGTGATATCAAGTGCTCCACATTTGACCTTTTTCCCACCCCAACTTCTCCAGTTGTTCATCAGTGGGTCCATCATCATCTACTTCTACTTTCTCACTATGTAGAAGTGGGGGATATATAATCCTGATCCTGCCCCTGCTCCCTTGTCCTGTTTCTATGAGGGTAGGGCACTAGGAGTGGTAACTTGTGTGACTTGGGGGTTGGTGGATCCTGGGGCTGCAGGAGGACAAGTCTGCAAAGTGCATTCTGTGTAAGCAGGTGGGGTTTTACTTACTGTCTGATCTACATACCACAGTCTCTGCTTCTAGATGCCACAGCTTCAACATATCTAAATGTTTCTTCCTCTTTTTCTCCTTCTTTTTTGTGACTTCAATCCATATCTTTAGAGCTTCTAAATCTGTCTGGGCTAATGAACCAAAAGAGGGACACTGGTTGCTAAAGTTTTTTGTACTCTTGCTCCATTTCTTACAATACTCATATAGGGAGTCCTTGGTAGCTGGGACAGAATCAACAAACTGTGACAGGGGAGTTCCTTTTTTTTTTTTAAATCATTTATTTATAAATTTTCATTTTACAAGGGCCACTTGCAAACAGTAATACAAAGAAGACTATACAATAATACAATATTAGAAGAAAACAATCTCAGCTAGATAAATGGATTATATACAATCTTTCTCTTTCTTAGACCACAAAATAAATAAGAAGAGTGAAACAAGACAAGGAGATCAATTAAACAACAGTAAACAAAGAAAACGTGGTATTAACCTGATTATCCCCAGTTATTATTTATCTAAATCATTATTCGACATTGATCATCTGGTTGGCTTCTTCAAACCCAAGATGGTGTATAGTCAATTAATTTCGTTGGAAACATACTTATTGTCCAATATTAGTGGAAATAATATACCTGTTTTAATTTTTTTTTTTCTCTTTTAAAACCAGAAGTTATTTAACAATACAAACACTTGAATCCCTAAACCAATTCCCACTGATTAAGGTAATCCCAGTTTCATAGGCTTCACTCCTTTTGAATAAATGTACAAGAGGAATCATTTCAGAGGAAAAAAAACTTTAGGAGTCATACCCGGAACTCTGGGAAAACAACAATCTCAATATTAATCATCTGTAATAATATTCATTTTGTTCAAATTTTTCTGGTCGATTAATATTTTCAAAATCTTAACTGTTTCCTATTCCTGTAGAACTTCATTTGCTGTATCAATTTTTCATTCTCCAAGGATTCGATTAGATTATCCATGTAGCTCACTAATAACAGGGGAGTTCCTATAAGTATTTCAACCTTCTTAGGCATTTTCTTAAAGAGGATAGGAAGAACAAAGTAGTAGCAACCGGGGGTGTTAGACACAGAAGTCCAGCATAAAGACCATGCCCAGAATACTACTATTAAAATATTTGCCATTCTTATGAGAAAACGGACATAGATACAAAGTACAATGCAAGTGAAAAAGTCAGGAAAGCCCTACACTACACTGAACTCTATAAGCAAAAAAAAAAAAAAACAGCAAAAAATTGTAACTTACTTCTCCATGGTCTTCTGACAGACTACCAGATGCAGAAAGGTCCCAGTAAAGAATTGTTCTGTATCTCCACCTCAGTAAAAATTACTGATTTGGAAATACAGAGGCATTCCCAAAGCAAATCACATGCAAATGAGTTGGTCACTGCTTTTGTGATCAGCTCATATGCATGCAATGGGGGGGGGGGGGGGGGGGAGCCAGTTGGCCAGCTGAGCATGCGCAGGACAGCCAATTGCTAAGCTCACCCACTTAGAGCTCAGGCCCATCCAACAGTAGCACATGGTAATGAAAATGGTGCTCTCCACAATACTGGCACCTTCGCATGCTCAGTTTTCAGCACACGCCTGCTGCAGACTACCAAGGTAGAGACTGGAGAGAAGCATTTTCCCACCAGCTGAGATATTTTTTTGATGTGGGGGTGGGGGAGAGAACATTTGGTGCCCACCCACTTCTTTCCTAGGACCACCCAAAATCTGCTGTCTGGCTATGCCCCTGCTCTGAGCTGGTGTAGACTTTGAGCTGGTGTAGAGTTTCCAGTGGTAAGGGTGCCCTTGTTCACTGTGCTGTTATCTGAGCATCAGCGGGAACAGGAAATTACCTCATCTACATCCTTTTGAATATATTAGCATGCTATTTGCACTGTTCTTCGGCAAGCTCATTGTTTCCCATGCTCCGAACCTCTGAGCATTGTGCGCTAGTTAATGCAAGCGCTAGTCCAGTGCTAATGGCCACTAGTACCCGCATTTGCTTCTGAGCATTGGGGCCTGAATGCATGTGACTTGGCATTCTATAAGCAAAAAAAACAAAAATAGCAAAAAATTGTAACTTACCTCTCCATGGTCTTCTGACAAACTGCCAGATGCAGAAAGGTCCCAGTAAAGAATCGTTCTGTATCTCCACCTCAGTAAAAATTGCTGATCAGGACCAGCGGAACGTGGTAAGCAAGGTATGCATGGCAGGGGGGTGCCAACATTCGAAGGGCACCAGAAACTGCCATGCATACCCATTGTACTGCGCTGCACTGGCCACTGCTGCTGCACACTACAGCCCTCCCAAGACCTACCTTGAAGGCCAGAACCTACCCTGGTGGTGTAGTGGTCTCTGTGGCTGTGGGGCCAGAAAGAATCCCACTCTTTCCTGCCCGCTACCGCTACTCTGTCTCTTGTTTGATCTTCTGTGCTGTGGGCAGCACCACCAATGGCTGTGAGGCTTCCGGTGGCAGTCTCGGCAGCCATTTTTTCAACATGGCACGCACCACTCACGGCATCCCACTCTTTCCTGCCCCTGCAGCCGCAGAGGCCACTACACCACCAGGACGGACGGGCCCTTCAAGGTAGGACTGTGTAGTGTCTGGGGATTGTGGTACGCGGGAGGGGGATGGCGGCAACGACGGCAACTGTGGTGCGAGGGAGAGGCGGCAGGTTTTGGCACAGTATAAAACAAACCAATGGTCTGCATTAGGGGCTTATAGCCCATTTAGTTATGTTTAAGCAAATGAGAGATCTGCATGAAAATAAAATATTTTTATTATTTTGACTTATGAAAACCACTTGTCCCTGAAACTTGCTCAAAACAGAATAATCCATTTGTACAAAAAAGATAAGGTGAAGATGTGATTCCATGTGCCCCAATGAAAGGAGAGTTTAATTTTACTTCCAATCTTTATAACACCAGGCTTCCCAAGGCAGATTACAGCAACAGTTAACATGAACCCATCAATAAACAGGATATCCTCACTGAAATTTGGCCATACTGTATTGTATAGAATAGTGTAGAAAAAGGAGCACAAAATACAGCCTTTGTTAGTGCTGTTTCCACCAGCTACAATAATTTTTAAGCAGTTTTAGTGATATTCAATTTTATTTCATGATATTTATATTTACATATCTACAAACAAACTTGATCTTCACCTTTTAAGGCACTGGGCTGAAAAGGGGGGCAGGATGGGAGAAGGAGGGAGGGAGGAAAGAGAAAGGAGATGCTGGACTGGGGGGCAGGGTGCAAACTGATAGTTTGCAGTGGGACACCAGAGACCCGAGCACTACCACTTAGTAGTACAGGCCCTAATGCCTCAGTAACAATGTTGGATTCCATGCACAATATTTTCTAAATGACCACTAGATGGTAGTATCGGTCAATAAATAATTTTTAAGCTAGAAAGAGGGTTGTTTTCTTCTTTTTTTTTTTTTTTGTAAATTTCGGTTTGGTTTGATTTTTTGGATGAATCTATTGTCTTATGAAGTAATGTGCATGCCCGAGCTGATTTTTATTGGACTAACCAGGGAGTCCTTTTATTAAGGTGTACCAAAAAATGAGCTGCACTAGTGTAGGCGCATGTTTTGGGTGCACGCAGATCCATTTTCAGCACGCCTGTAAGAAAGGCCTTTTTAAAATTTTTGCTGAAAATGGACATGCAGCAAAATAAAAATTGGCACGCGTCCATTTTGGGTCTGAGACCTTACCACCAGCCATTGACTTAGCAGTAAGGTCTCACTTGGTAACCGTGCAGTAATCATCTACGCATGTAGAATGACGATTAAATAAAAATTATTTTCCAGCGCAAGTAGCGGACACACATAAAAAACAAAATTACCGCCCGGGCCTCACAGTAGCCGAGCAGTAACTCCAAATTGTTGTGCGTTGGGCACGCTTAGGCACCTACGCAGCTTAGTAAAAGGGCCCCCTGTGAAACCCAACTTTGTATAGGTCATCAAGATCTGGAAAGGAATATCCAAGTTGGATAAGCAGCATTAGCATCATATCTATGTTATTTAAATGGTCTTCCAGGTTGTCTATTAACGGTATCATTCATATTCTGTTGACATTTATCATGTTTCTGTTATATGATTGCTTTACAGTGTTGTTAAATGTGTATATTTCTGAAACTGTATCATGTTTGTACTTTTACTAGAATTCAATATGCCATCTCTAAGTTTACCTCATTGATTGTATTTTGTGTTTATATTTGGTCATTTTTATTATTATTATTGCAAGTTTTATGTTAAACTGTACCTACTGCACACTGCCTTGGGTGAATATCTTAATAAAGGCTGTTAATATCCCAATAAATTAATACAAATTTGGACTGTATTTTAGGTAATAAATAGAAATAAATCAAAACATAGAAAAGAAAATAAGATGATACCTTTTTATTGGACTAACAATGCATTTTTGATTAGCTTTCTAAGGTAACCCTTCTTCTTCAGATTGGAAATAATTACTTCCAATCTGAAGAAGAAGGGTTACCTTCGAAAGCTAATCAAAATATATATTAAGTTAGCCCAATAAAAAGGTATCATATTTTCTTTTCTGTTTTATTTCTATTTAAGTTAGTCCAATAAAAAAAGGTATCATATTTTCTTTTCTCTGTTTTGATTTATTTCTATTTCTTATCTTTAAAAGTGGACTAGCATGGCTACCCACAACACTTTACTCGACTATATTTTACAAATGGCTTGCTGAAGAAAGACTAAGGAGGCTAGGACTTTTCAGCTTGGAGAAGAGACAGCTGAGGGGAGACATGATAGAGGTATATAAAATAATGAGTGGAATGGAACAGGTGGATGTGAAGCATCCGTTCACACTTCCCAAAAATACTAGGACTAGGGTCATGCGATGAAACTACAGTGTAGTAAATTTAAAACAAATAGGAGAAAAAGTTTTTTCACCCAACGCGTAATTAAACTCTGGAATTTGTTGCTGGAAAACGTAGTGAAGGCGGTTTAGTTTCAACATTTTTTATTGATGACCTTTCAGAGAAACACATTTAACAAGCAAAATGTACAGTAAGTCAAGAGTGAAAAAGCTCTTAAAACCATCAATTTGCTACTTTCCTTCATCAATCTTTTAACATTCCCCCCCTCCCCCCCATAAATACTTTCCAAGATTTTCTGGTATAAGTGCTAACTACAGGAGCACCTATACAGTATATCAAAATTATATTACCCCAATCATGACATAGATCTAAGCTTGACAGAGTTTAAAAAGGAGTTGGATGGTTTCCTAAAGGACAAGTTCATAGACCGCTACTAAATGGACTTGGGAAAAATCCACAATTTCGGGAATAACTTGTATAAAATGTTTGTACGTTTGGGTAGCTTGCCAGGTGCCCTTGACCTGGATTGGCCACTGTCGGGGACAGGATGCTGGGCTCGATGGGCCTTTGGTCTTTTCCCAGTATGGCATTACTTATGTACTTATGTAATCCAGAGTATTTTGTAACATATGCATAAAGCAATGAAAAACAAGCCAATTTTGAAAAAAAAAACATTCAAAAAGAAAGCAGCCTCACTTAGTCCTACTTTTACAAAGCCATGCTTGTGACTGATGGTACAGTAGTGACACAGCCCGTTCACTTTGAATGGGTTGTGTCGGCATTGCCGCGCAACTTTGCGAAAGGGGAGGGGGCAGTGGCTACAGGGGCCTAAACCTGCCAAATTTTCTCTGGGCCCTGGTTTTGCTGGTTGGGGTCCCCAACCCCCACCAGCTGAAGCCTTTTCCAGTGCCAGTCTCCAGCACCGCTGTGTTGCCTGCCCTGCTCTTTCTTCCCCTCATGTCCTGCATGCTGCTTTTAGTGAAATTGGGGACCCCCGCCAGCCAAGGTATTTGCTGAGGTAGTGGTTGGGGAGCGGCAGGGTGGCGAAGTGGCAAGGGGGGTAGTGGTGGGGAGGCAGACCAAAATGTGCCCCGCTCCTCAAGCTCTGGCCCCCTCCCACTGCGGGGTCTGGCTACGCCTCTGGAGGGGGGTAAGAGCTTTTTACATGTAGGTAATTGTACTTACATATGTTAGTGGCAGATTTCCCTACCTACATTTGTAAGTGTTGCCACTTATGCTTTGGTGGCAGATATTCTAAAATTGCAAATACAAAACAGCCAGTTAAGGAGCCACATTCCAAAACTCACAATTTTTGTATTTTTTTTTAAATGTTATAAGAATTTAAAATTACAAATTCCATGAAATAAACTCTTGTTACAGAAAATGCAAAGTAAATATAACCAAACATACATAAGGAAATCTAAGAATATAAAGGAAAAATGTATGATTGTTCTATCATACCAAGTTAGAGGAAACAAGGTACAAATCAAGGAAAATCTTTAAACTCTTAAGAAAAAAGAAAGGAAGCTCTAACCAAGCGCATTTACTGCAAATTACAGAGTAGATTTAGAAGGTATTAGCAATAGAGATATTGGAGATCCCACAGACTAAGAATTAGAAAATGTATTTAAATGCTCAGGCTCAATAAAGATATACTTAAAAGAATTCAATTTTATAACACATTTACTCCAGGCACAATAGTTTAACCCAATCCTTCTTAACAAATGTAAGTAAATAGTAGATCTACGATACCAGGGAGTATGATTGTTCTGGGACCTTATGAATCTTTGACAAATAACATTTAAAGGTATACAAAAATGCTACAGAGAGAAGAGTTTTCCACCACAATATATTGTCCAAATCTTCAGTCTTATTATGAAGCAACATATTATCCTTAACCAACATAGATTGTTTTTCAAAAATTGTCTTAATGTCCCCTTCTATTGATTCTAAACATTTATCTAAAGAGGAAGACTTCTAGTTTAATAAATGTACTCATTCTGATGATTCATGAATTTGAGTAGGCAAAGTTTTAAATTTCTGGGTAAAAATCCCCCTCCAAACCCACTATTGCGTCCTGAAAATTATCCAATGTAATCCTAGCTGGTTTTGAAGGAAATGTAGACTTAATTCTGTTTGAAACTGAGAAGAAATTGTCTGTAGAGATAACGTACCATCAGCAGCCATCCTGACTGATCACTGCCATCAATCTGTACTACACTCAGTTGAGTATCGGAGTCCGGCAACTCCTTGAGACACTGGGGCTCTCAGTAACCTCGTCAGGTAGAGAGAGATCCTCTTGCAATTGGTCCCTTGATGCCACCATTGACGGCAAGCTCTTTTATTCTGAGCTCAAAATGACACTAACGTGCCCATAGAAATGTATGGGCGTGTTAACGTTTAACACGCCTTAAATTTACAGGTGCATTAAAAACGCTAACACACCTTAGTAAACATACCCCTAAATGTTATATGTTGGAATTTCTTAAAGTACCAGTACAATCTTTGCCACTAGTTTCTAGGGTCTTTTATTTGCCTTCCTAAAAAGAGAAATCTGGAGATAAGGGAATGGATAATCTTTCTCCACTTTCACAAGACAGTTTGGACTTGACTCTTGCTTTTGGAATCCTCCAAAGAAGAGTCTGCTATTCCTTCCAGTCTCTTAGTAACTATGACTTTGGATAATGATAGAGACTGGTTTTTAAGGTTTTATTTTAGACATGGAAATTTTGCTTTTTGTACTTTGAAGGTTAATGTTTACCTGATGTAGCAAAGGTTACACAAAAGTGTCATAAGCAATTCTTGTTAATGCATTCTAGGGACTTAGCTTTGGGTGCTTTATTTTTTTTTCCTTGTAAATGTGTGTTTAAATATCAAAATCAGTTTTTTGAACCTTCACAATTAACAATTTTTCTGAGTAACAAGATAATAACTGCCAGTCAGAGTAGCCCTGTCCAGGTTGAAGAGGCCCCGCCTAGTTAAATGCACTGTCTCACCTCGTATTAAGAATTAATATTAGCCTACACTAAGAATTATTTCCTTTGAAGTTACTCCTTTTCACTTTAATATTGTTTGTTTTCTTGTCCCTCTCATTATTATAGACTTGAGTAAATTGTTATATAGAAGATTCTTTCTTTGTCTTTATATTATTCCTGTAATATACTGTTTATGACAATTTGATTTCTAATTTCAAGGATTGTCTTGGAAATGAAATGAAAATTTGTTTAATAAATAAAAAGTTTTTTTAAGTCTTTTGATAATCCAGTGGGATAATAACAGCAGAGGCAGTACATTTTGGCAGAGCATCTCCCTTGTATCCTTCTTATCTATGTGAGAATATGTGTAGCAGATAGTATAGATTAGTATCACAGATGATAGTCACCAGCAATCATTGTTTTTGAGATGCCGATAGAGACACAAAGATTCTGAGGTTCCTGGGCAGTGCTTTAGGTTGCTCGATCCTGGTTTGAAGTGTGATGGTCCCCAGGAGGTGCTATGATTCAGCCTCTAGGGCTGTTCCAGGAACTAATATATATGACAGGTGGGCTTGGTCATCCTGCTGAATTGAGGCAAAGTTTCTCCTTTACTCATTTGATCCTAGAGTGGGTGCAGCAGGTTCCCTATTCCCACTGTCCCAGTCACGGCACAGAGCTTAAGCTGTTACTGTCACTTTAAATGCTACTAGACCTCTCTTTATAGATTGTTGTGCCTAGGCTAGACAGGTATCTTTATCTCCTGTACTTGCTTGGGCTTAGATGGCTAGGGTCTTGGGACTGGATGGATCTCCCCTTACATGCAGGCCATTCAGTAGGGGAGGCAAGGAGCCAAAGACAGAAATCTGAATTGAGTACAGTGTTTTATACCCCTGGGAAGTTCCCTCAAAAAGAAGTCTCCTCCCTTCATTATAATACTGAATATTGTGGACGATCCTACTCTCTAGCGATGTTATAGCTAAGCCTCTTCTGCCTGGTTAAATTGCTTTGAATATAAATCCTATAGTACAGTATTCTTCAATGCAAGGCACAGGGGCCAATGGCAGTCCCTGAAGACCTCTGGAGCGGCCCCCATTGAACAAATAAAAAGGATAAACAATACACTCGGGGGCTCATTTTCAAAGCACTAGACTTACAAAGTTCCATAGATTACTATGTAACTTTGTAAGTCTAAATGCTTTAAAAATACACCTCCACATCTACAGTTTGCACAAGTTGTTCATCATTTTCTCATACATATACATTCTGTTTCCAACTCCCCCCTCCCCCCCATAGTTCAAATCTATTTTATGAACAAATTAGCAGTAAAGGAAAAAAAACTTGAAAGATAAAACATGGAAAAGCATACAAAACAAGCCACAGAACCAGCTGACTATGATAATCTCCCATAATTAAATCTTGCACCCCCTCTCCAACCTGACACTTCTGGCATGTAAAGGAGGACACAACACCCACATGATAGGCTTACACTGGCAACAAATTCTCTCAGTACTTGATAGTGACACTCTCGCAAAGCGGCACTACAGGTTATGAGAGGAACCCTTCTTAACAATGATAAAAACTTCTGAACAGAGGGCTGGATCATTAATTCCTCTGCCCATTTCCGTGCTACTGCAGAATAATTGACTACCAGAAGGAACTCCTGAAGAGCCCTAGAAAGCTCAGCTAGTGTCATCTGATCAGAGTAATGAACCCTCAAAACATTCCTTCATCTTAGCCGTCCCAACCCCCTTGAATCCCATTCTGCATAAAGAGGAAACATGGAGGGGCATAATCGAACGCGGATGCCCATCTCCATGGGCGACTATCTCCGAGGACGGATACGCGAAGGGGCGGGACAGACCGTATTTTCTAAAAAGATGGGCGTCCATCTTTTGTTTTGATAATACGGTTGGTGCCAGGGAAATGCATCGGATTTGGGCAGATTTGAGCTGGGTGCTATCGGTTTTCAGCGATAATGGAAACTGAAGCCACCCAGCTCAAAAATGAACAACTCCAAAGCATTTGGTCGTGGGAGGGACCAGGATTCATAGTGCACTGGTCCCCCTCACATGCCAGGATACCAACCAGGCACCCTAGGGGGCACTTGTAAAAAAAAAAAAAAAAAAAAATTAAAATACCTCCCAAGTCCATAGCTCCCTTACCTTGTGTGCTGAGCCCCCCAAATCCCCCCCAAAACCCACTGCCCACAACTCTACACCATTACCATAGCTATAAGGGATGAAGGGGGGCACCTAGATGTGGGTACAGTGGGTTTTGGGGGCGGTTTGGAGGGCTCCCATTTACCAGCACAAGTGTAACAGGTAGGGGGGGATGGGCCTGTGTCCACCTGCCTGAAGTCCACTGCACCCACTAACAACTGCTCCAGGGACCTGCATAGTCTGTCAGGAAGCTGGGTATGACATTTGAGGCTGGCATTCAGGCTGGAAAGAAAAGCTTTTAAAGTTCTTTTTTTTGGTGGGAGGGGGTTAGTGACCACTGAGAGAGTCAGGGGAGGTCATCCCCGATTCCCTCCGGTGGTCATCTGGGCAGTTGCGGCACTTTTTGGGGACTTGTTTGTGAAAAAAGGGTCCAAAAAAAGTGGCCCAACTTCTCGCTACTGCCGCCCTTCTTTTTTCCATTATCGGCCGAGGGCGCCTAGCTCACCTCGGCCGATAAACACACCTCAGTCCCGCGCCTTCACCACGCCTCCGACATGCCCCCATCAACCTTGTTTGTTCCCGCAACAGACTGCAGTTGGAGGTGCCCAATATCGGCTTTCGATTATACCGATTTGGGCGCCCATGAGAGAAAGGCGCCCATCTCCCAATTTGGATCGAAATATGGGCATCTTTCCCTTTCGAAAATAAGACTGTAAGGTCCCTAGCATCCAACACCCCCTCCCCCCCCCAATAATTCTCCATAGATTTCAACATCCTATCCTCTTGCAATACCTGATTAAAGAGTCTGTTGCCCTGTGTTGACCAAGAAAAACCCCTCCCTCCATACCAGGAGAAAAAGCCAGATTTCCCGTAATAGGTAATAAATCTGTAGTGTTTAGTACTCCCCTTAAGGGCTTATCTGCAGAACCCTCATACAACACAAAATTAAGATGTAGTGGGGCCACCAAAGATTGTTCAACAGAGACAGGTATAAATATCTCAAGGTACAAAAGCCAAACCCTTATATGGCAAAGGAGGCAGGCCTGGTTATAGATAAAAATATTCTGGAGGCCCAGACCCCCTCTCCTCTAGGGCCTATATAAAGAGCGCAATCCAATCTTAGGTTTCCTATTCACCCATAGAAATTTAGAAAGAGCCCTATCCAACAACCACCTGCCTCTATACCTAAGCAATAATGGTAGAGTTTGTAGCACATGTGGAGAGGCATTTTCGAAAGGGACGTCCAAGTTGTGATTTGGACGTCTTTGCAAAATGGCGAAATCCAGGGGGCTGGGAAACCCTTATTTTCGAAACAAGATGGACGTCCCTAGACATGGACATTTCTGACTTTCGGTGATTTTCGAAACCAAAGATGTCCATGTCAAAAACGTCCTAATGCAAGCCATTTGGGCATGGGAGGAGCCAGGATTTGTAGTGACCTCCCAGGACACCAACCGGTCACCCTAGGGGGCACTGCAGTGGACTTCATAAAATGCTCCCAGGAACATAGCTCCCTTACCTTGTGTGTGGAACCCCCCAAAACCCACTATCCCCAACTGTACACCACTACCATAACCCCTACGGGTGAAGGGAGCACCTATATGTGGGTACAGTGGGTTTGTGGTGGGTTTTTGAGGGCTCACTGTTTCTTCCACAAATGTAACAGGTAGGGGGGGTATGGGCCTGGGTCTGCCTGTTTGAAGTGCACTGCAGTACCCGCTAAAACTGCTCCAGGGACCTGCATGCACTGTCATGGACCTGAGTATAACATTGATAATAAGCTGAACTAAACTAAGTTAATCATAAACACGCTAACTTAATTAATATAGAGTGTGGTATCCATTCTTTTTTCAATTTAAAGTGGAGAAAAATAGACCTCAGTAGTCACTGCATGGCGATACTGTGCTCAGTGCACTCAAACGCCAGCATTACTTGGACTCCATTTTTATCACTGGTCACAAAAACTCCACTTGTATGCAATGAAGATATATATGGGGTAAACTATATCCTTAAACCCACTTCTGAATCGTGATACTCAATCATTATAAACAAAAAATCAAAAGATCAAAAATACTGATGTTACTTAGATTGAAAGCTAAGTAACATCAGTATTTTTGATCTTTTGATTTTTTGTTTATAATGATTGAGTATCACGATTCAGAAGTGGGTTTAAGGATATAGTTTACCCCATATATATCTTCATTGCATACAAGTGGAGTTTTTGTGACCAGTGATAAAAATGGAGTCCAAGTAATGCTGGCGTTTGAGTGCACTGAGCACAGTATCGCCATGCAGTGACTACTGAGGTCTATTTTTCTCCACTTTAAATTGAAAAAAGAATGGATACCACACTCTATATTAATTGAGTTAGCGTGTTTATGATTAAGTTAGTTTATTTCAGCTTATTACTAAAGTTATAGTTCAGTCTTTTTTGCTGAAATTTCGTCCAGCACTATCTATATGGACCTGAGTATGACATCTGAGGCTGGCACGAAATATTTTTAAAGATGTTTTTTGAGGGTGGAAGGGGGTTAGTGACCACTGGGGGAGTAATGGGAGGTCATCCCTGATTCTCTCCGGTGGTCATCTGGTCATTTCGGGCACCTTTTTGTGCCTTAGTCATAATAAAAACACGTCTGGGTGAAAACGTCCAAGTGTTTGTCAGGGTCGTCCTTGTTTTTTTCGATTATGGGTCAAGGACGTCCAAGTGTTAGACACGCCCAGTGGTGTGCTGGAGCTGGCTCGCACCGGCTCACAAGAGACGGTTGTTAAATTTTTAAAGATCTTGCGAGATGGTTATTCTGCATGGCGAGCCGGCTCCGGTAAACAAGGTAAGCAAGGCAGGAGGGCGCCACAAACCATGCTTACCCCGCTTACCTCATCTTCCACAGCCCTTGTTTGCCTGCGTCCGCCCCACACCACCCTGGGGGGTTTAAATCTTTTTTTTATTACTTCCGTCGAAGTGGCCGCGTCATTGAAAGCCCTGCCCGTCTCTAGCCTTCCCTTCATGAGTTCGTTCCCTTAGAGTCCCGCCCTCGTGGAAAGAGGGAATGACATCAGAGGTAATAAGATTTAAACGACACAGGGTGGCACTGTGGCAGGAAGAAAAAGGGGGATGTTGGGGGGGAGAAGAGGGCGGGCAGGTGGATATGAATGGGAGGAGAGGACGGGGGTGAAGGAGATTCGCTGGTCATGGATGGGAGCGGGAGGGGAAGGGAGGGCAGGGGAGAGAGGAAAATCACTGGGTATGGATAGATGGAGGGGGCAGGGGGAAAGGAGAATCGCTGGATATGGATAGAGGGTGGGCAGGGGAGAGAAGAGAATTGTTGGATATGGATGGATGGAGGGGGCAGGGGAGAGAAGAGAATTGCTGGGTATGGATGAATAGAGGGAGGCAGGGAAGAAGAGAATTGCTGGGTATGGATGGATAGAGGGGGGCAGGGGAGAGAAGAAATTGCTGGATATGGATGGATGGAGGGAGGGCAGGGGAGAGGAGAGTTGCTGGACATGGGTGGATGGAAGGGAGGGCAGGGGAGAGAGGAGGGTTGCTGGAGGGGAGAGAGAATAAATGCTG
This sequence comes from Microcaecilia unicolor, assembly GCF_901765095.1. Taxonomy (NCBI): domain Eukaryota; kingdom Metazoa; phylum Chordata; class Amphibia; order Gymnophiona; family Siphonopidae; genus Microcaecilia; species Microcaecilia unicolor. Next base: position 182,247,451 of record NC_044035.1, read on the forward strand.
GACATGGATGGAGGGGAGGGAAGAGAGAGGGAGGAGATGAGATGAAGGAAAAGGAAGAGGGGAGAAAAACTGCACATGAATAGAGAAAATAGGCAGAAGCTGGATCCACTGGACAGTCAAGTCTGCGGAGGACCCAGCTTTTACTTACGGATGTAGGGCAAGACATGAAGAAGAAAGGCGGAAAGTAAAAAAATAAATGGAAAGGAAGCCCTGGAAACGGAGTTAAGAGGACAGATAGTAGCAGAATCAGATACTGGGCCAGAATGATCAGAAAAACAAAGTCACCAGACAACAAAGGTAGAAAAAATCATTTTATTTTCATTTTAGTGTTTGGAATATGCCCACTTTGAGAATCAGGTGCTCAACGTTAAAAGTTTATATTTATTTACTTATTTATGGCATTTTATCCCACGTTAAACAGGAATTAGATTGGAACCTGGGATCATTTAAATTTTTTTTCCTGGAGAGAGTAATGCATTGCCCCCCCCCCCCCCAAGGCTCTTTCCCCAGCTATAGCCAGCTTTCCAATTTGGGGGGGGGCGCAGAGGTGGACAGGGGGTGCATAGGTGGATGAAGGGGGGCGCAGAAGTGGACCGGGGAGAGAGCCTGTTGTTAAACATTTACCAGCACACCACTGGGCACGCCCAAGTCCCACCTTCACTACGCCTCCCACATGCCCTCTTGAACTTTGGCCATCCTTGCGATGGAGTGCAGTTGGAGACGTCCTAAATTGGGTTTCGATTATACCGATTTGGACGTCCCTGGGGGAAGGACATCCATCTTCTGATTTACGTCGAAAGATGGACGTCCTTCTCTTTCGAAAATGAGCTCCATAGCCATTTAGGAAATAGTGTAATTTTAAACAGGTTAATGTGGCCCACCACTGAAAGCAGTAATGAGTGCCATGCTTCTAAGCATTGTGTAATGTATTGTCGGAAAGGATAGTCCAGACTAATAAATAAGAACAACCAGATAGGAGATGCAACGCAGACTCAGAGTGCCACACAATTAACAGTTTCTAGAGACAAGATGAGAGCAAATCTCTCAGACAACATATTCAATCTACATGGCAGTTGATGATAGAGGCAATGGGATGAAACACCCTGTGTAGTACTAGTGATTGAGTTGTAAGCTCTTCTGGGTAGGAACTCTGAGATATATATATATATCACCGGTCTGGGATAGAAATATACATTCTCATATAGGAGATCTTAGCTTGCTTCATATTACTAAGGAAACAGAGGATGTTCAGAACAATAGAAACTGGATGCTGCAAGTTGAGCACAAGAAAAGTCAGGAAATGGGATAGCTGAAGATACATTGGTCTATGTGACAGAAAGGAGCATAGGGAGAGGAGGTGGGCAAGAAAGAGATCAACATACTTATAAAAGAGGGCCCCCGGACCTAGGCTGGCGGGGGTGAACGAGTGTTTAGGAAGCTAAGCCTTCTCTTAGCTCCCAATTTTAATTTTCTCTTTTCTTTGTTGTAATACCTGAACTCTGCTTGCTTCTGCTTTTAGATTGCTGAATGCTGACAATTAAGTGAGAGAAAAATAAAGAACCTTGATATTTGAAGCTGACAACCAGCTGTGTGAGAGATTTTCTAGTGTGGTAAACCCTCAGCCTGGGAGAGGTGGAAGAAAGGAGTTATCCCCTCAGTGAGTGTCCAGAAAGAACAGGCCTTCTGAGACAACCTGGCAAGCCAAGTAGCCAGGAGAGCTATCCTGCCTCCTAGTGCTGAACCTCACAATCTAGAATCTTCTGATTCAGCTGAAACTGCGGTTGACCGGATCAAGAATCTTCTACATCGTGCACTATGGGAAGTAAGTGACCCTGTCAGAGGTGTAGACACTCTGGCCCAGATGCATAAAACCTAACAAGCCAGCAACGTGGTTGTTACACTGGTTCTAGCCGGTTCAGTGAGCAAGGAGTATAGCAAGGTCTGGAGCTGTCGGTCCTGACCTATGTACTGGGGGGGGGGGGGGGGGGAGGGGGGAAGGGAAAGAAAAAAGCTTTCAAATGCGATCTAGATTTTTAGGCTCACTGTCCATTGAGTCAATCAATTATAATCAATGTAGTGATATTAAGCATAAAAGCTTATTCCCTGCAAAGGAAAAATATTCCAAAAGAGACCACAAGATAACTCTGCAGACCTTAATAGCTTGGAATCCCCGGTTTGACTAGGCATGTGCACAAGAGCTGTGCTTAGTGCAGAAGTCTTGCAAGGTCACTGGTTAAACTCTTAGCAGCCATTTTGAAGTGGCGCCGGAAGCAAGACAGGTCTGCAGCCACACTGGGCAGGAAAGAGGGGGTTCTTTTCTGCCCCAAAGAGGCCACTAGACTACCAGGGCATTACAATAAGGGAGGGGAGGGGATGTGAATGGAGTCATGTGGGTGGAGGGAGGCTGGAAAAAAGATTAGGGAGGGGATATACACGGAGGGAGAGAGAGGGAAACTGGCTTTCTTGGGAGGTCAAGGTGACAGGGGGCGGGGCAGGGGTGTGACAGGGCAGGACGGGGTGATATTTTGTGTCCTCTTTTTTCTCAAGGCAAATATGGTAACCCTACATAACTGTAGGGCTGGTAGATCGAGGGGGGAGGAGACAGGAAGATATGTCCAGACTCACAGGGGAAAGGGGAAGGAGAGAAAAATATGCCAGGCCCTCTGGGCAAGGAGGCAAATGGAGAGATGCCGGAGGACTTGCAGGGAGAGGGAAAGGAACAGATGCCTCGACGTAGGGGAAAGAGATAGAAAGCGCAAGGCTGGACTTTGGGGGGGGCAGGAGGGAGGAGATACCTGATCTAACCTTGAATTGTGAGGGGGGGGGTTCTGGGACTTGCTGGGGAAGAACGAATAGGGAGAGATGCTGAACCTGTGGGAAGGGGAAGTAGAAGGCAAGGAACAGGAGGGAGGAAAAAGAGACATCTGCTGGAACTTCACAGAGGGGGGCATGAGGGAAGGGATATGCTGTCCCTGGGAGGATGGAAGGACAAGAAGGAAGGAAGAGAGATGCTGGCACTGGAGGAGGGAGGACAAGAAGGAAGGAGGGAACATGCTAGCCTTGTGGGAAGGAGAACAAGAGGGATGGAGGAATAAGGGGAAAAGCTGAATATGAGAAGGGATAGGGACACAGAGATGTGATGCTGGACAGAGGGGGAACAGGGATAGGGCCACAGAGGGAAGATATGAAACTGGCAGGATGACAGGGGCAAGGAAACAAAGGGGAGCTGAATGAGAGACAGAGAAGAAATGCCAAATAGACAAGGAGACTTTGGTGATAGAATTAAGACAGAGGAAAGTGAAAACCAGAGACTGAGACCAACATGATTAGAAAAATAAAATGACCAGACAACAACGGTAGAAAAAGGAATTTTATTTTCTATTTATTGATTAGACTGTGTCAGGTTTTGTAATGTACATATGCCAGAACTGGTGTTAGACATCCTGTGAGAAAAACCTCTCATTGGCCTTCAATCTCCAGCTTTGAGAAGGGCCAACCTTGGCGTCTCTGTGGTAAATTTTCAAATGATCTAGCTACAGAACCTTGAGTTAGGCGATATGAGGTTGGATGTCAAAGTTCCACTCAAAAGAGTGTCTCAATAATGGTTTATTTACAGCTAAAGGAGAAAACATCAGGAACTGACTTATACACTGCAGGGATGTTGGGGTGGGGGTGGGGGTGGGGGGCTTTGGCTGTAGCTTACAGAAGGAATCCACCAGAAACCTACCTAAAAAGACACAATATTTTTTCACAATATGAATACACCTATAAATGTCTGTTTTTCTGACCTTGAGAAAGCATCCAATTGCCTCAAAAATAAATAGCTAAAATTCCAAATAAACACTTATGATCAGAAGCCTTAAAAATGACTCAGGTTTCTATTACAAACACTCATAGGATGTGGTTAGGCTTTATTTAATCCACAATTCTAACCCAGGCGCTAAGTACACAGTAATCTTTGTATTTCTTCAGACATGGCATACAGTTAGACAGTACTTCAGTACACAATGTAAGGCAGACTTCAATGTTTCCACATTGTTTAACATCCATACAAGATTTAAGAGCTCACAATTCTTCATCAGATCTGCTCCGCTGTGACCTCAGAGCTGTTGAATAAGTGGGAATACTGGGTAGCTCCCAGAATTCATTATTAAAGCCTTGAGGACCATTCAGGCTCCTTTAGGTCCACAATGTTAGAGTAACGCCACACTTGTAGAAGCTGCCTTTTCCTTTCTGGACCCTGGAGAGCTACTTCTTGTCTGCTTTCCCCTTTTTTCCTAAATCACTGATTCCTCTAGTGACTCATTAAGTCTTTTATATAATTTGGGGTTAATGTGTCCTCCCCTTAAGGATGGGCTATGGACATTATTCACAACCTTATACTCTCCCCTGGAGACTCCCACATGCTGGAAATCATCACACTTCAGTATGTAATAAGGTAAATACATAAAGCACAGTTGAAGACATACATATATTTAGCACTATGTTCAAAAGAAAGTGCTATTTTATAAATGTAAATGCATAGAAATAGAGTGCTTAGAGCTCTGATCACTGTGGCACTGTTTGGTTAGTGCCAGGGGCAGAGTCAGGACAGAGCCCAGTGATTTTCAGTCTGCTAACCTCGTATATGAGGAAAGGCTAGAGAGGTTAGGGCTCTTCAGCTTGGAAAAGAAACAGATGAGGGGAGATATGATCAGTGGCGTAGCAAGGGCGGGGCGGTGGGGGCGGTCCGCCCCGGGTATCAGCAGGTGGGGGGGGGGGGGGGGCTGGCATTGCAGTCTCCTCTCCCATCGACAGCCCTCCTCCTGCCACCACCCTGCCTTTAAAAAACAATCAGTGAAGCGGCACCATAGGCAGCACCTCACATCTGCCCTGCTTGTAAAAGAAGCAAATCTCCTCCTCGTCGTCGGCCTTCCCTCACTGTGTTCCGCCCTCCTCTGAGGTAACTTCCTATTTCTGCGAGGGCGGGACACAGTGAGGGAAGGCCGATGACGAAGAGGAGATTTGCTTCTTTTACAAGCAGGGCAGACGCGAGGCGCTGCCTGCGGTGCCGCTTCAATGATTGTTTTTTAAAGACAGGGTGGTGGCAGGAGAAGAGGGCTGTCGTCTGTCGACGGAGCTGGTAGGCGGGTTGGGTCGGGTTGGGGGGGGCTCAGATGGGAGAAGGGGGCTGGAACCGGAGTCTGAGAAGGGGCCATGAGGGAAAATGGGGGCCATGCCTGGGGCTGGTGGGAGAATGGGTCTGGGGCTGAAAAGGGGGGCCTTAATGCAAGTCATGTGGATGAAGGGGGCTGGAACTGGGGCTGAAAAGCAGGGTAGGTGGGATAAGGGGGCTAGTACTGGGACTGGGGGCTGAAAAGGGGCAGGGGCTGAAACTGTGGGGCCTGAGGGCTGAAAAGGAGACAGGGAGAAGTGGCTGGGGCTGAAGCTTGGGACTGGTGAGAGAAAAGGGCTGGGGTTGAAACTGGGGGCTGAAAAGGGGATAGGTAGAAGTGGCTGGGGGCTGAAGCTCGGGACTGGTGGGAGAAAAGGGCTGGGGTTGAAACTGGGGGCTGAAAAGGGGACAGGTAGAAGTGGCTGGGGCTGAAGCTCGGGACTGGTGGGAGAAAAGGGCTGGGGCTGAAACTGGGGACTGGTGGGATAGTGGGGCTGAAACTGGGGGCTGAAAAGGGGGGGAAGGTGGGAGATTTGGGCTGGGGCTAGAACTAGGGGCAGGTGGGATAAGGGAGCTGGAACTGGGGGCTGAAAAAAGGGGCAGAGAGAGGGGACAGATCCTGGATAGAAGGGGGAGCGAGAGGGAGGGCAAATGGTGGATTGAAAGGGCAGACAGTGAATGGAAGGGGGAGGGAGAGAGGGCAAATAGGGGCAGATGGTGGATAGCAGGGGTAGAGATAGAGGGCAGATGTGGATGGAAGGAGCAGGGAGAGAGGGCAGATCCTGAATGGATGGGAGAGGGAGGGCAAATGGTGGATTGAAAGGGCAGACAGTGAATGGAAGGGGGAGGGAGAGAGGGCAAATAGGGGCAGATGGTGGATAGAAGGGGTAGAGATAGAGGGCAGATGTGGATGGAAGGAGCAGGGAGAGAGGGCAGACATTGGATGGACGGGATAGCAGAGGGAAGACACTGGAAGGCAGAAAGAGAAAGAAGATAGATGCTGGATGGAAGGAAGACAGTGAAAAGAAGATGAGGAAAGCAGAAACCAGAGACAACAAACTGTAAATAAAATATATTTTTTTATTTTTTTGCTTTAGGATAAAGTAGTATTGTAGCTATGTTAATAAATGTTTATAATAGAACATATAAATAAGGTAATCTTTTTATTGGACTAATTTTAATACATTCTGACTAACTTTCGGAGAACAAAACCCCCTTCCTCAGGTCAGGATAGGATACTGTAACAGCACTATACTGTACTGACCTGAGGAAGGAGGTTTTGGCCTCTGAAAGCTAAATGTATTAGTCCAATAAAATGGTATTATTTTATTTTCTATATTTGTTTTATTTCTATTTGTTAATTTGTAAAGTGGTGATTGGTATTTGTTAGTTTTTTCAAATTTACATCTGCTGTCTTTATATTTTGCACAGTACTAGGGGACATTTTCTGTTTCTGTGGTGTTGCATTGTATGCAGAGTCTGGCATCTTGGGGGTTTAGTTTAATTTTTGTCTAAATAGAAAGTTTATGATTACTTATTCTATAGTGGATTAGGGTGTATCTGTGTTTGTGAAAAAGACATGGCTTTCAGTTGGCATTGACTGTGCAGGATCGACGATCTGTACTATTCTGTCTGGTTTCATTTTACAATAGGTGAATTGATGTTCTAGTGCTTACTGTAGTGCTTAAGATGCTTTCCTTTTCCTTGTGTGACTCGTAGAAATGACTGCTTATGGTGTGGTAGAGTTGCTTTATAGGTCCTGAGTGTTTTGTATTCTCGGCATGCCTAGTACTGGATTTTGGAGGGGGGTGTTAAAAAATGACCAGCCCCGGGTGTCAACTACCCTAGCTACGCCACTGGATATGATTGAGGTCTACAAAATCCTGAGTGGTGTAGAACGAGTAGAAGGGAATCAATTTTTTTACTTGTTCCAAAAGTACAAAAACTAGGGGGACACTCAATGAAGTTACTGTACATGGAAATACTTTTAAAACAAATAGGAGGAAATATTTTTTTCACTCAATGAATAGTTAAGCTCTGGAACCTTTGCCGGATGATGTAGTAATAGCTTTTAGCGTATCTGGGTTTAAAAAAAGGTTTGGATAAGTTCCTAGAGAAAAAGTCCATAGTCTGCTATTGAGACAGACATGGGGAAGCCCCTGCTTGCCCTGGGATTGGTAGCATGGAATGTTGCCACTATTTGGGTTTTTGTCAGGTACTTGTGACCTGGATTGGCCAGTGTTGGAAACAGGATACTGGGCTAGATGGACATTGGTCTGACCCAGTATGGTTATTCTTAAGTTCATAAGCATCCAACAATTATTTATGACCAGAATATTAATGCTAGTGCCAAGAAAAAGCCCAGCATTAAATATCCAGGTCAGATTCAGCTGTGGAGGTCAGCACCTTTAAATTCACTGATGGCCTTGGACTCTTTATCAAGGGGAAAGATATCAAGACAGCAGGAGCTGTTGATTGCTTTTGACTGACCTAAGGGGACTAATATCTGTGTCTTCGCAAAAGGAAGAGGCAGATCTAGCCATGATAGAAGCCATCCAAAGGACGATATAAAAAAAGGTGCTCATTTTCAAAAGAGAAAAACATTTCAAAAGTGGCACAGAGTGGCAGATGGATGTTTTTCTCACAAAAAAACATCTAAGTAATGATTTTCAAAACTCAGAATTAGGACATTTTACTCTGCAGTTTGTCAGAATTGAAAGGGGGAATATTGGAGGCATGTTTTGGGCAGTCTTAAAATCTGGACCTTTTTCAACAATAATAGAACAGAAAAAAAAGGTCCAGGGCAAAAAAGAAGTGCGTCTTTATCTAGATGTATTGTGTTCGATTCTGGCTGTCAGAAAGATGTGTCCTAAATGACCAACTGACCACTAGAGGGATTGAGGCATGACCCCCTCTTAATCCCTCAGTGGTTACTGACCACTTCCACCCCCCCCCCCCCCCCCCAAAGATGTGACAGCATTTTATTTATTTGTTACATTTGCACCCCACATTTTCCCACCTTTTTGCAGGCTCAATGTGGCTTACGTATATCCGTTAACGGCGTTAGCCGATTCCGGTCTGAACAAATACAAGGTATAATGAATTCAAGGTGATGTTTTGGTAGAATGAGGTACATGTATAGTGGATATAATTGGGAGGAACTTAGAAAGGGAGAGAAAGAGTCAGGTAATGTCCATTACGGTCTATGGTTACGTTGATATCAAGCTCTATGACAGCTCCCAAAATTATGGCCATTCCTAGGAAAGCAGCAAGCAAATGGATGGAGTAGCCTAGTGGTCAGTGAACAATGGGACCAAAGTTCAATTCCCACTTTAACGCTTTAATTTCAGTACAACCACGTGAGCCCTTCTGGAATGTAGAAATACAAATGTACCTAAATATATAAATGACCTGCAAGCCTGAGGGATATTGTAGTGATGGATCATTAGGTACAGTCCCCCAGATATTCAGTGCCACCCATTTCCAATGACTGGTATTGAATATCTGGGTTTTATTTATTTTATTCTTTTTGGCCAGCTCTAAGTTAGGGCCTCTTTTATCAAACCACAATAACGGTCCTTGGTACAGTAATGCTGACAAAGCCTGTTCACTTTGAATGGGCTTCGTTGGCATTACCACGCTGGAACCGCTAGTGTTGCTTGATTAAAAGAGGCCCTTAATCGGCAATGTGAATATTCAACACTGGCCAGTTAAGTTAACAGCAGGCAAAGATAGGACTGCTATTTATGTGGTCCGATTTGCTCACTAAACTTAGCCAGCTATATTGCGCGATATAGCCGGCTAGCCGCTATGCGCTAAGTGTTAATATTCAGCAGAGATTACCATCTTTCTCATACTGAATATGAGTGCTTAACTGGCTAAGTGATATTTAACCAGACAGAAGCCATTCCTGGCTGGTTAAATAGCGCTGATTATCAGGCCCAGTAGGTTTTCTCTGTTCCTAGAGGGCTCACTTGAAGGGGTTTAGGTGGGATTTGTACCTGGGTCCCTTTATGTAAAATCCTCTGCACTGACCACTAGGCTACCCCTCTGCACTACTGGGATGTCCATGTGGCCAGTTTACTAGGAATGCTGCTAGACAGACATCTCTATTGCTTGTTTTTCTTCATTTTTCCGTGGGATTTTTTTTTTCTCGAACAGATGGACATGTTGAGCATGAAAATGTCTAGCTCAAAGCCATAATTGAACCAGAAATTTAGAGGTTTTCTTGTTCGATTATGGCTGTGAGCTAGACGATGTTTTGAGACATTTTCGGCAAAACATCTCAATTTGGACAGATGTTATATCAAAAATGCCCCTCCATGACGATATGCTTTGGTGGACCTAAATCTACCAGATGTAAATTGGAATATGCCAGATGTTAGATTGAGGTAGAAGTAGACAAATATTTGAATCCTTGCAAGAAATCTCTCTAAGGAACCCGCTCATAGTGAGATGACATTAGACCCGGTACTAACAGAGGATGACAGTATCACTGGAGTTGAAGTAGGGGAAAGTCTGGGCTCAAGAGATTGTCATACCACAATATACACACTGGATCAGAACCAAACTATATAACAAGGGTCCTAGATTCAAGATTTTAAAAAGGCTGTGTATGACATTTGAGGCTGGCATAGAGGCTGGCAAAAAAATGTTTTTTATTTTTTTTTTTTGGTGGGAGGGGGTTGGTGACCACTGGGGGAGTAAGGGGAGGTGATCCCCAATTCCCTCCGGTGGTCATCTGGTCAGTTCAGGCACCTTTTCAAGGCTTTGTCGTGAACAAAAAGGGACCAAGTAAAGTCGGCCAAATGCTCGTCAGGGCCGGCCTTCTTTTTTCCATTATCGTCCGAGGCCGGCCATCTCTTAACCACGCCCCCTTCCCGCCTTCAGTACACTGCCGACACGCCCCCTTGAACTTTGGTTGGCCCTGCGACGGAAAGCAGTTGAAGCCGGCCAAAATCAGCTTTCGATTATACCAATTTGGCCGGCCATCTCTCGATTTGTGTCGGAAGATGGCCGCCCTTCTCCTTCGAAAATAAGCAGGATAGTCCCCTTAAGAAGCTAATCAAATAGTGAAACAAAGAGCCCTGTTGGGCACAAGAATAATCTAAGTGCTTAATTTCATATGAACAACAAAAGCAATATTTTATGAAGATTTGAATCACATTTAAATTTAAGTGCACGTACGGCGTCAGAAACAGCTGCATTGAATGAAGGCGCTACTCCGGCACCGAAGAACTAGATTCTCTTTGGCGGGGCCAGCAAACAAGGTATTTGAAGCGGCGGGGCGGGCGGCAATGGCGGGGGAGGGTTGGTGGTGGGAGGGGGGTTCAAGGGGATCGTCGAGGGGGGTTCAATGTGGCGTCGGCATCGGCTGGGGGGGGGCGGCAGCTGGAGGGGGGGCTAAACAGTGCCCCCCCCCACCTAGGGCTGTGGCCCCCGCTCCCAGCGAGGTCTGGCTACGCCCCTGGTTTGGAGGTTTTTTAGACCGATGATAAGAATGGAGTCCTATATGTGCTGGCATTAAAGAAAATTTGCTTGCTGCCATGCAGGGACATTTGAGGTCTTTTTCCTCCATTTATGAACATAGATATAAACAAATCTAAGGAAAAAACATCCATCCCCTACCCTCCTCTCTCACTGCTCCTGCATCCTTGGATGGGAGCCTCCTCCTCTACTCCTGTGTCTGGAGGTGCTTAAAAGGAACAGCATTTCCTGATGCACTTCTTTGCTGGTTTCAGTGAGAAAACACTTCCCTGCTTATTCCCTTCTCCTTATCTCTGTGCTATTTTAATTCTTATCCTTTTCTGAGAACTCTTTGGCTTATCTGACTTGGGTTTCCTATTTCCATTTCTGTGAAGACTATGACTGGTGCTTCCTTCATACTTGGAGCAGGAAAAGTGCCTCAGTTAGATTAGTATTGTACAATTCCCTTGTGTGTATTCTAAAGAGAATGGATCCTTCACTTGCCACAGTGAAATATGAACAGCGTAATGATACCAGGACTGATTCCCTCTGGGTTGAACGGACACTTGCCCCTTGCCTCTTTTTTGGAGCTTGTTTCCTTGTTGGCATCCCAGGGAACTGTTTGGTCATCTGGACAATACTCACCAAGATCCCACATCATTCATTTACTGTGATGCTTCTCCTCAACTTGGCCATAGCAGACATCATCACTCTGGGCACGTTACCTTTCAGTATTCATAATCTCGTTGGTGGCTGGATCTATGGTCTCCACTTCTGTAAATTCCTAACCTACCTCATCTGCTCCACAATGTACGCCAGCGTGTATTTCATCACCCTGCTGAGTGTCCATCGTTTCATTGCAGTCCTCTTCCCATTCCAGTTACAAAGACTGCAAAGGAAGAACATGGTTCCTAGATTGGTTGTGGCTGTCTGGATCCTTGCTTTGGGCTTAGCTTTGCCCGCCTTTCTGTTTCGTTCCACTGTGAACAGGAATGGAACTGTCCAGTGCACCGAATGGGAGTACACCTCTGATCAACAGCAAGTCACAGTTCTACTGGTGGAAACTCTGGTGGGCTTTGCAATGCCTTTCACTATCCTCATCATATGCTACATCTGCGTCATAAAAGGGATTAAACGCCTGAAATCGCCAAGGAAAAATAAATCTGGGAAACTTATTGTGAGCGTGGTCTTTGCTTTCTTTGTGTGCTGGTCTCCTCACTACACCTTCAAACTGCTGATTGTATCCTCTGTGTCACTAAAATCTGCCTATCCAGAGACCTCCAGAGCTCTGGCAAGAACCATTGAAAGAGGAAGGATCATCCTCATTGCCTTGCTTTTCCTTAGCAGCTGCCTGAACCCCCTACTATATGCCTTTGCAGCACGTATCTTCCACAGAGGGTTGAGCACAATGCACTTTGTTAAACTCTTTGGTCAGCTGCATGAAGATATAGAACAGAGGAGGTCCCTCAAACCCCCTTCTGTTTTAGGTGGTTGTATATCTCCACAGAATGTCTAGTACCCCTCTTGACTTTGATATGACTGTGTTTTGTAGGATGACTTGTCTTAGTACATAACCAATTTATTTTAACCAGTTCTACAGCTTCTAGAATGCTTTCTCTGAACAGTGAAGTATATATCTTACTGTAATGCTATTCTTGGCAGCCATGTATGACTTAAGATATAGAAAGCTTGGGTGGGGGAGCAGTTTTCATGTAGCTATGGATCTTTTGACTTAAGCATCCTGTGGTTAATTTCAAAGGTAAACAACATGAGTAGTAGTTACTCTTTTAAAATTACCTAAAAGGTCCATAGATCAAAAATACACCATTCATAGACTGTATATAGATTATATATATTTTTTAATCTTGATTGTTTTCCAGTCGCCCAAAATATACTCTACAGGAATGCCTTCCTTCCACTCACTAAAAACACTCATATTGTGAAGGTGGCATATACGTTTAGCCAGGAAGAAGGCAATTTTCGAACATGGAAGATAAATGTCTTTGAAAATTGCCTTCCACAGTCAGCACTATAGCAAGGACTGTGCAAGCGGTGAGACCATATAGCATGCAGATATGGAGGGGTGCAAAATTGCTCCCAGCCCACCATCTACTCTCACTGGCAATGCAAAGTATGGGGGGGGAGGGATGAGGGAGTCACACAGCTCAGTATGGTCTTGTCCACAATGGTAGCCAACTTGACCATAGGCGTTACTAGCATGCACAGAACACAGTGGCCATGTTGGCAGAATAGGGAGTCAGTGGACTGCTGGCCATAGTGGGACTATGTTTGCCTGTGTTGTGTATGTTTGTGCCTTCTTAATCATTTTCAAGCCACATTTACCAAGCTCAATGATTAGAAAGTACACTTAGATCATGGTTTGTGATGCTTCTCCCTTGATATCATAAGTAGGGAAAATATGGCCAGAACACTGCAAGTTATATTTACTGTGCAGTAACTGTGGGGTCAATGATCAAAGTGATTTAACTGGCCAGAAATGGCTCCTGGCCACTGAAAATAACCAGCTAGTGCCAAACTGAAAACTGGCTATTTTGGGGGCATTCTGGGGCTGGAGTCGCCATTTGGTCGGTTAAGTGCCAGTATTCAGCACTTAACTAGCCAGGGTAACCACATAAATGTCAGTCCTATCTTTATGCGATAACTCATACCTGGTTAAGTGCTGAATATGAATATCACACTTAACTAGCTATGTGTTAGCCGGCTCCAGAAACTCAGACATTCCATGCCAGTGCCCAGCTGTGGCCCAGCACTGAATTTCCAGGTGTAACGCCAGCAGCGGTCAGCAAAACGCTGATCGCTTCTGTCTGATTATCAGGCCCTATGTGTATAAAAATTAATTTTGACTTGTAAACCAAGCAAATATTACTAGGAAACCTCAGGTCTTTATTTTTGCAAACTAATTTTCACCAGTAAAATAGATTTTATTTTTTCTTTACGATAATTATTGAACTTAAGATATACTATAATCAGGTACAGTCTATGGTTAGTTATTACCTAATTGGTCAATATTTAATTAATGGTGATCAGCGGTTTTTTAAACGCTGACTGCCGCAGGTAGAATTCTGGGCAATGCCCTGGCATTGGCACCAAATATTAGCAACTGACTGAAGAGTGTCCGGCTACTGGACCTTATGTGGGTTCTGGCTGAATATCAGCCAAGACTTGCATAAGTCATGTGCCCATGTTCTGAGCCCCTCTCCGACATAGCAAGACCCCCCTCCCAACCCATAATAAAAAAGACCCCCCCCCCTCCTACCCCCACAAGAGAACTCCACCTCCAACATGACAAGAACCTCCTCTCACCCACCCCCAGCAAGATAAGACCCCCTTCCCACCTCCCCCACAGTCAGAATGAAAACTGAACTCTCTGGTAATCCAGCTGGGCGATGGGGATAGGAGCAAACTGCACTCACTCCTGTCCCCAGTGGCTCCATGCCAAAATGGCTACCAGGATCTTTAGCTCCATTTTGAAGGTGCAACTGTGACGGGCAGGAGTGAGTAGGCATTGCTTCTGCCCATTCCTCCACTAGACCACCAGGAATCAAGCAGGTAGGCCCGGGGGTCTCGGGGTGAGGGGGATTAGTGATGTTCTGGGAGGGAGAGGGTCTCGGAAGGGGAGCGGGGTTGGTGATGTTCTAGGAGGGAAGAAGAAAGGCCTGCAGATGTTTCAGGGGGTGAGAGGAAGGGAGAGGTTATTGGAAACCTTCAGGCTGGTACCTGGACTGAAGAGTGGGTACAGGATGATATTCAGTGCTGGCACCCTCATAGCTAGGCAGGTACAGTATATTCAGGACTGCTTTTTATGTGATCCTATATGCCCACTTAGCTATGCAGACACTGACACTGAATGCTGTTGAGATCTGCATAACTGCCAGCTTCTCCTCAACTCTGCCCCCTGTAACACCCCCGACCTGCCCATTTCAAACATGGCCAGTCAGAGCCGATATTTAGGGGACTGCCCAGTTAAGAGCCACTGAATATAGTGCCAGCATCAGTGACTGAAGCACATCACTGATTTCCTCGCTGCTCAGGCGTCATATACAGGGGTTCAGGCAGCAAACCTTTTCAGCTGGTGGGGCTTGGGCATCCCTCCCAGCAAAGGTATGATGGTGAGGGGGGAAAGAAGAGCTAATAGGAAATCCACCTCAGTTCACCCCTGAGCCCCCCAAAATGGACTTCTGGCTATGCCTCTGCTACATGAGGAAAAAGGATTGGAACCCAGAAGCCTGTGTCATAGTAAATCTGGGTATCTCCTACTTGTCTAGTCCTATATAATAAAACGCACCTCCAACATTCTGAAGCTGACTGCATGGCTGAGGCATTCCTGCTCTCTGTATCCATCTCCTGAATTGACATCACGTACTTTCGGGTTCGTCACAAGCAGAAGTGACCAACCACACGAGGTTTCTCGGCTTCAGAATGTTGGATGTGCATTCTATTAAATAGGATTGGTCAGTTCCTTGAAGCACAGCCAGAGCTCAGCGTCCTGCACATTAACACTCAGACACCAGAGAGAGAGAGGGAGGGCCTGACACCAGAGAGGGGGGGGGGGAGGTATCTCTGTCACACACACACTCTCTCTCACAGTCAATGTCTTTCTCTCACACACTCTATGTCTCACACTGTATCACATTCACTCTCTATGTGTCACACAGTCACTCACACACTCTCTTGGTCTCGTACACTCAGTCTCACACACACTCTCTCACACACCAGTGGCGTAGCTTCTTGGGGCCTGTGGGGGCCGGGGCCCCCGCAGATTCACCCCAGGACCCCCCTCCCGGCGAACCCGCCCCCGCCGCCGCCTACCTTTACTTTTGCTGGCGGGGGATCCCACTCCCCGCCAGCCGACGTCTTCTCAGTCCTTCCTGCTCTTCAATTTGTTTGCTGACGTCCTGCACGTACAACGTGCAGGACGTCAGCAAACAAATTGAAGAGCAGGAAGCGACTGAGAAGAAGACGTCGGCTGGCGGGGAGTGGGATCCCCCGCCAGCAAAAGTAAAGGTAGGCTGCAGCGGCGGCGGGTTCGCGGCGGGAGGGGGGGCGGCGCCGGGGGAGGGCTAAAATGTGCCCCCTCCCCCTGGGCTCTGGACCCCTCCCCCACGGAAGGCTGGCTACGCCCCTGTCACACACACTGTACCTGTGTGAAACACACTCTCTCTCACACTGTGTCTCACATACACACTTGCACACACTCTCTCTCTCTCACAAACACACTCGCACCCAGACTCACTCACTCTCTCTCTCACACACTCGCACATTCACTCTCTCTCTCACACACAGTCACTCTCACATACACTCTCTCAAACATACACACTCCGAGGAAAACCTTGCTAGCGCCCATTTCATTTGTGTCAGAAACGGGCCTTTTTTACTAGTCTAGATACAATAAGCATGAGAAGCATGTGATAAGTAAGGAGAACTGAGTTGTAAAAAGTAAATAACATAATTTTCTGTAAGAACTGGGAGCAGAATCTGAAGAGAAGAGGGTATTCCCTATACCCTCACATGTGTATTGCATTGCTATTATTTGGGAAAGAAGAGATTGGGGCTACTAGAGAACCCTAAAGTGAAAAGACGCTTACCAAGTTACAGAGAGGGTTCAAACCTCATCCACTAGTGAAAGGAATGCCGGAGAGCAGAGGAGACAGCACACCATTGAGGAGATCAAAGACTGTAAATACTGTGAGCACTTTGATATTTTTTGCCTCATTTTACTATGTTTTTATGGACTATGAGAGTAATTAAGAACATAAGTAAAGCCATACTGAGTCAGACCTATGGTCCATCTAGCCCAATATCCTGCTTCAGGCCACAAGTACCTGGCAGAAACCCAATTAGTAGCACCATTCAATACTACTAATCACGCAGCAAGCAGTGGCTTCCCCAATGTCCACCTGAATAACAGAATATGGACTTTTGCAGAAATTGCTGAAGTTGTTCCTGTGCAGCAGTACTAGAACCTTCAGCACTCTACCAGAAAGAGAAATAATTTTGACCTTTCTATAACCCTACAATTTCCAGAATAGGGGCTGTATCTTTCTTCCTGACTGACAGGATATGAGGATCCATCCCGTGGAGGAAAAACAGGGCTCCTATTAAATATCCATCCCAGGGGAGGGTCTTTAGCTTTGACTTTGGCTTACAGCCCTGAGCCACTGCACCAGAACCATGCTAAGGGCTAACCATCATTATTAACCTCAAAGCTGCAGCAGCTTCTTAAATGGGGAAAAACCAGTCTAGGACTAACACAGTCACTGACCTGGAGATGTCAGGAGTAGGGAGCAGGCCTTAGAGCCCAAGAAGTTGCACTGCTTCTACAGACCACAGGTACAGGGACTCTGTCCTCCAGCTGGAGAAGAACTGAGCCAAAAAGGTCAAGACATCTATAGTCTTCAGACTTTCCTCTGGCACGACCCATCAATACTTTGAGACTATAAATGTACAAGTAAGAAGATCACTCAGAAATTGTTAAGTGTAACCTCTCACTGAACTTCAACTGGAATATGCAAAGAATTATAAATAGGTATTGCAGATATCACCACACCATGGGTGACTATACAAGTTGCAGTAAACCCTCCACAGTTTGAAGTAAACCCTTATGGTGTGGAAGACAGAAAGTGGAGTGAGTGTGGTTGCTAAGGGGGCTTTTTTCTTTGTTTCCCCTGTTAGTGCTTGGTCACATATCAGGGGAAACAATATATTTTCATTGAGCCCTTGCAACTTGAGAAATTTCTACAGGATAATTCTTGAAAGAGGCTGATGTTTGGTTTAGGAATAATTATTTAGTTAAACCCCTTCCCGTGCACTCCGCTCCATGGATAAATCCTTCTTATCTGTTCCCTTCTCCACTACTGCCAACTCCAGACTTCGCGCCTTCTGTCTCGCTGCACCCTACGCCTGGAATAAACTTCCTGAGCCCCTACGTCTTGCCCCATCCTTGGCCACCTTTAAATCTAGACTGAAAGCCCACCTCTTTAACATTGCTTTTGACTCGTAACCACTTGTAACCACTCGCCTCCACCTACCCTCCTCTCTTCCCTCCCGTTCACATTAATTGATTTGATTTGCTTACTTTATTTTTTTTTTTTTTTGTCTATTAGATTGTAAGCTCTTTGAGCAGGGACTGTCTTTCGTCTTTGTTTGTGCAGCGCTGTGTATGCCTTGTAGCGCTATAGAAATGCTAAATAGTAGTAGTAGTAGTTATAAGGTTTATCCGTGTCTGTTTTCTTCTGTTCTTTATTTCTTCTATTTTATGTCACTCTCTTCCTAGATGTGGGCTATATATAGGTATATAGACATTTTGTCTTTTTCTTGCTTTGTTAGCTAATTGAGATATTTCTAAATTTTTCTTCAAATATTCATGGGAAATTGGAATTTTTCAGAAAAGCATAATAATAATAAAGTGGAGTGAAAGTCAGTTACTCCAATCTACCCTAACAGGGTTAAACTATAAAGGGACGCATATCTTTAGGCACCAAGAACGCACCTATTTGGAGCCTATTCTGTAAGGAAAAGTAGATTCATGCTTTTCTTTATAGAATACTAATGAAATAAGTCAAAAAGGTGCCTATATTTTAGGCAGGATCACTTAACACCAGCCATAGAGTTGGAGTAATTGCTCGCATCTAGATTGTTAAAGAATGTGGATGATTTCCTAAAGGAAAAGTTCATAGACCATTATTAAAATGGACTTGGGAAAAATCCAGGATAAGCAGTATAAAATGTTTTGTACTTTTTTGGGATCTTACCAGGTACTTGTAACCTGGATTGGCCACTGTTGGAAACAGGATGCTGGACTTGATAGACCTTCGGTCTGTCCCACTATGGCAATACTTATGTACTTATTATAGTAGTTTTTATAATGTATGCATAGAAATGAGCACCCTGCCCACGCTCCATCCAAACCTTGCCCACGTGAATGCCCACCAGTAAAGTATGTGCTATGAAACATTGTTGTATACTTGTAGACTAGGACATTGCTGGAAAATGGTCATTTTAGCACATATGTGTCAACATAGCTATGTACATAGTTTACATGCCAGTATTTACATGTGTTCTTGCCATCTAAATCTAGGCAGCTCCTTATAGAATTATCCCTATATGCCTTATTGCTCTTCTAACTTTGCTTTGTACATTTTTGTGCACTTGGGGAAGGCCTAATAACAGGGCATTTTTATTCTAATCCTCAACAGTTTCCTTCTCTTATTTTTTCAATGTGGATTTTTTCTACCTGTTCACAGACTACATACCGATTATACAGCCAGCCACCAGGGATCCTTTATACCTGTTCTATGGACTTAGGGAGAGGATTTTGGATGAGATTTTAATTGACCATTGTTGGTTATTTTATGTTTTTTTATCATATATTTTCTATTTGATTAATTTTTAATTTTTTAAAATAATTTCTTTTCATATGTTATTGTCTCTTCCAAATTTTGTACTGATCTTTTATTTTATAAACTGCATTGCACCCCTTTGGGATAAGATAGTTAATAAGCTCTGTATTATTTTGTATTGTTCTATTGTAACATTTATGAGGCCCCTTTCAATTAAGTAGGATGTAAATTTTAAGATTTAATAGATACATCTTTGGAGCCACAATGGGCAAGATTCAGTAAATGGTGCTAAAAAAAATAGGTGCTGGGAAAAATCAGCAAATCCAGTGTTATTCTATAAAGGGCACACCTGACCGACCCATGCCCCATTTTGAATCTGGGCACAGATCTTTAAGAATTGTATGCAGCCAGGTCCATGTGCAAATTCAAATTAGTGCCAATTAACATCAGTAATTGCTTGTTAACAGCCAATTATGGATTGTTAACAGCTTATTAACTAATTTATTTGCACGCAGATCTCAGGATTGCACTTTTCAAATGGAACATGATTGTATGTTTTCTTTTTGAAAATTGCTGCAGAGAAAAGTACATCTGGCCATCTGCACCTGTTTTTGTTATGGCAGATTTTTGCGGGAAAAGTCCGCGTGCTGATTAAAAAATGTTAGCTCTATGTGATCTTTTCTTCCTTTGTCCTACACAGTCTCTCAGAAACATCTCTCTTAGGGGGTCTTTTACTAAGGTGCGCTAGCATTTATATCTCACGCTAAAAATCAGCTGGCACTAAACGCTGAGAAACCCGTTATATTCCTATGGGTGTCTCAGTGTTTAGCGTCAGCTTTTCACGTGAGCTAAAAATGCTGGCACACCTTAGTAAAAGACCTCCTTAATGCATCACAAAGATTCTTAAGGGTGGGTACAGGGAAAGTTTCAGACAGCTGATGAACAAGGGTAAAATACATGTACCTGAAATATTACTTTAACCTTTGCCGTCAGAATTGGACAGAAGGAAACAGAATGGATAGATATATTTACCGCAAGACTTTGTTTTTCATGGATTTAACTTTCTTTATCAGCTCAAGGACTGTAAGCAGGTGGCATAGAGTAGATACGTCTATCAAATGGACATATTTAGAAAGACCTCAAGGTCATCAAGCTTATTAGGCTGCAGGTGAGCACTATAAAACATGAACAATTGTTGACAGAAACTGTGTATAGTGCCTCATAGGGTACAGACATGGCTCTCCTCTGGACTTTCTGCTTCTTGGCCTTTATTGGCAGCGCTTATGGTAAGTGAAGACCCATCTCCTATCATCCAGAAACTCTCCTTTACTTCACAGGCTGCCTCTTTCCTTAATATTCCATCTCTTTAACTAATAGAGCTGGCTTCTGTAGGTAACTGGTGGCTTTCTTAAACTAATAAAGCACCTACTTTAAATTGGCAGACTATTCCTGTTCACTTATAGATCATTTTAATCTAGATATTTATTTATTTGTAATTATTTAAATGTATCAAATCCAGACATTTCTAAATGGTTTAGGCATAATAAAACAACAACAACAAACAAATAAAACATGTAACGTGGTAACATAGTAGATGACGGCAGATTAAGAATTGTAAAGTCCATCCAGTCAGCCCAACAAGATAAACTCATTACATATAGTATGTGATACTTCATATGTATATACCTGGTCTTGATTTGTCCTTGCCATTTTCAGGGCATAAGTACATACGTATTGCCACACTGGGGCAGACCAAAGGTCTCTAGAAGTCTGCCCAGCACTGCCCTCGTTCTAAAATTTCTGAATTTAATGTTGAAGCCCCTGAAAAGCTCCACTCCTGCCCATCCAAATCTATTCAGCCATGATAAGGGCACAGACCATAGAAGTCTGCCCAGCACTGGTCTTTTTCTCCAACTTCTGAAGCTGAATCTGTCCAGTCATGATCAGAGAACAGACTGTAAAAGTTTGCCCGGTACTGGCTTTGCTTCCCAATTGCCAGTGCTGCTTTCAAATCTCTGCTAAGCTTCTTTGGATCTATTCCTTCTATACAGGATTTCTTTATGTTTATCCTACGCATGTCATATTCAAATAACATAATAAACCAAACATAAGCCATATTCAACAAACAAAACAATAAGAAGAAAATAAACATTTTAAATCTAACCTTAACAACAAAGTGTGCCGGGGGGGGGGGGGGGGGGGCGGGAAACCTGCATATAGTTACAGGTGCAACTCTGGTGATCTTTCTGAGCAGACTGGATGAACCATGCTGGTCCTTATCTGCCTTCATTTACTATCTGGTCAATATTCAAAATAACCTGTTAAATCGCTTACTCGGGACTATCCACTAATTTTCAGTGGCACTTAACCGGTTATCACCACTGAAAATTAGCAGTTAGTGCCTACATGAAAAACGGCTATTTTGGGGGTGTTCTGGGGTGGAGTCAGCACTTGGCTGGTTAAGTGCCAATATTCAGCACTTAACTGGCCAGGGTAACCACATAAATGGGACTGCAAAAAACATAGTCCTATCTTTAGGGGTATTTTACTAAGTCATGATATTGCTTTTAACTCGCTGTAGGAAATCAGCTGGCAGTAAATTCCGAGATGCCCATAGGAATATAATGAACATCTCAGCATTTGCCACCAGCTGATTTCTACCGCGAGCTAAAAATGCTACCCCAGCTTAGTCAAAGACCCCCTTTATGCAGTAACCCATGGCCAATTGAGTGCTGAATATTGACTTAACCTGGCTATGTATTAGCCAGTTCCATAAAAGACAGATATTCAATGGCAAAGCATGGATGTGGTCCGGCATTGAATATCTGGGATTAACACTCACCGCCACTGGGTGAATATTGAACCCTATATTAATATATAACTAAAACACATGATGGAAAGCCACCCATAATTATCCCCCCCCCCCCCCCACACCAACAAACTAATTACCTTAATATTCTTGATCACAAACATGAGCCTTGACTCTCTTCATAAATCATCTTCCAGGCACAATTTTTGCAGGGTGAGTTGTCCACATAATAGGAGGATAATCAGTGAAAACCTTAAATAAATCATTCTCAAAAATTGCTTCCTCTGATCCTGTGTACACTGTTATAGGTCTGATTTGTTTATAGGTTTTAAAATATAGATATTCCCTGATCCCTGTCAGAGTACACAGAATCACAGGAAGCAATTCTTGAGTATGAGGCAAGAGGTTTTGATCCTTGGGGTCAATTCCAAATGCAGTCTCCTTGTGAATGTAATATTTTCCGCTACCAGATATCTGGTTTTGGATCCTGATCAACTGAAACATTTTTGGATACCAAAATGTTTGAGCTACCATTCAATTCTCAGGAAAATGATTGATTGTTTGGGTTTCTGGGTCATGATTATTAGTTTTGCTTCTCCTTTAATTGACTGTTCCTTATGATTTATTTCCTTTTGTGATACTCAGCTTCAGGATTTTCCTTGGTTCCCCCTCCTCCTCTCCTTTCTTGTAAGCTATTCTTTTGTATCTTTTAACATTTTTTTACCTTATTGTATATTCTACAGTGTTTTCCTTGATCAAGCTATTTTAGTGTATCAGCATTCTATAGGTAGAAAAAGGAGAACACACAAGAAATGAATTTCTGCTTTTTCACATCTTCACTGAAGGAAACTGCAGCGACATGTGACTCATTAAGCATAAAGACTGAGGGGCCCTTTTACTAAGCTGCGTAGGCACCTATGTGCACATCAATTTTGAGTTACCACCCGGCTACCGAGTGGCCCTTGTGGTAATTTCATTTTTGATGCGCGTCTGCTACATGCGCCGGAAAATATTTATATTTTCTGGTGCGTGGTGGTAATCAGGCAGTAATCGTCATTCTACACGCGTAGACCATTACCATCCAGTTACCACATGAGACCTTACCGCTAAGTCAATGGCTGGCGGTAAGGTCTCAGACCCAAAATGGACGTGTGGCAATTTTCATTTTGCCGCACATCTATTTTCAGCAAAAATTTTAAAAAGGCATTTTTTTACAGGTGCGCTGAAAAATGATTCTGCGCACACCTAAAACATGCATCTACACTACCGCAGGCCATGTTTCAGCGCACCTTTGTAAAAGGGCCCCTGAGTAGGACAATAGAAATGTAAAGCCGCTTGAAAGTGTTCGTGTGATGGACCATCTAACTCATTATACACCCACCATTCAATAGGTAACCAATGAAGTTTCATAAGATATAGAGTAATCATGTTCAAACTTCTGTACTACAAACATCAACTGGGCTACTGCGTTTTGTACAATCTGTTAAATTCTCATACAATGCTTAGAAAGGCCAAGATAAGTAGAGTTCTTTATGTTGAATTTTAAAGTGTTACACATTTAAAATCCTTAATATTCTTTCCAATGCAATGGAAGTTGAAACGAATTATGCAAAAGGTGTCAAGAGTGTCTATCTGCAAGGGGACAAAATAACTCTCCAAAGATTAAATGGAATGGAATGAAACTTGGCACTTTGGAAAAACCAACAAAAAGACACTTTGAGTTCAGAAATGTGCAAAATGGCACCGAGGTTCCAGAGACCCCCACCACCCCACAAAATGGCCTAATGCATTTCAATGGGATCAGGAGTTCCAGCTGCTATAGCTTAGAAAATTTAACCAAATGGGATGAGAAAAACCAGTGAAAACACATATCAAGATCTAAAATAGGCCAAATTGTACTGGAAGTTCCTGAGAAATAAGTCCCCTCCCTCGAAAAATAAAGGCCCAATGCACTTCTATGAGAACAAGAGTTCCTGTAGTATAGAACATTTAACTGAATGGTATGAAACTTGGCATATGATTAAAACTGGTAAAAAGACATTTTGGGACTAATATTCAGACCGCGAGGGGGAGCCCAGCTAACTCCCGTGGCCGGCAGTCAGCCCGGATATTCAATGCCTGGGCCATTTCTGGTGACCGGCTTTCAATATCTGGTTTATTTTTGGCCAGTTTAAACATACTGGCTAAGTTGATATTCAGAGATAACCAGTTAAGTTTAAACCAGCCAACAGTATTTAAGCGGCCTGATGTGGCCAATTACAGTAGCCAGCTATGCGGTGAATATTCGTGGATAGCTGGTTATATCGTGCGATGTAGCCAGTTATCTCCTAGCCACTAACTGGGAATATTCAGCGGGGGATAGCCAGCTATCCCCCGCTGAATATCGCTAGATAGCCAGTTAAGTGCCATTTAACTGGCCAGGTACCATTCCTGTCGGTTAAATGGGTTTGAATATTGGGGGGCTGGGGAATTGAGTTTTTGGAATGGGCCAAATTAGGCCAGGGGTTCCAGAGAAATGAGCACCCCTCAAAAAAAAGGTTAATTTCTATGAGAAAAAGGAGTTCCAGCTGCAGCAGCATTCAAATTTACATGCAGCAAAACATAGCAGTTAAAGAATTCCTCCTTTCCACTCCCTCTCCCTGTTCTCTACTAACCACATCCCCAAAACTATCCCATCACCTCAAAAAAGTACCAGTCAATAAAACTACTCTCTGCAGCTATCCACCATGCCACAAACTGCCCCATCCCCAGAACTTTCTCCCTGCAAATTGCCCATCCCACAAAATTATTCCCTACAAACTGCCCCATCACCAAAACTACTCCCCCCTGCAATTGCTTCCCACCCTACAAACTGCCCTCACACCCAAAACCTAATTTCCTCACCCCCTCAAAATTACCCCTACATGTACACCAGCCAAGAAACTCCCCTCACAACTGCCCAACCCACTCATAAACAAACCACAGTGGCTGCTTGCTCCTGCATGAATAAAATTGAGCAATGGGCTGCTGAGAATTTGATGAAATTGAATCAATCTAAAACAAAGATCCTGTGGTTTGCAAACTTGCATGAGAATATCCCTTCAACAATTATGTTGAGGGATAGGAACACCTTAAAGTTGGAAAAAGAATCCAGAGTTCTGAATGTTATTTTGGACTCTTCTTTAACCTTTGAATCCCAAATTAATCATATGTGGAAAAGAACTTTTCATTGCATGCGACAATTGAGATTGATTAGATCCTATTTTCACAATTCTCACTTTGCCCTTTTGGTCCAGATGTTAGTGCTGTCCCATCTGGATTACTACAATTCTTTATATGTTGGTTTGAATGATAAATTACTACATAAGTTACAATTAATGCAGAATACGACAGTTCAATTGATTTTCCATTTAAGGAATTATGAAAGTGTTTCTGAATATATTAAAAAGTTTTATTGGCTTCACATGCAAGCAGACATTATTTTTAAGGTTACTTGTCTAGTTTTTCAGGTGTTATACAGTAACATAGTAACATAGTGGATGATGGCAGAAAAAGACCTGCATGGTCCACTCAGTCTGCCCATCAAGATAAACTCATATGTGCCATTTTTTGTGTATACCTTACCTTGATTTGTACCTGTCTTTTTCAGGGCACAGACCGTATAAGTCTGCCCAGCACTTTCCCAGCCTCCCAACCACCAGCCCCACCTCCCACCACCGGCTCTGGCACAGACCGTATATGTCTGCCCAGCACTATCCCCACCTCCCAACCACCAACCCTGCCTCCCACCACCGGCTAAGCTTCTGGGGATCCCTTCCTTCTGAGCAGGATTCCTTTATGTTTATTCCACGCATGTTTGAATTCTGTTACCATTTCCTCTCCACCACCTCCCGCGAGAGGGCATTCCAAGCATCCACCACTCTCTCCGTGAAAAAATACTTCCTGACATTTTTCTTGAGTCTGCCCCCCTTCAATCTCATTTCACGTCCTCTAGTTCTACCGCCTTTCCCTCTCCGGAAAAGGTTCATTTGCAGATTAATACGTTTCAAATATTTGAACGTCTGTATCATATCACCCCTGTTTCTCCTTTCCTCCAGGGTATACATGTTCAGGTTAACAAGTCTCTCCTCATATGTCTTGTAACACCTCAGAATTTTTTATTCAAATTTTTCTTTTTCTTTTTATATTTCTGCTCAAGTTTGAGATAAGTGTTTACTAAAATTTCTAATTCTTATGTTTTAAGTGTCAGCTTAACGCTTTGTTTTCCTTCCAAAAGGTTGCTATCTGGAATAAACTTCCTGATCAAATTTGTTTTGGAATCAGATTATATGGAACTGCATAGGAAGTTGAAAACATTATTTGATGAGTTTTAAATTTTGAATTGTTTTAAAGAGATTCAGTCATGTTTGATATTATTTTTTATTCAACTGTTCTGTTTCATTGAGTGATTTTTATTCCTCATGCTATTCATGAGTTCTTCTGTTGTTAACCGCTGTTTACAAGTAATGGATTGGATTGAATCACCCCCCCCCCCAAAAGAAATACCCCATACAACATCCTGATCACCCCACAAACTGCTCTCACAATGACACCCTAACAGCACCAGCACCAGCACTCATACATTGCCTCATCCCCTAAAAATACACATGTACACACATACCCACACACCTAACAATCCACAGACAATGCAGACACACGACACCCACATAATATAGTGGGGATGAAAAGAATTACATGAGTCATGCTCTGCCTGTGGGGTTGGCCCAACCATTAGGCAAGACTAGGTGGTTGCCTAGGGCATCAAGTTTAATTTTTATTAAAAGTATGCTGTCAAATTCTATAGGATTGTTGTGAAATGAAAATGATTGTTGAGTTTAATTATCAAACTCTTAGGGAAGGGAAAATTGGGCTAGAGACCAGAAATTTAATTTAAGATGGCACAAGGCTGGAGGTTCGTCTAGGGTGTTTAATACAATTGCGCAATGGTCAGACTGGCCCTGTGTCTGAAAATTTATCAGAATGGGATGAAATTTGGCATGCTAGAAAAATGAGAAAAAAGACATATTGAGTTTTAAAATGGGCCAAATTGGAATAGGGGTTCAAGAGAAGTAAAACTACCCCCCAAAAATGGCCCAAATGTATTTCTACGGGAAGAGTTCCAGCTTCTGTAGCATAGAAACTTTCATGTAGTGAAACACAGCAGTTAGGGAATTCTTCCTTTCAAACTGCTTCTCCCCAGTTCTCTCTTCTCCCAACACTTAAGCTGCCCCCCCTACAACTGCCCCCCCTACCAAAATGCCAGAATTTCAAAAACTACCTATCACAACTGCTCCATCTCATGAACTGTCCCACCTCCAAATCTTACCCATTTACAACTTTAAAACTACCCAAACTCCAAAAAAACCACTCTCACACAACTGTTCTACCATTATACAAACTGCCTTATACCCAAAACCTACCCTTCCCACAAACTGCCCCTTCCACCATTACAACTGCTCCACCATCCCACAAACTGCCCCTTCCATAAACTACTCCATGTCATTGCATCACTGTCCTGCAAACAGCTGCATCCCCCCCAAAATACCTCTCAACAGCTTCACCACATTGCAAACTACCCCACCCCTAAAACCACTCCCCGCAACTGCCCTATGACCCTGTAAACTTCATCATGCCCAAGAACTATCCTCACAACCACACCATCCCCAAAAACTACCACTTAAAACTGCCCTACCACCCTACAAATTGCCTCAATCCCATATACTACTGCCACAACTGTCCCACAACCCAGCTAACTGCCCCAGCTCCAAAAACTATCCCTATCAACTTCCCTACCATCCTGCAAACTGCCTCACCATCAAAAACTATCCCCTGCTGCAACTGTCCCACCAACTCAATAGTTGCCCCATCCTCAAAAACTCTCCCTTGCTACTTTCCCAACACTCTACAAACTGCTTCTACCCCTAAAAACAATTCCCTGCAAATTCCATCCCACCCACTACCCTCACCTCCAAAAACTACCTTACCGCCTCTCTAATTGCCTGACTACAACAAACTAAACCCTGTAACTGCCTTAACATACACATAAAGGTGTATATGCAGAGGGTTGGTTAGAATACCATGAGTCATGTTCTGCATGTTTTCTCTGTTATATTTAATTCAACATAACAACATAAGAGTAGCCTTTCTGGGTCAGACCAATGGTCCATCTAGCCTAGTATCCTGTTTCCAATGTGGCCAATCCAGATCAAAAGTACCTGGCAGAAACCCAATTAGTAGAAAACATTCCATGCTATCAATCCTGGGGCAAGCAGTGGCTTCCCCCATGTCCATCTCAGTAACAGACTATGGACTTTTCCTCCAAGAATTTGTCCAAACCTTTTTAAAACCCAGATACACTAACTGCTGTTACCAGATCCTCCAGCAGCAAATTCCAGAACTTAATTCTTTGCGTGAAAAAATATTTCCTCCTATTTGTTTAAAAAGTATTTCCATGTAACTTCATCACATGTTTCTCTGGCCTTTGTACTTTTTGAAAGAGTAAAAAATTGATTTACTTTTATACTACTTGGGGTTTTATAGAGTGCAATCATATCCCTGCCCCATCTTTTTTCCAAGCTGAAAGAGCAATGGTACTTGATATACTGCCTTTCTGTGGTTTGCATGGTATATACAGATACTTGTTTGTACCTGGGGCAATGAAAAGTTAAGTGACTTGCCCAGGGTCACAAAGAGCTAGAGTGGGAATTGAACCTAGCTTCCCAGGATCAAGGTCTACTTAACTAACCACTAGGCTACTCCTCCACTCCACAAAGCCCTAACCTCTTTAAACTTTCATCATACGGGAGGAGTTCCATCCCCTTTATCATTTTGGTCACTCTTCTTTGAACCTTTTCTAATTCTGCTATATTTTTTTGAGATACACCGACCAGAATTAAACACAATTCTCAAGGTGAGGTTGCTTCATGGAGAGATACAGAGGCATTATAATACTCTTGGTCTTATTTTGCATCTCTTTCCTAATAATTCCTAGCATCCTGTTTGCTTTCTTGGCCACCACCACACACTGGGCAGAAGATTTCAATGTATTTTCTATAGACACCTAGATCTTTTTCTTGGGTGCTGGCTCCTAAGGTGGATCCTAGCATCAGGTAACTATGATTCGGATTATTATTCCCAATGTGCATCACTTTGCATTTGTCCACATTAAATTTCAACTGCTATTTGGATGCCCAGTCTTCCAGTTTCCTAAGGTCTTCCTGCAATTTTTCACAATCCGCATATGTTTTGACAACTTTGAATAGTTTTTTGTCATCTGCAAATTTAATCACCTCACTCATCGTTCCTATTTCCCGATCATTTATAAATATGTAAAATTGCACTGGTCCCAGTACAGATCTCTGCGGCACTCCACTATTCACCCCTCCATTGAGAAAAATGGCCATTTAAGCCTACCCTCTGCTTTTCTGTCCAATAACCAGTTCTTAATCCACAGAAGGACATTGCCTCCTATCCCATGACTCCTTAATTTTGTCAAAAGCTTTCTGAAAATCTAGATACACTATCAGGGGCATTTTCAAAAGAGAAGGGCACCCATCTTCCGACACAAATCGTGAGATGGGCGTCCTTCTCTCAGGGTCGCCCAAATCGGCATAATCGAAAGCCAATTTTGGGCGTCCTCAACTGCTTTCCGTCGCGGGGACAACCAAAGTTCCCAGGGGCATGTCGGCAGCATACCGAAGGTGGGACTGGGGCATGCTTAAGAGATGGGCGTCCTCGGCCGATAATGGAAAAAAGAAGGGCGTCCCTGATGAGAATTTGGCCAACTTTACTTGGTCCCTCTTTTTTTCACGACCAAGCCTCAAAAAGGTGCGCGAACTGACCAGATGACCTCCCCTGACTCCCCAGTGGTAACTAACCCCCTCCTACCCTGGAAAAAGCAACTTTAAAAATTTTTTATGCCAGCCTGAAATGTCATACTCAGGTCCATCGCAGCAGTATGCAGGTCCCTGGGAGGGGAGGTATGTGTGTGTCAGCGGAGGCATAGTGAAGGCGTGGACATCCTTCTTTCAAACATTTTGTACGTCCTGAACTGCCTCCCCCCCCCCCCCCCCCCACAGGGACAGCCAAATTTCAAAGGCGTGGAGTGGAGGAGTGGCCTAGTGGTTAGAGCCCTGGTTTTGCAATCCAGTGGTGGCCAGTTCAAATCCCACTGTTGCTACTTGTGATCCAAATAAATAAAGGGGGTGTCTGAGGCATAGCAGGCATGGACATCCTTCTCACAGAAACATCACATTTTGAACATATAGCGAGGACATCCCTGACAAGCACTTGGACGTTTTCACCTGGACTTGTATTTTTCTAAGGTTGTAGATGGCAATTTGTTTAAGGTTGTAGACAGCTAGTATATACGCAGCTTGTCTTCATGAATGAAGCCATCTTTGGCATGTGCAGAGCAGCCACACATAATGCTTGGCTACTCTGCACTGGCTTCCCCTCCTTAGGAAGGAAATCATGTGCAAATGAGCTACAGTGAGCAGCTCATTTGCATGCGATTTCCTTCATGCATGCCCGTTCCTTTCTGAATCACTAAGGGATCGGTAAGGGAAGGGCTTTTTCCATTCAGTTAGTGCATCAGTTAGTCCACTGCAGTGCCCCCTAGGGTGCCCAGGTTGGTGTCCTGGCATGTCAGGGGAATCAGTGCACTATGAATGCTGGCTCCTCCCACTACCAAAGGGCTTTCATTTGGTTGTTTCTGAGATGGGCGTCCTTAGTTTCCATTATCGCCGAAAATCAGAAACGTCCAAGTCTAAGGACGACCATCTCTAGGGACGACTTAAATTTCAAGATTTGGGCATCCCCGACTGTATTATCGAAACAAAAGATGGCTGCCCATCGTGTTTCGATAATACGGGATTCCCCGCCCCTTCGCCGGGACGTCCTTAGAGATGGGCGCCCTTAGAGATGGTCGTTCCCGTTCGATTATGCCCCTCCACATCAACCAGCTCACCTTTTTCGACATCATCCCTGAAACCTTTTTTAAAAATCAGCGTCACATTGGCCACCCTCCAGTCTTTAGGTACTACACATGATTTTAATGACAGGTTACAGATCACTAACAGCAGATCAGCAATTTCATTGTTGAGTTGTTTCAGTACCAAGGGGTGTATACCATCTGGTCCAGGTGATTTATCAGTCTGTAGCTTGCCGATTTGGCTCAATATGTCTTCCAGGTTCACCGAGATTTCTTTCAGTTTCTCTGCATTGTCACCCTTAAAAACCATTTCCGGTAGAGGTAGATCTCATACATCTTCTTCCATAAAAACCAAAGCAAAGAATTAATTCAGTCTTTCCACTATGACCTTGTCCTCCTTGACTGCCCTTTTTGCTCTTTCATGATCTAATGGTCCCATGGATTCCATCACAAGCTTTCTGCTTCTAATGTACCTGAAAAAGGTGCTACTATGTGATTTTGTCTCCATGACAAGTTTTTATTTATATTCTCTTGTAGCCTTCTTTATCAATGCTTTGCATCTAGTTTGACAGTGCTTATATTGCTTCATATTTTCTTCATTCAGATCCTTTTTCCATTCTTTGAAGGATGCTAACTTGGCTCTAATAGCCACTTTCACTTCATCTTTCATGCTAGCTCTCATTTGCTGTTCTTTCCACCTTTGTTAATACGTGGAATACATCTGGTCTTGGCTTTCACAATGGTATTTTTAAACAACGTCCATGGCTGCTTTAAAATCCTAACCTTTGCTGCTGACTCTTTTAGCTTCTTTTTAACCATTTTCATCATTTTTTTGTTGTAAATTGTTGTAAATTTCCTTACTGACTTCACTCCAGATATCAGCTCAAATTTGATCATGTTATGATCACTGTTTCCTAGTGGATCCAACACCATTACCTCTTGCACCATGCCCTGCATTCCACTAAGAACTAGATCTAAAATAGCTCCCCCTCATGTTGGTTCTTGGACCAGTTGCTCCAAGAAGCAGTCATTTATTACATCTAAGAATTTTACCTCCTTAACACTTCCTGATCTAACATTTATCCAGTCAATTGTGGTTGATCCTCTGTCAATTTAAGGCTGAGGGTCATCCCAGAGGCACTACCAACAAAAGGGATTTATATCTGTCTAGTCTATGGCCAAGAATACAATCCTGCACAACTTTCTCTCCAGTACACAGACTGTAAACTCAAGGATCTTGATGGGATGGGGTAGAGAACACTGTCAGGGCCTAGGATAGAACCCAAGCATTGAGCACATAAAACAACCCAAAGTACACTGAAGTCCTTGGACTTTGTTTTTTAGAAACAGTCTGCTCAATATTCAGCATTATTTATTAACTAGCCAGGAACGGCTCTGTGTTGTTGTGCTTCACATATGCACATATGCAGTGGTGTGCTGGAGCCAACTCGCACCGGCTCGCAAGAGCCGGTTGTTATCTTTTCCAAAATTTTGCGAGCCAGTTGTTAAAACGGGGACCCCAGTGGCGTAGCTAGGTGGGGCTCAGAGGGAGCGGTCACTCCCCTAAATCTCGCTGGCCTCCCGCTTAGCCATCTATCCCCCCTTCAATCTGTCCAAAATTCCGCCGCACGTCTTATCTATCGCGTGAATCGATACTCTCATATCACCCCTCTCCTCGTCGCTTCACTGGCTCCCGATCCGCTACCGTATACAGTTCAAGCTTCTCCTATTGACCTTCAAGTGCACTCAATCTGCAGCCCCCCTTTACCTCTCTACCCTCCTCTCCCCGTATGTTCCCACCTGTAACCTCCGCTCTCAGGACAAATCACTACTATCTTCTCTACCACCGCTAACTCCAGACTCCGCCCCTTCTGCCTCGCATCACCTTATGCCTGGAACAGACTTCCCGAGCCCATTCGCCATGCGCCCTCCCTGCCCATCTTCAAGTCCTTACTCAAAGCCCATCTCTTCTCCCTTGCTTTTGGCGCCTAACCACCTTCCCTACATAGTTTATAACCTTTAGATTGTAAGCTCTCTTGAGCAGGGACTGTCCTTCCCCATGCTAAACTTGTACAGCGCTGCGTAACCCTGGCAGCGCTATAGAAATGCTAAGTAGTAGTAGTAAATCAATTTTTCAAAAAGACGGCGCCTATGTGGCGCACAAACAAGGCAGCGTCTCACCTTCCCGCCTATGCGCATGTGCCACCAACTTCCTGCTTGCACGCAGAACAGGATCATCGGTCGTCCGGTCATCGTCGCCTGCTGCTGTGAGCCGTCCAGTGTCCACACACTTCCCATCTCCCGTCCCCACACTGTGCTGCCTGCAAAAGTGCTTGAAGCCAGGAGAAGGAGAAAGTCTTGCTCAGCCGAAGCTGCAGCGCCGTTGTGAGTTGGCTCAACAATATTCTTCTCCTCCTGCTCCTGGCTTCAAGCAGTGCAGGCAGGCAGCAATGTGAGGGCACGCGGGGCCCAGGCCAGGGCCCTCTTCAGCGCACCGTCCTCATCGGTGGCGCTTGGCCTTGGCTGTGTGAGGCTGATGGATGTGAGCTCTGAGCTGTTCTTCTTTCTTTAATGGCTGGCTTGGCTGTAGGGGGTAAGGTAAGAAGGGTCCAGGGACCGTTCCGCAATGCATGCTGTGCGTGTGCTAAAGCAGTAGCAAAAGATTATTAAAATAAATGTGTGGTCCTACTGTAAAAAGTTTAAAGCTATGCCAGTTTGATAAGCATTAGGCAGTGCCTTCAAAGGTGGAGGACAAAAGATTTTCTATTTTACTTATTTGACAGCTTTTTAATTTATTTGAAAGCTTCCCATATCTAGATTTAAATACCTTGAAATAAAAATTGATCATCACTAAAACAGCTTTTAGTGATGTTCAATTTTTATTTCATGATATTTAAATCTAGATATGGGAAACTGGTAGAAACAAGCAGTTATCTCTGTATTTTGTACTCATTTTTCTGCACTGTTCTATACAATACAGATGTAGAAATTTCAGTGAGAATATTCTGTTCCTTAACTGTTCATCGGTTTCTGTAATCTGCCTTTGGGAAGTCTAGTGTTATAAAGATGGAGTATATTGAAATTAAATGGAAATAGAATTAAACTCTCTTTCCATTGGGGCACATGGAATCACATCTGCATCTGATGTCTGTTTTGGTCACTTGGTGGCCCTTTACTAACATCTCTGCATGAATACAGGGGGCGTCTCTATAGCCAGCCCCTCCAAATGACACTGATTTAAAATGTAGAACAAATTAGTACTCTAATCGATGAAACAAATACTTCCTCTGTGTACATCCATATGCTCAGTGGTGTGCTGGAGAGAGTAATGCATTGCCCCCCACCCCCAGGCTCTCTTCCCAGCTATAGCCAGCTCTGCAATTTGGGGGGGGGGGGGGGCGCAGAGGTGGACCGGGGAGAGAGCCTGTTGTTAAACATTTACCAGCACACCACTGCACATATGTAACTAGAGTATCAGCATTTAAATGCATTTTTCCCCGCCTAAAAATAGGTAGCTCCCTATAGAATTACCCCCATGGTGAAATTTCATGTTGACTGATGGTAAACGTTTAACTCTGTTTGATAATTGGCATCTGTATTTGGAATGGCATCTCTAGTCTAGCAGCTGACTTACCCTCCTCCCAGCCTCCCCTGCCAGCCTAGCTGCCTCCAGCAAAAAAAAAAAAAATTTTTAACAGCACAAGGGTGCAGAGCTGCTTTCTAGGCTACACCGCTAATGGCTCTACCAGTCCATCCCCTTCTCACATGGAAGAAAGATGGAGAAAACACTGGATGGAAAGTATGGAAAGAGGGAACGTACTGGATGTAAATGCTGGCTGGAAGGAGGCAGAAACAGAGAGAAACATTGGTGTCCCAAGGTTGTTCTTGGATCATGGTGCGCCGATCCTGCACTAAAAAATATCAAATAGTTTTAGTGAAGGGGGGCGTGTATGGAAGCAGAGTGACCTGCGCTAATCAATTAGCATGGGAGCCCTTAGCACCTATAAAATAGGTGGCAGTAAGGGCTCACACAGTAATTACCACACGCTAATTGGGAAATTAGCGCATGGCCATTAATGGCACAAGCGAAACTGTGGCCATTTTATAGCCATGCTAAAAGTGTCCACAGAGCGTGGGAATCCTTGAGCTAACAACAGCGCAGGGCACTTTTAGGGCGGCTTAGTAAAAGGGCCCCTCAGTATGTAAGATATGGGCATATTTACAGATAGCATTTAGGCAAAAGTTTGGCATTTATCTGAATATATACAATTATTCTAGCCATCTATGCACATGATCAATGCATAAATGTTAGCGCCCACTTTATAGAATTATCTCCACAGTGGCGGCATGTTAACCACACTGTACAAAGTCTGGTGTAAATGCTGGCACCCAACCAATTAGGTGTGCAAATGCCAGTATTCTATGACAGTGTTCCTGATTTCTGGGAGCGCCCCTGATCCTCCCATGCCCCTCCCATGACCACACCCAATTTGCAGTGCTATGAAATTTAGGTGTGCATGTTATAGAATAGGGCATGTGGCAGATTTGCACATAACTCCTAATTACTGCCAATTAAGCGCTTGTTAACTCCAACATATTCAGTGCCACTAGCTATACAGATAGCAGTACCAAATGTGCTTACTAAGTTAAGTGCTGGTACCAGAGCTTAGCTTAGTACAGTCATCGCACCGGCTGGATATTGGGACGGTTATTATTACTGGAAAAGAGTAGCCTTGAACTGCATTGTTGGATTGGTTTATGGCAGAGGAGTAGATTTTTCAACCAGCGGTGTACCTACCTTATATGGCTCCCAGGGCAGGGCCCACCCCCTCCCTAGGCATCGCACACACCCAGGGGTGTGCTGGTAAATTTTTAACAACAGGCTCTTTCTCCGGACGTAGCCAGCTCTGCAGTTGGAAGGGCCAGGGGTGGTCGGGGGGGGGGGGAGCAACACTTGCCTCTCTCTCCTCCCTTCCTTCATGCGGGCTTGCTAGGCATACCTTTGTTGGCAGCCAATAAATGGACTGCCACCACTCCCAACGTCTTGCGCTGAGCAGCATGCTGGAACTTCTCTCACATGCTCGAGAAGTCCCAGCCTGCTGCCCAGAGCTGGAAACAAGGAGCGGGGAGCAGCAGTAGTCTATTTACTTGGCTGGCAGGGCTCAGCATCCCCACCAGCAAAGTAAAAGATAATTCAGCAGGGGGCCCAAGCCCACATTTTGGGAGCCAGTTGTTAAAGTAGCCATGGAGGGCCCTACTTTAACAACCGGCTCCCAAAATTCTTAAAAACTTAACAACTGGCTCTTGCGAGCCTGTGAGAGCCTACTCCAGCACACCACTGCACACACCCCTCCTCCAAGCAAGGGGGTGCACGGAGCAGGCATGCATCTTCCGGTTCTGCTGGTCCCCTGCACCCTCTGACGTCAACTTCCTGTTGCAGGGCAGGGGACTGGCAGAACTGACAGCCATGTGCCTGTTCCGCGCACCCCCTTGCTCCCGGCACCCAGGGCAGACTACCCCCATCACCCCACCATAGGTACGCTAGAGTTTCCAACAACTGAGCAGAAGTACAGGGGACAGAGCTATTACTCTGCTCATTGTGAAAGTGCAATTTTTGTCATTGCAACTAAAGTGCTTTTTTGGTTTTTTTTTTGCTGTGCAGGCTGTGGGATTCCAGCTATCAAGCCCACTATCAGCAACTACAACAGGATAGTAAATGGTGAGAATGCAGTCCCTGGCTCCTGGCCCTGGCAAGTATCCCTCCAGGTATTGTGTCGTTACCCCAAAACAGGGCAAGCTATTTGTACAGATGCTGGAAAACAGCATTAGGGTTTACTTGTAATGGTTTATCTTATATTATACATGACTGTTTAGTTTGCAATTTAACATCTGTTTTGTGCACACTCAGTTATTAAAAGCTCCTAAATTGATTTCATGATACAATTAGGTGAGATTATCGGACAATAACTATCCTATTGCCTGATAACATGAATTACAGAAAGAAAACATTCTGCGCTTTGTGTTTTTATTTCCCTGCGCAGTAAGGAGGTAATTCTCTGCAGGTCGCCTATTCAATATCATTTATGGTTTAAAATTCTGTCTAGCCCATAAGGCCTATGCAAGGGAGTATTCAGAATACTGCCCCTCACCCTTAAGGATAGTCCCTCAGATAACCTGAGCCACTTTAAACCCATTAGTCCCACCCAGGGAGGAAGTGAGGTGGGAGAGGTGGAGTCGAAGGTAAAGGAAAGAGGAAGTATAAAAGATAGGGCCAGACTGGGATTAGAGAGGCCTAGGGAAGGAAGAGTTGAAGCTCCACCATATGCCTTTACAACTTATGTCTAAGTGACCGTGACTTGGCTGAGGTAAACCACATTTGATTTGAAACTTCTGAGGTGACCGTGACTTGGCTGAGGTAAACCACATTTGATTTGAAACTTCTGAGTGTTGCCCTGCGGTGGACCTCAGAGAGAGAAAAAGAGAACAGTTTGTAGGCTGTGTGTTTGGGGTGTGGCAGCCAACAGCCTCAGACTGTGTTTGGGCCCTGTCAGCCACAGGCAGACTTGCCAAGTCTCCCGCATTCGGTGGATCATCTCTCTCACTCCCACTGGAGAGATTCAAGAAACCTGGCTGTGCCAGATCAATGCGCACACTGCATAGGCAGTCAAGAGCATTAATGAGCAAAGACTAGAGCAGCTGCCTGCAATAGTAGCAGGCAACTGTGGGGAATGGAGGCAGAGCAGCAGAGAGAAGTAAACCACCCTAAGAATAGCAGAGTGGAGACCCCTCCCCTGATGCTCGACTCCCGACCCGAGCAGCAGCAAACAAAGCAAGGCGTTAGGAGATGCTTCACTGTTTTCTACACAATTACTAACATGATTGGAGTACTGTGTCTGTGCAGGGTATCTGGTACTTGATTGGTGATCAATAAGACTGGGTGGGCTGAGCCAAATATGGGTGGCCTGGGCCCACCCAGGCCACTTGTAGCTATGGCCCTGCTCCAGCCAGACCTCAAAACAAGACTCACAAGTCTTCAAATAAAAGATTGGCTTACCTCAGCCAGGTCATATCAGCTAGAAGTATTCAGTGAAGGCATATGCTAGGGCTTCAGTCCTTCCTTCCATGGGCCTCCTTAACCCCACTCTGGTCCTGCCTTTTATAGTTCCATCCCTTCTGTCTCACTTGCTTCCTGGGTGGGGCTAAGGCTTTTAAGGTGGCTCACAGTACCTGAGGGATCCATCTTAAGGGTGAGGGGCAGTGTTCTGTATACCTGCTCATAGAAGGTTAGATGGTAAGTAGCTGAAGCTACTGTTGAAAAGTCCTGAGCTAAATCAAAAATAAATAAATAAGGCAATAGCATGTTATTGAACAGCATGTGCACTTTTACCAGTGAACAGGTTGGGCAGTCTCCAGTCAACCCAGAAGCAAGATATATAGGCCTGCAAATCATGGAGTCACAAAATGTGCTCTATAAATTTGCCTTGCGCTAGACTTGTATATTCTCATCTGGTTCATTGTTTTCTGCTGTTTATATTGTACTATTATGTATTACTTATTGTGTTAGTTTTAAATTGTAGTTATAATTTTTGTATTGATGGAACTCCAGTTTTGACAAAAAAAAAAGAGCAGATTTTTAAAAAGCATAAAATAGTAAATATTTACACCCACATACGAGATTTGCCTTGTTCCTTTTTGAATTAAACCCACAATGTGGCAATGTGCCACATGCTGCTCTTACATATTAAGTACAATTCAAAACACTTCAAAGGTTAAATGAACTTCAACAGTGAGAGGTAAAAATAAACAACAATAAAGAATCTAGAACCAATCCCGCAACATATCAACAGGGCCCTGATCTTAGAGACGTGTCTAAGAGGGAAAAGATTTTTAGGATTAGAAGAGATTTCAATATAGGCTGCACCTGCAGCAGAGCATTTAGTCTAAACAAAACAAGCCGTCAATCGGCTCACCTGACCGCTCTATACATCATAAGTCTCCTGCATTAACTCCGATATTTTTAGACATATTTTTAAAAAAATATATTTTTGTATTTATAAATCCCTCTATCCATATACCAATATGTGAGCCAATTGGTGGATTGTTTCATTGAGACTAAATGCTCTACTGCAAGTGTAGCCTATACTGAAATCTCCTATACTCCTAAAAAAACTTTTCCCTCTTAGACACTTCTCTAAGTGTAATATGTTGAGGGATTGGTTCTAGATTCTTTATTGTTCTTACATTTTAGGTGCACCATCTGAGAACTGATTATGTTGCAGCCTTTGTGGTCCTATGGCTTCACAAACAGAGCTGATAGTCTTTTTCCTCTCTGCTCTTTTTCAATATTATTTAGGATGGAAGCGGCTTTCATTTTTGTGGTGGATCTCTTATCAACCAGTTCTGGGTGGTGACAGCTGCCCACTGCAGCGTGAGGTAATATAGTTAATTCTGCATAAGTATAACATTTGGGGGTCACTTACTAACAGCTAACATACGCTAATGACATTAACATAGTTAAAAGGACCAAACCAGCCAGGCACTTCTTTAATTAAATACTGGATTTATATAACAAACACCTCGGTATGTTTAATATACTTCATAGACATCCGCAAACTCCAGAAGATCAACGCAAGTAAAGGGTTGGTCGATGAACCTCAGCAGTAATGCACTATGTTAAATCTGCTCATGCACAATGTCTTACATACTCAAGTCTTCACTGGTTCCTTGACCACCTCCTTCCTATGTTGTTTATGTTTTTCAAAATCTTTTTATGCATAAATAAACTTCTTATATTCTTCAAATTATATTGTCATGAAATTATTATACTCATCTTTAAAATATACACTCTGATCTAGTGGGCTTAGGGACACTCTTCTCCGACACAGCAACACAGCACATGTTTCGCTAAATCGCTTTTTCAAGGAAGTCCCCAAATATTAGCCTCTGCTCATCCTGCTGATCTTGTCCATGTTTGGCGAATGTCGTCAGGATGAGTGGAGGCTAATATTAGGGGGTAGTCCATACTGTTGTTTGGTATTATGGATTCTATTCTGCCAAAACAAACTATGGTCTATTTTCCCCCTCATGGGATAGCTAATTCTATTTGTATGATCGGCTTTTCTTGATTTAAATTGTTTCCAGTAAATGGTAAATTGAGCTATGTAATGACCTGACCATAATGTTGGAGAGCAGTTTAAATCTGCAACCATGACCTCATGAGGGTTATTGTTAGTATAAGTGATAAGATCTAGTTGATGTCCTTTTTCGTGTGTCAAGTGGGCTAAGGTCAATCCAAAATACAAATTATCTAAAAAAAAAAAAGCATAAAGATAGAGGCAGTGGTCTAACATCAGTTCTAAATGTAGATTTATATCCCCTAATATCAAATTGAATTCAAATTATTCTTAGATATAAAATATTCAGCCACTGTCTGGATAACTTATATGTTTAGTTTAGGCCTGCAAATAACAGAGCTGAACTAAGGGGTTGATATTCAAAGCACTTTAACTGGGCAAGAGTTGCTCCTGCCTAGTTAAAATCCTTTGTATGGGATTATCCGCTGATTTTCAGTAGCCCTTAACTAGTTAGTGCCGCTGAATATGAGCACTAACCGCTAAAGCCATAGTCAGTGACTTTATGGGCAGTCCAGAACTAGAGTTGGCACTTTCGCAATTAGGTGCTTATTTCAGCACGTTACCAACTAAGTTAACAGGACAAATTGGACCACATAAAAAACAGTCCGATCTTTGTCTTGTTTCACTTAGGATCTCATTTTCAAAAGAGAAAAATGTCCAAAAATTGGCACAAATATGCATTTAGACATTTTTCTCACAAAAACGTCCAAATTGGTATTTTCAAAACCAATTTTTAGACGTTTTTGTATAAAGTCCATTAGAAGTGCATTCAAATCTCAAGGGGGCATGTCAGGGGCGTCTTAAGGGCAGGATCTGGGCGTTCCTATCACTTGGACATTTTTCAGCCATAATGGGACAAAACGAAAGTGTCCAGGACTAAAACTAAGATGGTT
This sequence comes from Microcaecilia unicolor, assembly GCF_901765095.1. NCBI lineage: Eukaryota > Metazoa > Chordata > Amphibia > Gymnophiona > Siphonopidae > Microcaecilia > Microcaecilia unicolor. The sequence continues at coordinate 182,288,218 of NC_044035.1, forward strand.
TGAGCTAGACCTGTTTTTCTAACGAATAAGTCACAAAAAGGTGCCCTAAATGAGCAGATGACTACTGGAGAGAATGAGGGATGACCTCTCTTTTCTCCCCCAATGGTCAATAACCCCCTCCCACCCCCAAAAAAATGTGATTTAAAACATTACTTAGATTGGACACTGCAAAAGCGGGGGACTGTGTGTCACTACATAGGAAGAAACCAGCAGAAGAAGTACTGAAGGTAGCAGGGCTCTTCCACAAAAATGACAGAAGGATGAGAAATGTAATAAAATCTTTATTCTTCAAGACCCAACACCAGGGGCGTAGCCACGGGTGGGCCTGAATGGGCCCAGGCCCACCCACTTTCCCTCCAGGCCCGCCCAGGCGCCCATTCACATCCTTCTTCGCTCCCTGCATCGCTCTGCATTCTTCTTCTCGCCTGTCGCGCGGTGCTGCCATTCATGCAGGCAGCTGTGCTCTCCCCTGCCGCGTCTATCCGGTCCTAACAGGAAGTGCATCAGAGGACCGGATGGACACGGCGGGGGGAGGCGCGGCTGCCTGTGTGAATGGCAGCGCTGCGTGCATCATGGCGGGAGAGAGGAAGAGTGCAGGGAGCGATGATCATGCGACGAAGTGGAGCCTGGGGAGAGGTGCGCATAGCTACATTTGGTGCTCACTCAGCCAAGGTACTGGGTAGGCAGTGGAGCAGAGGGAGAAATCTTGTATAGTGGGAGGAGAGGGAGAAATGCTGCCTGGAGGGAGAGGGGGATAGGGACAAGAGATATGGGGTGGATGGAGAAGGAGAAATGTTGCATGGAGGGGGAGGGAGAACACAGGGAGAAATGTTGGACACAGGTGAAGAGGAGGGAGAGATGGTGCATGAGGGTGGAGGAAAGGAAGAGAGAGAGAGAGAGAGACAAAGGGGTAGAGGGGGGCAAGAAAGGGAGAAATCTTGTATATAGGGGTGGAGAGGAGGGAGAGATGGTGCACGGAGAAGAGAGGGAGAAATGTTGGGCATAACAGAGGATGGGAAGAAGGGAGAGATGCTGTATGGGAGGAGGAGAAAGATTGGACTTGGGGCACAAGGGAGGGGGAGACAGAGATGGTGGACAGTGGGAAAGAGACAGAAATGTTGGACATGGTGGATGAAGGACGAGAATGCTGCATGGGAAGGAGGGGGAAGACAGCTATTGGATCTGGGGTACAAGGGAGGAGGAAAGAAGGATGTGGACAATGGGAGAGAGGGGGAGATGTAGGACATGGGGTTGGATGAGAGGCAGGGGAGATTCATAGGAGAGGGGAGAGAGGGAGATATTGGATCCAGGAGCAAATGAGAATGATGGAAAGATGCCAGACAATGGGAGTGAGGGAAGAGAGAGGGAGAAATGCTGGACCATGGGGAGGAGAGAAGGGACGGGTGGAGAGAAGAGAAGGGACAGGGAGCTAGAAGGGTGGATGGAGGAAGATGCTGGGAATGGTGGAACCATGTGGGAGATGCTGGAGGGGGAGGAGGAAGAGGGTGGCAAGGAAATGGATGAGAGGATAGTGATTACAGAAGATAGAAATATAGTAATGGGGAGTAGATTAAAGATGAAAGGGAATTGCTGGAGAAGGAGTGAGTTGGGTAATGGGAGAGGTAATGGGTGAGAGAAGATGACGATCTGATAGGCAGCTGTAAAGTAAAAAGAAGAAGAAAGGCGAGAAAGAGAGTAAAATTTGAGTTGACAGAGAGGCAGAAAATAAAAAAAAAAGAGGAAGCAGCTAAAAAGGAATGATCAGTATTGTCAGAGGTAGATGTAGTGAGGGAATAGACAGTAGAGAGGAGAAAAGACAAATGCACAGCAGTCACTTGAAGGAGAATTAGTAGACGCCAGGAAATTAGAAGCAACATAATGGAAAAATAAAATGTCCAGACATCAAAAGTAGAAAAAAGCATTTTATTTTGAATGTTTAAATGGAATATGTTAGCTTTGTGAAAAGTGCATAGCAAATGTCTTTGCATTGGTTCAGTACAAAGGAAATGCATTTTTGTTTTTATTTCTTCAGGGTTGTAGTACATGTTAAGTTTAACTTCTTGGGGTTCTCAATTCAATTTTTGTGTAAATATTTTTATTTCTAACTTGTGATCCCTTGTTCTGTTTTTGGTGAGGGTCTGTCAGTGTGATAGTAATGGCAGGTACAGAAATCGGAAGGGCGGCAGGGAAGAGAGGGGATTGGAGAGAGTGCCCTCCTTTATTTTCTGACCTGGGCCAGAGCATGTCTAACACTGGCCCTTACCCTTGCTTTATAGCTGGTGGGGCTCCCCAAGCATCCATCCTCCAAAGGCAGTCAGAGCTCCCTTCTACCAAGCTCTGCAGTTGCCGACAGCATCTTTGAGTTACTGACAACTAAGGATGCAAGGGGTGCCAGCTTTGGTCGCTTAGGGATGTTGCTGCTGCCTGCCAAGCTTGGTAAAGGGAAGTTCTGGCCACTTTCAGAGGAAGTCTTCAACTGACAGAGTTTGAGGATCCTCATTAGCTAAAGCAGTGGCGTAGCCAAGGGTGGGCTTGGGTGGGCCCAGGCCCACCCACTTTGGCTTCAGGCCCACCCAGTAGCAGCATACCTATGATGTGGCTGGCAGGGATCCCCAAGCCCCACCAGCTGAAAACTCCCAACGTGTCTCTCCTGCATACCTTGTAATTAGCAGATCTTCACCTGCAGTGAGCAGTGACATACATAGAGCTTGCACCAGCCCCACAGCCTTCCCTCTGATGTATTTCTGCCTAGGCGGAAACAGGAAGTTGCATCAGAGGGAAGGGTATGGGGCCAACTTGAGCAGTGTGTATTAGTTGCTGCTCGCTGCTGTTGAAAATCTGCTATTTAAAAGGTATACAGGAGAGGGGGGATGTTTGAGAGTCCATATAGCATGCAGGTGAGAGAAGGCGAGACCAAATCACCTGTGGGATGGGGTGAGGTTCTTCTGCCCACCCATCTTGAGCCCAGGCCCACCCAAAATTGGGTGTCTGGCTATGCCCCTGAGCTAAAGTATTTATATTTTGAGGTGAAGGTAGGGCGAGGCAGAGAAACTTTTGTGCCACCCACTTTGGGCTCAGGCCCACCCAAAATTGGTTTTCTGGCTACGCCACTGCCCAACACAGTACTGTGTTTCAGGGTGAAGCCTACATCAGGGGTCTAAAAATAATAGGACATGTATAAAAACACAAATATGAATACAAACATAAAAGGACTGCATCACATAAAATGCGTAAAAACTAAAGTATAGTAATCAAATAATATAATAAAATGTAATAAATCAGATGGACTAAAATAAGCACATAATGTTGCAATCCATAAGGGAGTAGTGCATAAGAATTAAACATAACAGGCATAATCACAAAAGGAGATTGTTAATAAATTATAATAAAATACATATGATCAAATATTAAGATGGCCAATAATCAAAATAAGAAACCATTTCTAAAACATGTGTATGTAAGACAGAACACTCTTAAACATAGAGCAAATGAAATCGGCTATGTGATCTCCTATAGCACAAAGCTATTCTAGATCTGCAGCACTTCATACATGTTAATACATGTCTTTTCCTTAGTGCTGTCCCTTGTGTTGTCACTTAAGTACTGGGGTTGCTGATTTTTATTTCACTGAAAATTCTCAAAAACATTAAAAATTAGAAATTAAATATGAGTAGAAATAAAAGGTTTGATCCAGTATAGGAGGCAAGTAATTAACATGTCTGAAGTGCTGCAGATCCGGGATAGCTTTGTGCAATAGGAGATCACATAGCCAATTTGATTTGCTCTATGATGCCTCCTATCTGGTTTTTCCTTATTAAAATTTGTTGGGATTTTTTGCTTATATAGTTTAATGTTTCTCACCACTGTTGTTCAGTTTTGCTACTTCCTTTGTTTTTTCAAATTTCTTATTGAGGAGTAACAGTTTTCCCCTATTATTTTTGTAGAAACACAATTAGTAGCAACATTTCATACTACCAATCCCAGGGCAAGCAGTGGCTTCCCCCATATCCATCACAATAACAGACTATGAACTTTTCTTCCAGAAACTTGTCCAAACCTTTTTTAAACCTAGATACTCTGACTGCTGTTACCACATCCTGCAGCAGCGAGTTCCAGGGCCTGGGTTCTATGTGTGTGAAAGAGATGTGATTTTCTGTTCGCATTGACTGCACGATCAATCTGTTCTAATCTGGTTTATTTAGTTTTCCAGTAGATTTATTAATGTTCTAGTGCTCACTACATTGTTTGTGATACTGCCTTTTTCTAGGTAGGTGCTTGCTGTGTGATTTGTGGAAGTAACTGCTATTATGGTATGTTGGAATTGCTCTGTAGGGAAGATAGGATATCCTGATAGTGAGGTTGCAAAAGAGACTGTAGTAGATCAGGTGTCCTTAAATAAAAATCAGACAAAAGATTGCAAATTAATACTGTCAAGTACTAAGCATGATGTAAATAGGAACAACAAACATACTTTGAAATGTCTATATGCCAGGAGCCTAAGAAATAAGATGAGAGAGTTAGAATATATTGCACTAAATGAAAAATTAGATATAATAGGCATCTCTGAGACCTGCTGGAAGGAGGATAACCAGTGGAACATTGTCATACCGGTGTACAAATTATATCGTAGTGACAGGGTGGATCGAATTGGTGGAGGGGTAGCATTGTATATTAACGAGAGCCTTGAATCAAATAGATTGCAAATTGTGCAGGAAACAAAACACTTCTTGGAATCACTGTGGATTGAAAGTCCATGTATAAAGGGGAAAAGGATAGTGATAGGAGTGTACTACCGTCCGCCTGCCTAGGATGAACAGACGGATGCAGAAATGTTAAAGGAAATTAGGGACGCAAACAAATAATGGGTGATTTCAATTACCCTGATATTGACTGGGTCAACGTAACATCGGGGCATGCTAGGGAGGTAAAATTCCTTGATGAAATCAAGGACAGCTTTATGGAGCAGCTGGTACAGGAGCCGACGAGAGAAGGAAAAATTCTAGACCTAGTCCTTAGTGGAGCGCATGATCTGGTGCAGGAGGTAATGGTGCTGGGGCCGCTTGATAACAGTGATCATAATATGATCGGATTTGATATTAGCTATGAAGTAAGTATACATAGGAAATCAAATACGTTAGCGTTTAACTTTAAAAAAGGAGACTATGATAAAATGAGAAGAACGGTGAAAAAGAAAACTTACATCAGGCATGGATGCTGTTCAAAAGCACCATCCTGGAAGCCCAGGCCAAATATATTCCGCATATTAAAAAAGGAGGACGGAAGACCAAACGACAGCCGGCGTGGTTAAAAAGTGAGGTGAAGGAAGCTATTAGAGCTAAAAGAAAATCCTTCAGAAAATGGAAGAAGGAACTGACTGAAAATAATAAGAAGCAGCATAAGGAATGTCTAGTCAAATGCAAAACGCTGATAAGGAAGACTAAGAGGGACTTCGAAAAAAAAATTGCGTTGGAGGCAAAACACATAGTAAAAATGTTTTAGGTATATTAAAAGCAGGAAGCCGAAAAAAGAATTGGTTGGACCACTAGATGACCGAGGAGTAAAAGGAGCGATCAGGGAAGACAAAGCCGTAGCGGAAAGATTAAATGAATTCTTTGCTTCGTTCTTCACCAAGGAAGAGTTGGGTGGGATACCGGTGCCGGAAATGGTATTCGAAGCTGACGAGTCGGAGAAACTTAATGAATTCTCTGTAAACCTGGAGGATGTAATGGGGCAGTTCTACAAACTGAAGAGTAGCAAATCTCCTGGACCGTATGGTATCCATCCCAGAATTCTGATAGAACTGAAAAATGAGCTTGCGGAGCTATTGTTAGTAATTTGTAATTTATCCTTAAAATCGAGCGTGGTACTGGAAGATTGGAGGGTGGCCAATGTAACGCCGATTTTTTAAAAAGGTTCCAGAGGAGATCTGGGAAATTATAGACCGGTGAGTCTGAGTTTTATTTTAGTTACATTTGTACCCCGCGCTTTCCCACTCATGGCAAGCTCAATGCGGCAGGCAATGGAGGGTTAAGTGACTTGCCCAGAGTCACAAGGAGCTGCCTGTGCCGGGAATTGAACTCAGTTCATCAGTTCCCCAGAACCAAAGTCCACCACCCTAACCACTAGGCTACTCCTCCACGGGAATCAAACTCAGTTCATCAGTTCCCCAGGACCAAAGTCCACCACCCTAACCACTAGGCTACTCCTCCACGGTGCCAGGCAAAATGGTAGAGACTATTATTAAGAATAAAATTACAGAGCATATTCAAAAGCATGGATTAATGAGACAAAGTCAACATGGATTTAGTGAAGGGAAATCTTGTCTCACCAATCTACTACATCTCTTTGAAGGGGTGAACAAACATGTGGATAAAGGTGAGCCGGTTGATATTGTATATCTGGATTTTCAGAAGGTGTTTGACAAAGTACCTCATGATAGACTCCAGAGGAAATTGGAGAGTCATGGGATAGGAGGTAGTGTTCTATTGTGAATTAAAAACTGGTTAAAAGAGAAAACAGAGAGTAGGGTCAGTATTCTCAATGGAGAAGGGTAGTTAGTGGGGTTCCCCAGGGGTCAGTGCTGGGACCTCTGCTTTTTAACATATTTATAAATGACCTAGAGATGGGAGTAACTAGTGAGGTAATTAAATTTGCTGATGACACAAAGTTATTCAAAGTCGTTAAATCGAGGGAGGATTGTGAAAAATTAAAAGAGGACCTTACGAGACTGGGAGACTGGGCGTCTAAATGGCAGATGACGTTTAATGTGAGCAAGTGCAAAGTGATGCATGTGGGAAAGAGGAACCCGAATTATAGCTACGTCATGCAAGGTTCCACATTAGGAGTCACAGACCAAGAAAGGGATCTAGGTGTCGTCGTTGATGATACATTGAAGCCTTCTGCTCAGTGTGCTGCTGCGGCTAAGAAAGCAAACAGAATGTTAGGTATTATTAGGAAAGGAATGGAAAACAAAAATAAAGATGTTATAATGCCTTTGTATCGCTCCATGGTGCGACCGCATCTCGAATATTGTGTTCAATTCTGCTCGCCACATCTCAAAAAAGATATAGTGGAATTAGAAAAGGTGCAGAGAATGCGATGAAAATGATAAAGCGGATGGGACGACTTCCCTATGAGGAAAGGCTAAAGTGGCTAGGACTCTTCAGCTTGGAGAAAAAGCTGCTGAGGGGAGATATGATAGAGGTCTATAAAATAATGAGTGGAGTTGAACGGGTAGATATGAAGCGTCTGTTTACGCTTTCCAAAAATACTAGGACTAGGGGGCATGCAATGAAGCTACAATGTAGCAAAGTTAAAACGAATCGGAGAGAATCTTTCTTCACTCAACGTGTAATTAAACTGTGGAATTCGTTGCCAGAGAATGTGGTAAAGGCGGTTAGCTTAGAGGAGTTTAAAAAAAGGTTTGGACGGCTTCCTAAAGGAAAAGTCCATAGACCATTATTAAATGGACTTGGGGAAAATCCACTATTTCTGGGATAAGCAATATAAAATGTTTTGTACTTTTTTGGGATCTTGCCAGGTATTTGTGACCTGGATTGGCCACTGTTGGAAACAGGATGCTGGGCTTGATGATAGACCTTTGGTCTTTCCCAGTATGGCAATACTTGTGTACTTGTGAGTGCCATTTGTAGTGTTGTGTTTAGCTTCACACTATGCCTGGTAATGGATTTGGATTTGGATCACACCTTTCTCAGTAATAGCACAAGGCAAGTTACATTCAGGTACAATAGGTATTTTCATGTCCCTGGAAGGCTTACAATTTAAGTTTTGTATCTGAGGCAATAGATTGTTAAGTGACTTGACCAAGATCTCCAGGAACATAAGTGGGATTTGAACCCTGGCTTGGTTCCCAGCCTGCTGCTCTAACCATGTTTGATAACTCATCAGCATACTAAGGGCTCCTTTACAAAGCTGCAGTAGTGATTCCCACATGGCAAATGCGGCATATCCCAAAGGAATTGATTGGGCTTCGTTGCATTTGCCATCCGGGAATCAATACCACTGCTTTGTCAAAGTGTTTATGTATGCAGGTATGTATGTGTATGTATCTGTAAGAAGTGCTGACAAAGTAATGTAATGGAAAATTTTTGCTCATATCAACTCAGTCCTTTGCTCGCAAAGAAACATTTCTGCTCACACCAACTCAGTCCTTAGAGGGAACATTGCTATACCCTATGTTTTGATCAGGACACAGTAAAACTGATAATGCACCTGTTCCAACTGCTTTCTACTCTTCTTGCAGTCCCAGTTACCATCGAGTTATCCTTGGGGAATATGACCGGTCTTCAAGCAGTGAGCAACTTCAAGTCAAGACCATATCCAGGGTAAGTTCAAAGGTGAACAGTTGTGTTACTGGCAAGTTATTCTGTGTCTTCAATTTTAATATCATACCATTCTCTGTTTGGGCAATATTTCTTCAATAGCTTGTTGTATGGTGTCACCTTCTAACACAATGGAAGGTGAGAAGTGGAAGAAGGCTCAGCAAATAAATGGGATCAACAAAAACATTGATTTAACACATAAAAACAGTTCTTTTGTAGCTGTAGTGTGAATGACTCGACGCGTTTCGGCACATGCATGCCCACTTCAGGAGTCTATTGATATATATCCTGCGAGTGGAACTGGACAGCCACAACAAATGATAGATGTAGGTCTTGAAAAAGACCGTGATTAAAGTATGGATGCACTTGTACAAAACAGTGTAACAGCCACCACTGGATAATCCTTCGGCAGTAAAAAGTCTGGTGGTGACCCGCACCTTCTAACACAACAGTACATGGGCATTCCATGAATTTTTGTACAGAATCTATTCATAACATAACACCTGATTATAGTAAATCCAGTCAATATTCAGATGGCAGCGGTCAGCATTTTTTAAGCTAAATTAGCCCTAGATATTCAATGCTGGGCTACATTGGGGCACCCCCATTGAATATCTGGCTCTCACTGGACATGTGCTGGCTGTGAGAAGTAATGCAAGTCCTGGCTGATATTTAGCAGGGACCAACATACCACTTATGCAGATCTATGCCTGAATGAATATCCCACCTCCTCCCCCCCACCAACTAGCTCTGATCCATCCTTTCATCCACTCCTCCCAAGTCAAAGGAGCCCCCCCCCCCCCAGGCCTGGTGTTCTAGCGGTCGACGGATGTATGAGCAAACCCCATTCTCTCCTGCCCCTAGTGATTCCTGAATCAAAATGGCTGCCACAACCTCTAGCAGTAGTCTTGCTAGAGGTCGCAGCAGCCAGTTTTACATTAACTAACTTTTCTATCCCACAAATCATACCTAGTTCGATTTTAATTCTTAATCACAAATGTCCTGTTACAAAACCACACTTTTAAGCACCTTTAAATTTCACATAGCATTGCATATGCCTTAATTCCAAAGAGAGACTACAGCTTAGGCCCCACAACTCCAGATGACTACTTACATGTAGGCTATAATTTCAGTCCACTAGGAACAACCAGACAACCCTGTTGGGAGGAACATAATAATCTAAGCAGTTCATTTATTTTTATAAGTCCTTGAAAATACTGTACCTGGGCTCAAACAATCACAGAGCACAAAATACTAGGCGCAACAATTTAAAACCAAATACCACCGACAACGAAAAATTCATTGAATGTCTGGACCCAATCCCCGATGAACACCCTGCAGACAGAATTTGGACAAACTTCGCTATACTTACTGATGAAACTGTCACACAAGCGATTAATAAGTTCGCCAAATCCCACTGCAAACTTGACATATGCCCCAACAACCTAATAAAATCCGCTCCTCAACACTTCATAACAGATCTCACGAAGCACCTAAACTACATGCTACAACACGGACTCTTCCCTAAGGATAAAGGAAACATACTACTTACACCAATACCTAAAGACACAAAAAAAAAGCAAACGACATAACCAACTACCGCCCAGTAGCATCCATTCCTCTGGCAGTCAAACTAATGGAAAGCATGGTAACCAAGCAACTTACTGATTACTTAAACAATTTCTCAATATTACATTCAACCTGCACTACCCCAGCTGCAATGGACTTAAATACAAGATGATGCACGCCACTACCTTCTCTTACAAGAGCACGCAGATATGGAATGCATTACCTACAGACCTGAAAGCAATCAAAGAAACATCTATCTTTCGGAAATCTCTGAAAACATTCTTCTTCAACAAGGCCTACAATGAAAACTTATAACTTCACCAAGTCCACTCAACTATGAGCGCACACCTCCTATAATTACCCTAACAACTCTCTTCCCTCTTCCCTTACCCCTTCCTAAGCGCTACACATTACTAATTGTATCCGATATCCTGTTATGACAATGTTATCAAATCTATGTAAGCCACATTGAGCCTGCAATTAGGTGGGGGAATGTGTGATACAAATGCAATAAATAATAATAATACATGAATCACAATCAGGATTCCAATCCAATCACAGCCCCGAAACAGTACTAATCACTCTCCTTACCAAATTTAAGCAAGCAATTGCAACTGGCAATAGTGTACTTCTCCTACAATTCGACATGTCCAGGGCGTTCGACAGGGTAAACCACAAAACACTATTAAATATCCTAGAATACTTCGGGATTGGAAGAAATGTACTTGTTGGATCAAAGGCTTCCTAACTGCAAGAACATACCAAGTGATATCAAACTCGAATACATCTTCACCATGGAAACCAGAATGCGGAGTACCCCAAGGTTCACCTCTTTCATCTACCCTTTTCAACCTAATGATACCTCTAGCCAAAATGTTATCCAAACAAGGCCTCAATCCTTTCATCTACGCAGATGATGTCACGATCTACATCCCATTTAAACACGATCTAACAGAAATAACAAATGAAATTAAACACAGCTTTCAAATCATGAACTCATGGGCGGATGCATTCCAACTAAAGCTTAATGCAGAAAAAACACAATGCCTCATCCTCTCATCACAACACAACACAACACGAACAAACCCACCACTATAAACACCCCAATATTTGCCCTTCCTGTTTCAGATAGCCTGAAAATTCTAGGAGTTACAATTGACTGAAATCTTACACTAGAAAGCCATGCGAAAAACACAACCAAGAAAATGTTTCACTCAATGTGGAAACTCAAAAGAATAAGGCCTTTCTTCCCAAGGGAAACATTCCGTGGACTGGTACAATCAATGGTACTAAGTCAACTAGATTACTGCAATGCAATCTATGCCGATGCAAAGAACAAATCATTAAGAAACTCCAAACTGCACAAAACACAACAGCCAGACTCATATTTGGAAAAACGAAATATGAAAGCGCCAAACCCCTAAGAGAAAAACTACACTGGTTCCCACTTAAAGAACGAATTACGTTCAAAATCTGCACTCTGGTTCATAAAATCATACACGGTGAAGCTCCGGTATACATGTCAGACCTCATAGACTTACCAACAAGGAATTCTAAAAGATCATCACATACATTCCTGAATCTCCACTACCCAAGCTGCAAAGGACTAAAATATAAACAAACATATGCATCCTGCTTCTCCTACATAAGCACGCAACTATGGAATGCACTACCAAAAGCCACAAAAACAATACACGACATAACTAAATTCCGAAAATTACTAAAATCCAACCTGTTCAATAAGGCATACCACAAGGATCCATCCTAAATACCAGAACTGTACAAAATCGAACTCTCTATTCTTGACTGCTCAAGTTAACCTATCACAATTGAACTTTAACAAAACACCTTGTTTATTTCTCATTACAACAATGAATCCTCTTTATTTAATTGCCTACCCACTCTGTCACTGGCATTATAACTATGTATTTCTCATTCCGGAATTGGCGATCGCCATTACGGAACAATGTAAGCCACATTGAGCCTGCAAATAGGTGGAAAAATGTGGGATACAAATGCTACAAATAAATAAATTAATAAATAAAACAAACTTATTGTTCAAACAGCAGCCAATGTAATTCTACTAAAATAGGAGTAATATGATCATGCACTTTCTTATTTAGTAACAGGTGAGCTGCCATGTTTTCAAACCAACTGTAGCCTTTTTAACAGATATTTATTAGCCAGCACAGGCTTTGAGGTCAGCTGGAAAATTTTTTACTAGAAGTTCTGTTTTATCAGGTGATCAAATTGGATGAGTTTCTGAATGTTATATTTCATATTGCAGGACCCCAATAGTGGAATAAATTACCCCTGAGTTTGAGAGCAATACAGGATTTGGAAAAGTTTAAAAAGGATTGGAAAACACATTTATTTATACAGGCTTATGAGGGGATCAGTTATTTATTTATTTGTTGCATTTGTATCCCACATTTTCCCACCTTTTTGAAGGCTCAATGTGGCTTACAGTATGTCGTAGTGGCGATCGCCATTTCTGGAATGAGAAATACAAAGTGGTATTGCATTAAGTTCATAGATGGTAGAGTAAATTATAGAGTAAATTAGATAATCAGTTCATTTCCGGCATGAGAAATAAGGTGGGAGTGCGTTAACGTTCGTTAGTGACAAAGTGATTGAAGCAATCAGGTATAGAGAGTTCGGTTTTGTCTAGTTCTGGAAGAGTTTCGTTGTCTGGTATTTAGGATGGATCATTGTGGTATGCCTTTTTAAGAGAAAAACTACACTGGCTCCCACTAAAAGAATGAATTGCGTTCAAAATCTGTACCCTGGTCCATAAAATCATTCACGATGCGGCCCCAGTATATATGTTAAACCTCATAGACTTACCAACCAGGAACACAAAAAGGTCAGCACGCACATTCCTGAATCTCCACTACCCCAGTTGCAAAAGACTTAAATATAAATCAACATATGCATCCAGCTTCTCCTACATAAGCACACAACTATGGAATACACTACCAAATGCCATACAAACAAGGCACGACCTAACAATCTTCCGAAAATTACTAAAAACCAACCTAGTTATAATTGTAGACTAATGAAATGGCAAAAGCACAAAAGATGTCATTACTCCTATATTTGAAGGCATATAGAGGTCTATTATAAGTTGTTGGTATTTGTGTTGTGATATTATCACGTATGTCTAATTTTGATATTGTAGATGTGTTGTTTATAATCTGCCTAGAACCTGTTGATAGTGAGGAATAAAATAAAAAGTAAAATATTTTGGAAGTCCACAATATAAAACAAGAATGGAGAAAAAGCACTTCAGTGCCACTATCATATACAATTGTATATGTACCATCACTTTAGTACATCAATAGTCATAAAAATCTCCATAAACCTTCAGCAAATAAACTTTTAAGTGAATATTGACTCATCTTATGCTGTCTTCAATAACTTCTTGCTGGTAACAAACCCTTCATTAGCACCAGCCTCAATGTAGTGTGCACCTAAAAAATTTTAAAGTGAGTATTTACTTATACTATCTTTAACACCTTCATTCTGTTGACAGACTTTATTCAGGAAAATAACAAAAGGAGACAGGTTCCCCTCTGAACAAGCAAACAACAACAAAAGGGAGTAGGAGTGGATCAATTGACTTATGATAGAAAAACCTAATATGGAAAAAAAACAAAAAGGAATTGAAAATAGCCAAAGTGTATTAATCATAAAAAAACATAGATCTGCAAGGGCCTATTTTAGGTCTCCAAATAGAAAATATTCAAAAGAAGGACTTGACATAGTGCCATGTTTCGGCGTCAGGAGTCATAAATATCATTTGGAATACATCTATTAATTGCATAAAGTGAATTCAGAATGAAGTCAATTTTGACTGTAGTTCTTGTGTTCTAGAACAGTAGATTTGTGTGGCTATCCGTTATGGAATACTGGCAGATTAGGCACACAATTTTACTGCTTTAGAATACTAGCTTAGTGCCTAAATTTTAGTCACCTAACTTTAACACCTTTTATAGAATCTCCCCCAAAATATCTGACTCTCGACCATGGCCACTGTTTCACCAAAAAGTGGCTTCTTCATGGTGTTAACATTAGTAAAATAAATTGTGAAAACTCTTGGTGTACCAGATAATATCATCATTAACCAGATGTCTCATGACTGGTTTTTTTTTTTTTAGGCTATTACCCATCCCTACTGGAATGCCAACACCTTGAACTATGACATCACCCTACTGAAACTATCATCGCCTGCCCAGTTGCACGCCCGTGTTTCTCCCGTCTGTCTGGCTGCTACCAGCGATGTACTGCCATTGGGCATTATCTGTGTCACCACTGGCTGGGGCCGCATAAGTGGCAGTTGTATGTACGCTAGATATAATGTGGTTAATATGCAGGTTAAGGCCTGAAGTGATAAGTAGTAGTAGTAGTATGCAAGCACTAAAAATAGTATGCTACACAATAAACCTTAAGTTGCATATTAAGATAGTTCTCCAACACATTAATATATGAGAGGCAACTGGCATTTATCCACATTTAAATGATGGAATGTCATATACAAATGAGGCTTTTATAGGCCCAGGCTATGTGGCGTGGTGTGCTGTCCTCCACATGCTGTTCACTGGCAAAAACACAACAAATGTATTTGGTCAAATATTAACCCACCAATATTTAAACACTAGTAAAAAAGGCCCGTTTCTGGCTGAAATGAAGCGGGCGCTAGCAAGGTTTTGCGCGGAGTGTGTATGTTTGAGAGAGTGTCTGTGAGAGTGACTGTGTGAGAGTGAGAATGTGCAAGTGTGTGTGTGTGACAGAGAGTGGGTGTGAGTGTGTCTGTGAGAGAGCGTGTGTGTATGTGAGAATGAGTGTGTGCGAGTGCGTATGTGAGACAGTGAGTGTCCTTCCCTGTCCCCCCTGTCAGGTGTCAGGACTGGGGGGACTGTGGACAGTCATGAAGGCAGCCCCTACCAAAATAATGAAAGCAAGACCATTTGTATAATAATCACTGCATTCCAGAGAACAAAATGGAGCAAGTTCCCATATGCTATCTTTTGCTTTCTGTATTCAGTAGCTGATAGGCTTGCTAGACTTACCTAAGTGGCTGCAGCTGCAATACACTGAAAAGAAAGCAAGGAAACCTATGAGACGCTGCAAGGAGGAAGGCAAGTCGACATCATGACGGGGTGGAGCGGCGACTCTGGAGGGGAGAGGGAGAGAGTAGCGGGTGCAGGGGCGAATGGGAGGGAGTGGAGAGAGCAGTCCATTGGGCATTTCGTGGAGGAGGTTGGGTGAGGGGGAGGGGGCGAGCGGTGACTCGGGAGGGGGGAGGGAGAGAAGAGGAGTGGGTCCAGTGGCGAGCAGGAGGGAGTGGGGACAGAGGGAAAACAAAGCAAGGAAACCTATGAGCGCCCTCGACGTCATCACGGGGGTGGAGCAGCGACTCTGGAGGGGGGAGGGAGAGAATAGCGGGTGCAGGGGCGAGTGGGAGGGAGTGGAGAGAGCGGTCCATTGGCTATTTCGTGGAGGAGGGTGGGTGAGGGGGAGGGGGTGAGCGGTGAGTCGGGAGGGGGGAGGGAAAGAAGAGCAGCGGGTCCAGTGGCGACCAGGAGTGAGCGGGGACAGAGGGTGGTGTCGCAAGGGCAAGGTAGGCTGCTGCAGTGTGTGCGGGCCTGGGACGAAATTGGCAGGCCCACCCATAGATACGGCCGTCCCCTTGGCCTCTGACTTCCCTCTGATAGGTCCGTCATTCGGTGTGACGCTCCTCCCTTTTCCTGTTTCAGTTCCCTTTGATAAGTCAGAGCGGTGCAGCTGTGACACTCCTCCCTTCTCTGATAGGTCAGGGCGGGGCAGAGATGTAGTGTGCTTAAAAATGGTTACAGAGCTTCGAACATATGAACTGTTGAAGCCTCAGAGTGTGCTTTTTATGTGCAGATGGGGCGTGACCTACAGCCCAGATGGGCGTGGCTGAGACTGAGGGTGAGTAGTCCGAATAGCCTAGCCTACCAGGACAGGAGTTCAGGACAGATGGAGTGAGCTTCAGAACGTCTGAGGGGGGATTTTATTTATATAGATACTGTCAGCACTGGATTCAAAGAGTGGGCACAGCATTTAAATCTACACCCAAATATTCCAGCACAGGCCGATACTTTGTTATCAGGTATAAAGTGACTGGCAGAAGTAATCCGGGTGCCTCTGATATTCAGCTCCAGTACCTGGATAACCATCCAGTTAGGACAGCTATTTTGCTGCCCTAACTTACATACTTAAGTAATTATCAGTGCTGTATATCAGTGGTACCTAGCAAACTTCCAGATCCACCTTGCTTCTACCCTAGACTGCCCCAGCACTACCAGAGAAGATTTTCAGAAGCATTATCCAGGTATGGCCTAGGAGAACAGCATGTATTCTACCAGGAGAAGTGCCGTGAATATCAGGCCATAAATTTTAACATACATACTGCCTCCTTCAATCTTCCACATTAACCAGTTCTTTCATTAACAGAGAGGATTTCTTCTCCCCTTAAATCATAATGAAGAAAAAGTGCCCCTCCTCATCCCATAAACAACATGGAGGAGTAGCCTAATGGTTAGAGCAGTGGGCTTTGATCCTGGCAACCTGGGTTCAATTCCCACTGCAGCTCCTTCTGACCTTGGCCAAGTCACCTAACCCTCCATTGCCCCAGGTACAAAACAAAAAAAAAATGGATTGTGAGCCCCCTAGAGACAGGGAAAGTACCTGTATATAATGTGTACAGCGCTGCTTATGTCTAGTAGCGCTATAGAAATGATTAGTAGTAGTAGTATCATCACCCTTCCCCCTGGTAGTCAGTAAACTCTCGCATGCTCCTTAATGCCCAGATAGGTATTACCTTCCCCTTTCCAACCACCAAGACAGGACCCCCCACCCCCCCCCCAAAAAAGCAAACACATATTCCTACAATAGAAAAAGAGTCCTTCCATCCTTTGCAAGTCGAGCCTTAATGTTATAGAGGGGATGGACCTTCACAAATGTCACATCCTGGAGGCACTTCATCGCTATCACTCATCCAGAACCATTTTTGAAAAAGTGGGAAGCAAGGCAGAATGGAAGCGTCCTTCTTTCTGCCCCCATTGCCTTTTGACCATTTCTGAAGTGCTAAGGGGGCCTTTTGGGTGAAAGAGATGGTGTTGAGCTAGCAGACTTGTATGAATGACTCTGGTGGAATGGCAGGAGGGAGGGAGTGAATGGGAATGGTATGCAGTTATTTTAAGAGGTGGCAAGAAGGAGGAAGCAGAGCCAGCAGTCCACAGTAGCTGACTCTGTAAGGTGGCAAGAAACAAGGGTAATTTCATGGCAGCTAATTTAACCATTAGATTTTTGGGGTTAACTTCACTATTATTATCACGGCTAAGTGCTATCACATGGCACAGTGATTAAGGTTTGGTATGCATGCTGGACATTTTACTAAGTCACATTTTTTAGCATGAGGTTTTTTTTTTTTTTTTAATTTGATTTGGTTTGGTTTTTTGCATAGTCCATATGTGAAAAGAAATTATGACTGATTCTGTAACTCAAGCCACAGGAGACTCATTTGAGTAGAGAAATATCATGAATTCTCTTTTTCTTTTTCTTTCTCTTTTTTTTATTGGGGTCTATTTGGTCAATAGCATCCTGAAACACTGAATCTCATTTTTAAAGACTGGTTATGTGAGGGCATTAATGACAATATTTCCCAGATTCTATATAATGCAACTGGAGATGCATGTACAAATCAGGTCATAATCTGATTTGCAAGTGCAACTTAATTATCTTAACAAGCCAATCAGCACCGATAATTGCCACTTCATAGGCAACTATTGATACTAATTGGCATTAATTAGAATTTACACACAGAACTTGCTAAGCCTATTCTGTAAAGTTCTGAGCATAAATTCTAAGATGCAGAATGGGCAGGTCATAGGTGTTTCCAAAATGAATGTGTGCTGATATACTTGGTTTATATAACTGCGACTACTTTTAGTCATGCAGAT
The DNA here is from genome assembly GCF_901765095.1 of Microcaecilia unicolor. NCBI lineage: Eukaryota > Metazoa > Chordata > Amphibia > Gymnophiona > Siphonopidae > Microcaecilia > Microcaecilia unicolor. The sequence goes on from NC_044035.1 coordinate 182,306,117, forward strand.
ATTCACTAGGCATATTCTATAAGCCATGCCTAACTTTAGGCGTAGTTTATAGAATACGCCTAGTTGTATTTTTTACAGAGCCATATATAGAATCTGGTCCTATATAGGCAGACTGAAGTCTGTGACTATTCAGTTCTGCTAAATTAAGTCCCTGTTTGTATTTACAACACTTCAATTATTCTAGAATTCTGCTTATCTGAAAATACTTAGGTGCTCTATGGTTTAATAAGAAAAAATGTAGAGAATTCTTTATCTCTTTGTCATCTAGCTAACACAACTCCTGCCAAGCTGCAGCAAGTAGCTCTTCCCTTGGTTACTGTAGCTGATTGCAGGCAGTACTGGGGTTCCCGGATCACTGACCTCATGATCTGTGCTGGCGCAGCTGGAGCCTCCTCCTGCCAGGTAAATTAATTTAATACAAGTTTTTATAGACCTTTCTGAGATCTGGATAGTGTACAGTAAATTAACAAAAACAAAAAACAAACATAAATCAATAAAACAGGATACACTCATAACACCTCATATAAAGCAAAAACAGTAAAAATTAAAAAAAAACTATAGAAATATAAAAACAATACAATATAGTTGCTGAATTTCCTATATTTGGCAAATACTCTCTCAAATTTAACAGTTAACAAGCATGTCCTACAGACTTCTAAAATGCCAAATAGGGAACATTCAGAAGTGTAGCACCTGAATCTCAGTGTAAACATCTTGATCTATCTGTGCAGTATGATGAGAACCTTCAACTTCACAATTTATTAAACTGTCTATTATTTAAACCTGCAAATCACAAGTATGACGCCAAGAGAATATAGGGACCCTTTTACTAAAGTTTAACATGCGCTATATGCTACACAGCCTATTTTATACCTATGGGTCACATGGCACTTAGTGCACATTAATCTCTGTTAGCACACAGTAAGCTTTAGTAAAAGAGCCCTGTAACTATCAAAGGGGGCTACCATTAAGATGTGTTATTTTACTGTTAACCCCAGTAATTAGTAAAACGTCTCATTACAAAAAATGGGATCTGTGCTAAAATAGCATGATCTCTTACACTTTTACGGCTGACATCATTATTGTTGCAGTTTTTGGTTCTTGCCATATCTGAGTAAGTGGAACTGACATTTCAGCTATCCACTTATTCAGATGCGGCAATACCTGGACAATTGCAACAATCAAAATAGCACGTTAGTGGTAAAATATCAATGTAGGCTACCATAAGATGTGTTAACTATTCCCCTTAGTTTTGGATTCTTCTGTAATTGTGTCTATTTCTTGCTGGAAGTACCACATAAAAGAAAAAGAGAGGGTCTAAACAATAACAGGGTGCAAACTGGTCAATTTTAGTTTCGAGGAGAGGGGCTAGCAGTTTACCTTTTGTTCAAGTTTTTTTGTCTATAGCATGCATTATCTACAAATAATACACACTGAAACAAAACAAAACAATGAGAATAATTCAAATTTTCATGCATTTCTTTCAGTTCATTTTGAAATGACATGAAACAAAACAAGCCTGTCATGTTGCATGTTTCATTTTGTTTCAAAATGAATGTGTATCTCTAATAAACAGTCCCCCTTGCACTAAGACAAGAAGAAGAAAATAAGATCAGTGGGTCAGATCAGTGATCCATGGAGCCCAGCAGCCTGTCTTTAAGAATGCCCGATTCAAGTTACTCGAAAGAAAGCAGATATTAATGGTCCACATTGCTCAATATCAGGAGTAAGAGATGTCAAATCACAGGTCTACATAAATAATTATTGTTAATGAATCTGCCCACCAGAAAAGTGTCCACATTTTGATTGAGCTCAGCTATACTATTATTTTTCACCAGACTGCAATGTTTGGTCTCCTCTACCCATCCTGCCCCTGAGGCTGGGAGTTCTCTGCTGCATGGTGCTGTGCATCAAAAGACACTTCAAGCAGAAGAGCTCCAACAACTTTATTAGGCACAAGTAAATCACAACAAGCAATAACACTGTTAATTAGAAATTAATTTAAAGAGTACAGTGTCAGTTATGAGATTCCAATTTTTTGCATACCACAGGCAAAGTCCCATTGAGCATAGGCGGTCGGTGGCCCAACTGTTTGGGGAGGCTAAAGGGGGCGGGGTTAGGGGTGGGGCCAGGGGTGGAGCTTAAATCCATAATTGTCTGATAACACACAGAAAAAATAAATAAATAAAAATAAAAGTCACAATTAATACCTTTTATTAAATTTAGATATTAGATATGTATCATATGTCAAAGAATAAAGTGGCTGCTCAAAGCATATTCTAACCACAATCGCTCAACTGCAAAACACTATGCACAACTTTGTCCAAAAACACACTCAGAACCTCACTGTACCATAAATATTACACTGGGCAGACCTAATACACCAATATACCACCCAAACGGAAAATGCAGACTGTCAACAATATGAAACAAGGGATCATATCATCACAATTCTCATGTAGAGCCACAAAACACCCTAATTCATGTTTAATGTGGGATAAAATGCCATAAATAAGTAAATAAATATAAACTTTTAATGTTGAGCACCTGATTCTCAAAGTGGACATATTCCAAACACTATAATGAAAATAAAATGATCTTTTCTACCTTTGTTGTCTGGTGACTTTTTCTGATCATGCTGGCCCAGTATCCGTTCTGCTGCTATCTGTCCTCAGTGCAGGTCAGGAAGTCATCCTCGTTAAATATCTCCCTGGCAACCCAGGACACCTCCAGCCAACCCCCCCTGCTTTCCCACCAGTAAGGTAAACAAACCATAAACCAATTTCTACAACTGCTAGAGGGCTTTCACTGCAGCTCCCCTCAGAGCAGCTGGACTTCACAGCTGATCCATTCTGCTGCAGCAGGGGGGAGGCTTAGCCTCTCCAAGCCTCTTATACCGGGCGCCTATGCCATTGAGTCTCTGAAGACACAGAGAAAAGAATGTGGGGTGGGGGTGGGGGGGGGGGGCGCTCCTGTGCACGAGACAAGATGGCAGCATAGAGCATTAGCTCTGTCCACCTCTGTACATTTCTGTATATCAATGCCGGAACTTCATCAAGCAGACTATTTTTCTAGTGAAAATGGGTTCCCCTAAACATCTTGCTTCTCAAAATCAAGGGGTGAAAAGAACTATGCTAGAACCAATCTCTCCTTGCAAAGCTAACTCGGACCTGAAAGAAGAAATCTCATCTACCATGCTATTTCAAGAGATAATGCTGGTGAAGAATCTGATAAATAAAAATGGTGATTCTCTATCTGAAATGAAAGAGCATATATTATTCATCAAACAACAATTATCCTCCAAAGCATTATGCATTGAACCACACCATACAAGCTTATACACCGTTAATACTTCACAGTTCAAAATGGGTAACTAGGTAAGGAAAAACCAGAGATAACCTCTGGGAATTATAATTACATAAAAATTATTTTAAAACAAATTTTTGGAACAAAAAAGTCTTAACTTTTTTCTGAAACAGCATGTATGAATTGGAACAAAAATATATCTGGACAAATTCTTTCCAATGTTTAGCAGTTTGAAATGGTAAGGTAAATTCTAGCATTTTCAGCCTCTTTTTTCTTTTGGGTGAAGGAAAGGAGAACAAATAATTGCAAATAGTCCTTCTAGATCTAACAAAGACTGCAAATTGAAAATGTGAATACAGATAATCCGTGGTTAAGCCATGCAATAGTTTGTAAAGAAAACCGGCCAACTGAAACAAAACTCTAGCCTCGAATGGTGACCAGTGAAGTTCTACATAGCAAGGATGATACAAAATTATTCAAGGTTGTTAAAATACGTGCGGACTGTGAAATATTGCAGAAAGACCTTAGGAAGTTGGAAGACTGGGCGTCTAAATGGCAGATGAAATTTAATGTGGACAAATGCAAGGTGATGCACATTGGAAAGACTAATCCGAATCACAGTTACCTGATGCTAGGGTCCACCTTGGGGGTCAGCGTTCAAGAAAAAGATCTGGATGTCGTTGTAGATAATACACTGAAATCTTCTGCTCAGTGTGCGGCGGCGGGCAAAAAGGCAAACAGGATGCTAGGAATCATTAGGAAAGGGATGGTGAATAAGACCGAAAATACTATAATGCCTTTGTATTGCTCCATGATGCGTCCACACCTTGAGTATTGTGTTCAGTTCTGGTCGCCGTATCTCAAAAAAGATATAGCGGAATTAGAAAAGGTTCAAAGAAGAGCGACTAAAATGATAAAGGGGATGGAACTCCTCTCGTATGAAAAAGGCTGAAGAGGTTAGGGTTCTCTAGCTTGGAAAAGAGACAGATGAAGGGAGATACGATTGAGGTCTACAAAATCCTGAGTGGTGTAGAACAAGGAGAAGTAAACTGATTTTTTACTCATTCCTAAAGTACAAAGATTAGGGGACACTCAAGGAAGTTACATAGAAATACTTTTAAAACAAATGGGAGGAAATATTTTTTCACTCAACAAATAGTTAAGCTCTGGAACTGTTTACCAGAGGTGGTAACAGCGGTTAGCGTATCTGGGTTTTAAAAAGGTTTGGACAAATTCCTGGAGGAAATGTACATAGTCTGTTATTGAGACAGACATGGGAAGCAACTGCTTGCCCTGGGATTTGTAGTATGGAGTGTTGCCACGATTTGGGTTTATGCCAGGTACCTGTGACCTGGCTTGGCCACTGTTTGGAAAACAGGATACTGGGCTAGATGGACCATTGGTCTGACCCAGTATGGCTACTCTTATGTTCTTATGGTCATATTTGGTTAAACCAAATATCAGACCGCAATATTCTGAACAGTTTGAATTCTTTACAATTGAGATTTTGAACATCCTAAATATACTAAGTTACAATAATCCAGTTGAGAACAAAGCAAAGCTGGTATCAGTAAATGAAATGAACCTGCCTCAAAGTAACTATGAACACTGCGGTTTTCTCATGAGAAAAAAAGATTTTTTCACTAAAGAATCAACTGACGCTTCCATTGAGGCAGCGCTGTCCACTAATACACCTGATATTTTATTACAATAGGCAACTGATATTCAGTTTGGCCAATATGAATAGAATCAAGAATAGAATCTAATTTACTATAATACATAAAAAACTTGTTTTATCAGCATTAAGTTTATGTTAAAACATCCAATTACCTAATAAGGCCATACAATATTGTACCCTAGTAATATCAATTTCAAAAATAGAATTAAATGGGATAACAGAGATATCCTCTGCATAACTGTATACTGTAAAACCATTATTCGCCAGCATAAACCCCAGAGAACGTAAGATCAACTACATTAACTGGCCTAATTTTGACTAATTCCTAAAAGAAAAATCCATAAGCCATTATTAAGATGGACTTGGGGAAAATCCACTGTTTATTTCTAGGATAAGCGGCATAAAATACATTGTACTGTTTTGGGATCGTGCCAGGTACTTGTAACCTAGATTGGCCACTATTGGAAACAGGATGCTGGGCTTGATGGACCTTCAGTCTGTCCTAGTATGGCAACACTTATGCTCTTTTCTTTAGTTTTAATGCATTCTAATTTAACTCTTGCGTTACCAAATACACATTTGCAACACTAAGAGGAGGTGCTTGCTACTCAGCATCTTAGTCTTCCATGACATGCAAAGCAGTTGGTTCCTCTCTGATGCACCCTCACTCACAGCCCTGCGGTGCTGGCTCAGTCCTGCTGGCAGTAGTTTATAGGTACCGGCGGGTATAGGCAGATAGGTATGGATGCTTTTTCTGCTCCTGATACTAGCTGGTCTTCCCAACCCCTTCACCAGAGTATCCCCACATCCAGCACCAGTTTATTTAGCTTAAGGGACCTCTTCCCTGTCCTGTGTTCATTAGTGAGTCAACCCCCATCCCAGCACAACCGCTAATACTAGCTGTGTATGAAGCTAAAGGAGCCATCATGTCTCTTCAACAGTGCCTACATGTCAGGCTGAGGCAGCTCTTGGATTCTCTCTTCATCCTCCACCAGACTGCAACGTTTGGTCTCCTCTACCCATCCTGCCCCTGAGGCTGTGAGTTCTCTGGTGCTGTGCATCAAAAGACACTTCAAGCAGAAGAGGTCCAACAACTTTATTAGGCACAAGTAAATCACAACAAGCAATAACACTGTTAATTAGAATTAATTAATCAACTTAGCTGTCTTCTGATGTCTTCTATTCTCCTTGACTTATCCCAGCTCTGCCATATTTCAGTGGTGAGGTCAGTCATAAGCCCTGGGCTCAAACACTAAAGAAGCCATTTTAGAAGGCTTATTTGACATTTGCACCTGTAAATAGCAGACTTACATATGTAAATGGCCAGTGCATCTAAGTATGAATTTTAGAAAAGCTACTACTTACATGTGCATGTCCACAACACCCACAGATTTTCTAGGGGCATGTTCTGGGCATAGTTTTGGCAGACCTGATTGTGGAACAGAAATACATTAACTAGGGGCCTCCAGTTAGGTATTTCAAGGGTGTGCACTAGAAGCCTATTCTATAAAGGAACCTAGGCACCTAGTTTCTATTATAGAATAGTAGCATAACCCTGTATATACATACCTGACATTTAGGTACTCAGACTTACTCAAGCCATAGAGCTGGTGCAAGGGCAAGCACCTAAATATGGCGGGGAACACACATAGGGCTAAATTCTAAATATGGCACCTTAATAATCGGTGCTGAAAAAAGCGCTGTTCTATAAGACACGCTTAAAGTTAGGCACATTGTATAGAATAGCACTTATGCCCAGGAATCGTGTCTAATTTAGGCATGGCCATTTGCACCAACTGAAATGTGGTACAAATGTTATGTGCGTAAATGCTAGGAATGCCCCTGTTCCACCCATGATCCTCCCATTTCTGTACCCTTTCTTTTCTTGCATATAAAATTTAAGTTAATAAGATCCAATTAAATCTAATTAGTGCCAACGATTGCATATTAAAATGCCAATTATTGGCACTAATTAGCTCATCTAATTAAAATGCACATGCAATTTTTGGCAACTTTTATAGAATTAGGGGATAACATACAGTATTTTGCAAGTTACATGCGTAAGCTGGAGCCTCGTCTCTATCTAGCCCATGCTCCACCCCTGTGTAATGATATTATTCATACCCTGCATAATGAGCACATAAATCTTAGCACCTCGTTTATAGAATTGCCCTCTAACTGCATAAAATCTAGATGTTGCCATTTATACCTGCTCTAAGGCATAGGTGTCAAGCTAAGTACTCGTTTAGACCTGGGGTTTGGAGGCGTGATGGGAGGTGGGGACAGCAATAGTGCTTGCCTCTGATACTGAAATCCACTTCTAAATTGCAAAACTGAGAGTTTTCTCTTTAATTGGCTTCCCTTGGATGTCCACTTTTCTAAAAATTGGCATTTATGCTTGTATGTTCCAACATGTGCCACTTACATTATCAAGTACTGGAACTTACACGTTCAAAGTCCTGCTATTATTTTCAGACTTGTTCCTTTGTAAAGTATGTTATCGCTGGTCATGCTGCAAACTACATGGGTCTTCTCCACGTTCATTAACGGATTTTACTACATTCTAACAACAACTTGATAATGTGGTCAAGTCTTCATGTTTTGCATTATATCGCATGTGCTCGATCCGGTCATGTCTCTCTTCTCAGTCTATTCAGTCCCTCATTTTAGCTCTTGTCATCACTTGGATAGACTATTGCAACTCTCTTTATGCTGGTCTCCCATTATACACTTTGAAAAGACTCCAACTGATTCAATCTACAGCAGTAAAACTCATTCACTGGGCTCACTGTTTTGACCATGTCCTCCCCACGCTTCAGCCTACCTGCATAAAGTTCTGGTTTCTTATTCACTCTCTCAGGCTCTCCGATCATCCTCAAACAACCTGCTCTGTATACCGGCTCCTGCAGCTCTCCATCTGACACTCTCTTGAGAAACTGCATTTAGCTATCTGGGTCCCAAAATGTGGAATGCTCTGCCTTCATCTTTTAGAGTCTCTAAAGATCTTTCTGATTTCCTCTGCTTTCCCCTCTGCTAGTTAGTGACTTCTTTTCTCCTTTTTTTTTTTCAGGTAGTTTGCCTGTCCTACTATCTCTTCCCTTCTGCCCCCCCCCCCCCCCCACCCCTCTCGGTGCAGTATTTTATTAATAGATTGTTGTAAACCGCTTAGTTTGCCTGTATAGGATTCATTTGCAGTATATCAAACACCTGGAAATATGATAAATAAAAATACTAAAGGTTCCACATTTAATGAGCCTTCTGTAAAATGTAAAATACTCTGCAGATTCTGAACATTTCTTTTTCTACTTAGATGATCTATCCAAATTCGGCTTTCAGTGCTCAGGTTACCACAGGCTCCACAGTCTCCATTTTGCACCCTCCTCCTCCCCTCCCCCCCTGTCGAGCTCTGGAAAATCTTTAGTTAACCTCCAAAATGGAATAAAGATTCTGTGTTAGAAGTAAAAGCTAATATTTTAGGCTTTTTTTCTTATATTAGGAACAATTCTCTGTTTTGACGATTTGCATGCAGCGATGCCAAAAGTGGCCTATCCCAAAGATTGAGATTTATCTTCCCAGTGAGTAAGATCGATGGCCAAAGTGTGAAATGTTTCAGGGGATGCAACTGGAGTATATACCTGAGCCAAGAGGAAAGGCAGGGGACGGGGGATTCAAGATGGCAGCTAGTAGTTAGGCTTCACACCTCTCTGACTTGCTGGAGTAAATATTGTTGATATTGTGCAGGTCACCTGTGGTGGGCTGAGAAAAATCTTGCAAAAGGGAAGGGGCGCATTCCCTTCCCTTCCCACCAATTCACCACAGTGGAATCGAGGAGGGGAGGAGGTAGGGGAAGACTAGAAGCAGAAAGCTTGTGGACCGTAAGTGCAGTGGGCAAGAAACTCCATTCCAGTTACACACTTTAGCAGCACAGATACCAAATCACATGAAGTAGGTTCTATACATCCTATGTCTGCGTCCGTGCTGCTTCCCAAATGAATGAGAGGAGGGGCCTTGGCATGTGAGCATGGGGGGGGGGTGTCAGTCAAATATATGTATCACATGTCTAATGCATGCGACTTGGTATCTCTGTGCATGCATTTACATGCTGACCACATTATTCATTAGAACAGTGGTTTTAGTGTGGATTATCCTACTACTATTTAGCATTTCTATAGCGCTACAAAGCGTACGCAGCGCTGCACAAACATAGAAGAAAGACAGTCCCTGCTCAAAGAGCTTACAATCTAATAGACAAAAATAAAGCAAGCAAATCAATTGTGTACAGGAAAGAGGAGAGGAGGGTAGGTGGGGGCGAGTGGTTACAAGTCACAAGCAATGTTAAAGAGGTGGGCTTTCAATCTAGATTTAAAGATGGTCAAGGATGGGGCAAGATGTAGGGGCTCAACACATAAAATGAGCAAACCAGTCTAGAAATGTGCATTCATTAGTACACATTCAGTTCTTTAATGTGTCTTTAAAAATGCAGTGCATACGAAATCAATTAGCATTCATTAACCCATAGGTTGTGGAACAGGGGAACCACAGGGTGCCATGGCACCCCCCCCCCCCCCAATTTTCCTTCTCTCCACCTCCTCCCCACCCCCTATGATTTTTTTTTCTTTACCTCCCTCCCCTGCCTGGGGTGGCAACACTCCAACCAGCATAACTCCAAAGGAATCAGTTGTGGGAACTTGAGGATCTTGCACAGATACAAGCCCTGACTTCCTTACACTGTTAATTTTTTCTGTAAACTGCTTTGGTTGTATCACGAAAGGCAATATATCAAGAATTTTAAAAACATAATCATAAACATAATTAATAGGAATTAAGTTGATTTAATGGGTGTTAAAAGATTTAAATGTGTGTTGGAAAACTTATTAAAATCAATGTGTGGACACTTTTTAGAACATTTAGGAGGAGATTCTATATATGGTGCCTAAAAAAAATCGGCACTAACGTATTCTATAATCTGTGCCTAGATTTAGGTGCTGATTATAGAATATGCTTAATTCATGCTTCAGTGCCTAATCTATGTGCATCCATTTACACCGACGGAAACTTGGTGAAATCACTGCGTGTAGATTTAGGTGCACTAGGCCATATTCTGTAACTAAACGCACAAATTTTGGAACACCCACAAACTACCCATTTCCCCACTCATAACCATGCCCCTTTTTGCTGCATGTGTTAGAAGTTCGATGCACTTCGTTACAGAATACGCTTAGCGAGTTGTGCGTGCAAACTCGGTGCCAATTAGTGCTCATTATTGCTTAAGTGCTGTTATCTGCGCATTAGCTTGTTAAATTACGTGCATTGTTATATAATCTGCACCAATTTCAGCGCCGATCTTTAGGTGCTCTATATAGAATACAGGTGTTAGCCCCTGGGTATGCAAGCACTTATACAGGTAAAATCAGGGGAGGAAGTGGCAGGGTTAAAAACAGTGATGGAATTCAAAAAAGTGAAGATAAAAGAAAAGTTTAGAGCATTTTACCCACAGTAAAAATAACTTTAACTTTCACACTTTAAAGAAAATAAAAAGAGAGGCATAAAATATTGGCTGACAGTTACAACCAAAAAAAAAAAGGGGGGGGGGGTAATGCTGGTCTTTATGTGCCATCATTTACTATGTTATTATGTTAATAAAAGAGCCCACACTGTGACACAGTGCAAGTACCTTGACCCAAGCTATAAAGGGTTGGGGCTGCAGACAGGAGAAGCAGGCAAACATACAGGAATATGATTTTGGAATCTCCATGCATGACCTATAGTGTGGACTTTGCACCTGCCTGTATTCCTGTGCTTATAAGCTCTATGGCCTCACTCAAAATCACTCTATTAAAGCATACTATAGTCATAAATGGTAGCAACATCTCTGTAAAAAATCAAATCTGCCTCTCCTTTTCATTGCGCTCATCAAGTGATAATCTGATTATATTCTTATCCATTGGTTTAGCCAGTTGGAATTTAAATAATTTGAATAATATTTCTAATAATTATCATTTTAATATTATCCCTTATTCTTTTTCTGCTAGTACTATGTATGCATAGCTGTTTCTCACTGATCCTGTCCTGGTTTGGTATCATTAAGCACTGGTTACTGCTGACATAGTACGTGAATAAACGTCTGCCAAGGACACCATGCTGTTGTGCTATACCAATACGATGGAGCAGGACTTGAATAGCAAACCAAAATGCACAGTTCGATTTCAAATACCCGTGCTAAAACATAGCACTAATTAAATAAAAGTTATATTTTTCCCTATTTTGCAGGGTGACTCAGGTGGCCCTTTGGTGTGCCAGAAAGGGGACGCTTGGACTTTGATTGGTATAGTTTCCTGGGGGACCTCCAACTGTAATGTCCAGGCTCCTGGCATGTATGCCCGTGTCACCAAGCTGCGCAGCTGGATTGATCAAATTGTTGCCACAAATTAAACCTAATTGATATCATCAAGACAGGTGAAACTGTTCACATGGAAAAACAAGATGAACAAGACATTTGTGTCTAATGCTTCAGTCTAAAGAAAATGTAATACTAGTGAATGTTGCAATCAGCTGGAACTCTATTAGAACGATTCTATGCATGTCAGAGCTGTTTCTTGGAACTCATTAAAAATGTTAGTTTTAGATACAGAAATAAAACCAATTCAAAAGCTGTAAGTTGCTCGCAGTTTTTCTTTTTGTTGTTAATTTTATGGCACCAAGGTGTTCTCTTTAGAGCAGTGGTTCTCAACATTTTTTCAGTTGGGACACACCTGATGGATGATGCTTCCATACGTGACACACTGCATTCATGACCCTCATGTACCTTTGGTCTGATAGAGTATGACAGTTCTTATGAATTAAATGTAAACATGCTCTGCATCCACAAAAACCCTATCTCCCCCCAATAACAAGTGCAAATCAGAATTAACACTAATTATAGCACTAATTCCCATGATTCAAACAACGTGAACCCTACCTAAGAACAGGCAGCACTACAAATATTACACAGGGCCCTAAAACACCAGTACACCCTGTGACAGAACAGTGTGTTTCAAGCCTGTAAAACTGCCTTAATTAATTCTTGAGATATGTTTCTCTAATTTGGCCAGAAGGTGGTGCATGTTATGTTTTAAGCTGTTACAAAGAACTGGCCGTTCCTTCTTCAATTTAGCACACAGATGATAGGAGGTGCCTGAGGTTGTAATCAGCTATTTTCAAATGATATTGTTCTGGGCTCTGATTCGCCTGGAGTTTGAAATTACCCAGGAGTACTGGCTTTTGTTCCAATCTTAGCCAGGAAGAAAAGAGAGTTGGATCTCTTTGCTGAGGCTCTGTGAACAATTATATACCTTGATCTACCCAGGTACTTTTTAGAAAGTAAACAAATATTTGGATAGTTTTATAATTGATCCATATTTCAGTTACCTGTTATTGTTTGCTGATTGCACTTTTTATGTTTTACTGTTCAATATTTTTTAAGACAATAAACACTATTCAGTTTGTTGTCTCTGCTGTCTGGATTGATAAAAAATCCTGGTGGTTTGTGTGTTTGGCCTGTCAGTGCTTTCTGGGAACTGTAGGACAACTGGGAGCATGGCCCCAGTAATCTAGAAATCACTTGGGATAATTTGAGAGCGGGAGACTCGGCAAGAGGTGGTTGGGACCCAATTGGTGGAAGGAGGGAGGAAAGAACAAGTGGCAGGTGCAGGCGGACCTGAACTGTGTTAGGGATAGACCCTCTAAGTGGCAGCGAAGTAACCCCAGGCAGGTGGCTAGGTGTTTCGTGACAGACCCACTATGCATAAAACAGAACAAATGGGACTGCTGCAGGGGTTGTAAACAGAAATTACATGCAAATAGAATATCACACCTCAGTCACACTCAAAACACAGACAAACCTTCACCAAGTACTGAACAAAGGATGACAAATTAGAAATAGAAACAAACAAAAATAAATTGAGCTGGGAACCCCAAGAAGTCAAACTAGGAAAGTAATACAACATGGGAGAAATAAAAAACACAAATGCATTTCCTCCTATACTGAACAAAATACAAAGACATCCGTGATGCACAATCCCCAAAGCTAACATATTTCACCTAATAAATTCAAAATAAAACAATTTTTTTCTGCCTCTGTTGTCCGGACACTTTATTTTTCCGAGCATTTTGGTTCCAGTTTCTCTTTTCTGCTTTCCTGTATGTCTTCTTCTCTCTTTCCAGTGGGTGATGTCCATTTCTCCTTATTCCTCCTGTTTTCTTATATTCCCTCACTACATCTGTCTCTGACATATTTCCTCTTTCACTCTTTTCTGTCTTCCCACTCAGATTTCACCTTCTCACTCTTCAGTCCTCCACTTATATTTCACTTTTCTATCATCTTTACATCTCCTCTTTTCACCTCCTAGCTCTTCTATCCCCCTCTCACCTCCTAGCTCTTCTATCCCTCTCCCACCCTGGCCTCCTATTCCCTTCTCTTTCATCCACGTCCCATTATTATAATTCTACCCTCCTGTATTCACCATTCTCTTCTCACTCACCATGCTCAGTATCTCCCCTCCCTCTCACTTTTTACACCCTTGTAGGCCAGCATCTCCTCTTTCTTTCTCATCTCTCTCCAGTATAGCTATGGTCTAGCAGCTCCCTGTCCCTCCCTCCCTCTTTCTTTCCTCTACACATATGGTCCAACATTTCTCTATCCTCGTTCATTTTCCTTCCACCCCTATAGTGCTGCAACTCCCTGTCCCCTCTACCCCTATAGAGCAGCAATTCCCTCTCACCTCTCCTTTCATCTCTATCCTTGTGGTGGGGCAGATCTCTGTCCCCCTCTCTCCCCTTCCCCCTTATGGTCCAGCAACTCCCTGTCCCCTCTTTCTCCCCTTCCCCCTTATACTCTATCAACTCCCTGTCCCCTTTCTCTCTCCTCCCACCCCCAACAAAAATGTGCAGCTTCAATGTTCAATGAAGGAAGCTATTAGGGCTAAAAGAAACGCCTTCAGAAAATGGAAGAAGGAACCGTCTGAAAATAACAAGAAGCAACATAAGGAGTGTCAAAGCAAATGCAAGGCACAGATAAAGAAGGCCAAGAGAAATTATGAGAAAAAGATAGCATTAGAGGCAAAAAAAACATAGTAAACAATTTTTTCTGTATATTAAAAGCAGGAAGCCGGCAAGAGAATCGGTTGGGCCGCTGGACGACCAAGGTAAAAGGGGCGATCAAGGATGACAAAGACGTAGCAGAGAGATTGAATGAATCTTTGCTTTGGTCTTCACTGAGGACGATTTGGGTGGGATACCGGTGTTGGAAATGATATTTCAAGCGGACGAGTCAGAGAAACTTACTGAAGTCACGGTAAACCTGGAGGACGTAATGGGGCAGTTCAGCAAACTGAAGAGTAGCAAATCTCCTGGACCAGATGGTATACATCCTAGAGTACTGATAGAACTGAAAAATGAGCTTGTGGAGCTACTGTTAGTGATATGCAATTTATCCTTAAAATCGGGCGTGGTACCAGAAGATTGGAGGGTGGCCAATGCAAAGTCGATTTTTAAAAAAGGTTCCAGGGGAGATCCAGGAAATTATAGACCGGTGAGTCTGACATCGGTGCCGGGGAAAATGGTAGAGGCTATTATTAAAAACAAAATTACAGAGCACATCCAAGGACATGGATTACTGAGACCAAGTCAGCATGGCTTTAGTGTGGGGAAATTTTGCCTGACCAATTTACTTCAATTCTTTGAAGGAGTAAACAAACATGTGGACAAAGGGGATCCGGTTGATATTGTGTATCTGGATTTTCAGAAGGCATTTGATAAGGTACCTCATGAAAGCCTACAGAGGAAATTGGAGGGTCATGGGATAGGAGGAAATGTTCTATTGTGGATTAAAAACTAGTTGAAGGATAGAAAACAAAGAGTGGGGTTAAATGGGCAGTATTCACAATGGAGAAGGGTAGTTAGTGGGGTTCCTCAGGGGTCAGTGCTAGGACCACTGCTTTTTAATATATTTATAAATGATTTAGAGATGGGCGTAACCAGCGAGGTAATTAAATTTGCTGATGACACAAAGTTATTCAAAGTCGTTAACTCGCGAGAGGATTGTGAAAAATTACAGAAGGACCTTACGAGACTGGGGGACTGGGAGGCTAAATGGCAGATAATGTTTAATGTGAACAAGTGCAAGGTGATGCATGTGGGGAAAAAAGAAACTGAATTATAGCTACGTCATGCAAGGTTCCACGTTAGGAGTTACGGACCAAGAAAGGGATCTGGGTGTCGTCATTGATAATACATTGAAACCTTCTGCTCAGTGTGCTGCTGCGGCTAGTAAAGCGAATAGAATGTTGGGTATAATTAGGAAAGGTACGGAGAACAGGTGTGAGGATGTTATAATGCCGTTGTATCGCTCCATGGTGTGACCACAACTTGAGTATTGTGTTCAATTCTGGTCGCCGCATCTCAAGAAAGATATAGTGGAATTGGAAAAGATGCAGCGAAGGGCAACTAAAATGATAGTGGGGATGGGACGACTTCCCTATGAAGAAAGACTAAGGAGGCTAGGGCTTTTCAGCTTGGAAAAGAGACGGCTGAGGGAGACATGATAGAGGTATATAAAATAATGAGTGGAGTGGAACAGGTGGATGTGAAGCGTCTGTTCACGCTTTCCAAAAATACTAGGACTAGGGTCATGCGATGAAACTACAGTGTAGTAAATTTAAAACAAATAGGAGAAAATGTTTCTTCACCCAACGCATAATTAAACTCTGGAATTCGTTGCCGGAGAACATAGTGAAGGCGGTTGGCTTGGCAGAGTTTAAAAAGGGGTTGGACAGTTTCCTAAAAGACAAGTCCATAGACCACTACTAAATGGACTTGGGAAAAATCCACAATTTTGGGATTAACATGTATGTTTGTACATTTGGGTAGCTTGCCAGGTGCCCTTGACCTGGATTGGCCGCTGTCGGGGACAGGATGCTGGGCTCGATGGACTTTGGTCTTTTCCCAGTATGGCATGCACTTATTTATAACAAGGTAGCAGCTCAGAGAGGAAAACAGCTGCAGGAAACCCTGCCTGTTGACAGGAGAGATGGCTACACAAACCTTGATCCCGTGCTCCTTCCCAGGTTGTGTAGGCAGGAAACTTCACACTGGAAGTGAAAACCTGTTAAGCGTGATTTACTGCCTACACAACCTGAGAAGGAGCGCCGCAATGGGGTTGCTTAGCCACATCTCCCATGGATCCAGCATCTCTCTCTCTCTACCCATGGTCTGGCAATTACCCCTCTCTACAGCCTCCTGCATAGCCCGGCATCTCCCCCTCTCTTCTTGGTTCCCTCACCTGTAGTCTGTCATCTTTTCTGTCCCCCTTCCCCTGCAAATTCAGCACCTACTATTACTTATCATTTCTATAGCACTACTAGATGTACGCAGCACTGTACACTAAACATGTAAGAGACAGTCCCTGTTACAGAGCTTACAATCCTCAATGGCTAATAGAAAGAGCCAGGTTTTCAGCTCAACTTTAAAGACCTTGAAAGAAGAATTACTACAGAGGGGGAGATTGTTCCAGATATGAGGTACAAGCAGGAGCGTAGCCATGGGTGGGCCTGGGTCCACCCAGCAGCGGTGTTCATCTGACAGCCGGCACGGGGAAAGCAAGCTGGGCTTTCATGGTCCGGCATCTCCCTTTCCCTTAATGAGCTTCTCTCCCCAAAAGAGCAGTGACAGCAATTCCTACATGCTGCCTGCGGCTGACCTGGAAG